>NC_138082.1:67255000-67675000 GCF_964212035.1 Myotis nattereri | reverse complement strand
TCCATTGAATTCTGCTGATTCCTTTCTTTAATGATATGTCTCATATCTTAAAACAATTAATTTTTAATCCAATAATCATCATTTATCACTTCCTTCAAATTTAGGAGTAATATTTCACCCCATTTTATTACTTGTTTTCCTTATTTTCCTAGGTACTATTTAATAAACTATTTAATAGCACTTGATCTTGTCAATTACATCCCACCTTTTTGAAATCAATTCCCAGTTAGTCATAATTCCCAAAATTCTTTGCAGGCTCCCCAAATTTCAGGGAACACAAGACTTTGGTGTTTTCTGGAATTGAGGCTTGGCCTCCTGTTTACACTTTCTCCCAGGCTCCTAATTTATACACTTGAGTTCCATGACCTTCAGGTAACTTACAGTTTCCAAATTATTACCTGTAGTTAAGTCATTGCTCATAAACTCTACCTTTCTTCTGGTCATAGCTACCCAGACACTCACTGGCACTTTAGTCTCAACATGTTCAAAAGAGAACCAATGGGATCTCTTTCCCTAATTCCCAAGTCAGATATCTATATGCTTCCCAGATTGTTTTCTCTGGGTTACCCTCCTAACCCAGTTAATAGGCCCTAACCTTAGAATCTCTCTTCTTCCCTTCCCAAGCCCATTGGTATTGCTTTATTTTAGACACTGATCACTTCCCATTGGAGCTACTGTGAGGTGTGTTATCAAGTTTCCCTGTCCAGCTTTTTTCCCTCCCACTCATTCACTATGATGCAGTAAGAGAAATTATTTAAAACTACCGGTATGATCACGTGTATCACCTATTTAAAACCTTTTATGTACGTTCTTGCCTTCTAGACAAGTCCAAATATCAGGGAACGAAGGGCCCTTTCTTTTCTGTACCTACCTCTCCAAATTAGTCGTTTATACTTCCTCCAATTGCTCTTAGAAGATGTGTGAGAGGCAAACACACTACTTAACAATTCTCCAAACATGGCATGCTATTTTATTTCAATCCCTATACTGTTTTAATTATGTGGAGTGCCCTTTACACATGATCAGACTAGTAAACTCCTATTCATCCTATGAGACCCCTACATGAAACTTTTTCTAATACTCCCCATAAGCACAAGTGATTCTTCTCTCCTTGAGTTTCCTGAGCCGGTTCTCCCATACCTTGTGCAGTCCACATCTATCTCCTCTCATTAACCATGTTTTATTTATATGTGAATCCCCCGTGCAACACTGTCCCTGACTTATAATAGTTACTCAAAACATGTTGGGTAAACAAAGCACAAGAACATATTTGAGGAGTATGATTGATAGTGCAGCAATACTTGCTGAGGATTCGGGGATCTTTTTTTGTGTGGCACTTTCCTCCCCATAAAAACAATCAGTGAATAAAAGAATAAAACGGAGAATAGGCTGGTATTAAAATCTTGAAGGATAATGTGGCTGTCGATAGGGAAAGATCAAGAGGAGGAAGCTGGAGTATTTTGGGCACTTCTGAAGGGGAGATGGAGACCATCTGGAGAGGAGGATGCTGCAGGAATGAGTGCCAGGATAGAGATAAAAGTGAGTGGAAAGGAAATGGTGGCTGAACAACATCAAAGAGGGAACTCTACTGCAGAATTGAACAAGTAACCGTGCACTCACCCTGGCAGAAGTACAAGTGGGTGGCATTGGAGGATGTATCCTGATGGTTCTGACAAGCACTGAGAAATGGGGACATGATCTGCTTTAAGAAACCTTCCTCCAGCATAGCTGGGCTTAAGTACTTAGGACAAAGTAACAGGAAACACTGGGGTATGTTCTGATGTTTTCAATTTCTTTTTATAAGCAAATGTATCTAAGTATGTTTTTTCTACTTTAAGTAACACTAACTTTATTAATTTAAAGTAGCCCTTAGTAACATGTTTAACTCTTATTTTCTTTTTAGAAAAATCCATCCAATTAGTACAAGTACACCAAGAGTATCATCTAAGATATCTCTCTTTTCTGAAATCAATCATTTCTGTGTCTGCCACGGATTTTTCTCAGCAGAGCTCAGGTACATCTGTGTGTGGACAGCAAATTCATCTGACTAAGAGACTATATTTGTTTGATTTATAAAAAAAAATAATATATTAAGGCAAACATCTTCAACCATTTGTTTACAATTAATTGCTAATAATAGATAGAAAGATTTGAGAGCAACAGGAAGTGTAAATAACATAGGAAGAAAAAAGAAAGAAGAACAGTGTTAATAATAGTTGCAGATGGTTAGCGTTTTCTCTGGAAAGTATTGTTTTAAATTTCTGTTAAATCTTGCCAGATTTCGGGAGATTGTTTGATCTTAAGTAGAACATGTTGCCACTACTCCAGTGATAGTAAAAGCTGCTGAAACATTTGCAAAATAAAAATCAATATACTGGAAATGCATGAACTTATATGTTTAGGTGATAAATCCATGAGTACCATAAAGAAATGACATTTTATGTGGTTACACTTCTAGAAAATCAAGTTGGACCTTTCAAAGTATTTATGCAACACCCAAGATCTGAATTGTAATTTTTCTTGGATGGAATAAGTATTTTAAAAAACCTTTTAAATACATATACACATATATATTTTCCTTAATATATTTGAAATTAATTTCTTGCTTATTTTTCAAACAATGAAAACAAATGATGTAAGTCAGTAATTGATATTTGTACTGATCTAAATACTGGGAGACTCTTTAATAATATAGTTGCAAAGAAAATATTTTAGTGTGTTTTGTAGATGCTTGGATGACTCACAGTTCACAGCTTCACTTAAGGTTGAAATGGTGACACGTTTACTATTGTGTTACATTCAGGCTTTTTTTGGCTTTTTATCTAAGGAATTTTAGTAAAATATGCGATAACTGCATCATCTTCAACTTCAGGAGCTGTTAATGAATGAGAATAAGACACCAGAAACCGATTAGCATTAATATGTTTGTAGTGCAAAGTAGCAAAATGAGAAAAAACAAAAAATGTAAACTAAACAACAACAACAAAACACTCCCCAGTATATTTTGGCTACTAATACAGTATTTCTTAGTGCTATGTATAGAGAGTGGTTATTTTAATTAACTTTCACTTTAGTACTGGGTATTGTTTTGGACACTGACTTATTAAAGAGTCTATAACAACTTTTAAGAGCTGTTTTAGAATAAGAGGTGTTATTCTAACAAAATTCTTTGAAAGTTGTCCCTCTTGAATTTACAGTCACAAATTTATATTCCCTTTGTGATCTACATGGAAATGATCCATCTTCTGTTCAAATTACTGGTCAATATGTCAGTCAGATCAGATGCCACTAATAAGATGCTAAAAAGTGCTTCTGAGAAACAGGGGGATTCCTTTACCAAGGCATAGAGTGCTTTCTAATCCATTTCCTACTTGTAAAAAGCATCATGATTCTTACAGATTGTTCTGTCATGATGTGGTCTTAATTCTTTATAAGAAGGAAAATCGCATTGTAGAATTCTAAAAATAAGTAAAGAATTGTGTCTGGGTAGCCTCCATAATAGGAGCCCTACCTAAAATCTGGGTAATAACACAGTATTTCGGGAAGTACTGTGACCAACAAAATGAGGAGGAATTCTAAGAAAGGCTATAAAAATATTTGGCAAATCCCTTTTTAAAGAAATAAGTTCTCAAAACTTGCTTTTGACGTCTAACAAATTTTGTTTCCCATGTTCTGAATCAAATCCACCAACTCCAAAATACCAAACCAATGAATAATCGTGGAAATCCTATGAAGAAGCAAAGATGATGTTGCCCTGTGGAGGAGAATGCTCTGTTTTTCATGTGAAACTTAGTTACCTCTGAGAGCAAGAACAAAATTACCCATCTTTTAGTATTTCCAGATACATCATTATTCCCATTGTTTACCTGCCTTTCTTCCCATTTAAGTATAGTGACCACATCTTTGATTCAATTGAATTCAATGCCATTCAATCATAAGTGTTAGAGGCACAACAGTGAGTAAAATCCCAAGAGCAATGGAAAGGGATAGAGACTGGGATAGGGGTTGGTGTCAAGGTCATATCAATCTACCTGCTGGGTGAAGAATAAACGGTACAAGGGAAAGTAGATCAGATAGCATACTCTTGCAGTCATACAGGTGGCAGGCTGATGGCTTGAATTAGCCGGGGGGAGGGGGGGGTGCGGGGGGCGGGGGCAGAATTGGTGATAGGTTTTGGATTGAGTAAAGTTTTAAGACATTATGCTGGTTTGGTTATGGGGGAGGAGCACAGGAGGGCGGATCATGAGTGGTGCTTTGTATTACTCAGTAGATAGGAGAAAGCATTGGAAATGAACCAGGTTGGGGGTGGAGAAAATGGGGATAGAAATTTGGCTTGGAATATTTGGGACCTATTGAATCTTTTTCACCTTTGCATTCTAGACTTCACCCCCATAGTCAAGTCTTAGTGAAAGGTCAATAATGAGTTAATTAGTGAGGTCTGACCCACATCCTCTATATACCTTTCTATATATAATGAGGACACAATCAAAGCAAAGTTATACACTTTCCAACATGCCATCACTCCTGTTTGAAGCTGGAGATACTTCATCATGGAGGTTTTCTCAATTAGGATTTATGTAGTTGCTTTTTTGGTTCTCTCAACAAAATTAAAAGAAAAATTTTCTTTGATGCTTGTATTTTAAAAATATCTTATTTACTGTTGTTTGACTAATAGTTTATATATGGGACTTACATTTTTATAATTGCCAATAGTCTAATAGATCATGATAAGCACTTAATTTTTAGTATTTGGATACAAGAAGTTCCAAGCATAATTTTTCTACTCAAATTTTTTAGAATTTCATTCTTTCTGCCTACGAATGTGTGTTTTTGCTTCCTAAATGTCAGAAGAGGTTTCTCTGTTTTATCTCCCAGCCCAGTAACTAACCTAAGAATCAGCAAATTTGACAGACAACCCCCACCCGCAAAACACACTGATATACTCATGAATTCCCTCTAAACAAAAAGTGGATTTGAAAACTATGCCAAATGTATTTGACCAGCTTGAGAAAAAATGCTAATTCTTTGTTTCATTCTATGCTGACAAAATTATTGAAATTTTGTAATTATTTGAATACGACATTAAGAAAACCAGATTTGAAGATTTAGTTTCTCATTTTCTACTGAATTACGTACCAGTTCCTTGACATGGCATTTAAAGAGTTCCACAGCACGCACTGAGCGACTTTTCTATCTTTATCCTCTTCTCATCCTCTCTCTAGAAGCCTGTGTTCCACACAAACTAGGCTGCTTGTCATTTTTTACTTTTCCTAATAGTTTTCTAGACCTGAAATCTTTTTTAAAAAAATATGTTTTTATTGATTTCAAAGACGAAGGGAGAGATAGAACATCAATGATGAGAGAGAATCATTGATCAGCTGACTCTTGCGTGCCCCTTACTGGGGATGGAGCCCACAACCCCAGCATGTGCCCTGACGGGAATGGAACTATAACCTCCTGGTTCATAGGTTGATGCTCAACCACAGAGCCACACTGGCTGGGAAGACCTGAAATCTTTTGCTCTCTGACCAGATTAATTCTCTTCTTTCCTTTAATTTCTTGCCCATCTCCTATTAAAATGCCTAAAATTTTGATTACTTTCCCCCCCCCCCAAGGCCTGTCTCAAATGCTAGCTCCACCATAGCAATGCATTGTTATTTTTTTAAAGAATTTTAGATCCCTTGCATGCTTATCTTATACTTTAACCTTGTTTAGCTCCTATTCATCTTCATCTGTATCCTTGTAGCTATTGTAGTGACGTGCACTGACTATGCAACCAATAAATATTTTTGATTAAGTTGAATCATCCCCCACTGACAGCCCCTATTTACACTAGGCATTGGGAAATTATTCAAATCACAGAATCATCCTGTTTGCATAGACAAAGGTACTGTACCAGGCTCTCCCCATTACATTGCCTCATTAGGTCTCATTCACCAAACATGGGTTGAACACCTACTGATTGCAGTGTGTTGTGTTACTCTGTCCTGGAAACAGGAGTGAATGTAATTACATATGTAATCATGTGTCAGGAAAAATATATAATTATGTGCATCTCACATATTCAAAATAAATTCCTAAAATAAAATAATTAGACTAGCTTGTTATCAATTAAATCTTGTCTAAATAAAGATTGAATATTCAGCTTTGTTCAGTCTCATGTAAATGCTCATAAAGAGAGTTAATCCTTACACTTGAGAAAAACAATTAACACGTATCTCACCCAGGCACTCATTTATTCAATAACTTTCTCAACCAAATTCATAAGTGAAGAAAAAAATGTTCTCTTTCTCCGCCCCTTGGTTGTTTCTCAAGGACACTTCGAAGGATTTGGTTTCAGAGTCTCAGATTTTAGGTATGTCTCTCAGAATTAGTTAAAAAAAAAAAAAAAAAAGGGCAGAAGTAGAGCCAAAATCTAGCGGCAGCAAACAATTGTGGACAATCTGTGAAGTAATGTTGTCCTTGCAACATTTTCCGGCCTAGTTTTCAAGACCCATGGGCTTCAGATAAGCATTAGGTATGTGTCCAAAACAAACCACTGGGGTTTTTAAGCCACTGTCCATCCTTGGTGTAACTTTCTCACAAACAATAAACTTAATAAAGTACACTATTTTTTCCCATGATTAAAAATTTGGGGGGGATTAGGTGAGGTGGGGTGGGGAACTTCTTGGTGTGTTTGATCTGACAATGCACATTTTTAATTTAAAATTTCTGCCCAACATTGCATCCATAAAATGACCACATGATGACATGTACGCCAAAAAGCATAAGAAGTGCATTATGGGTAAGGAGTTTATTTTTGTTATTCTTTTGAAATATTCAGCTGGTATTAAAAACAGATCTTTTGAGCTGGAACAACAGTGGTACAGGTAGACTTCCTACTTTTGGAAAAGATCTGGTCTTTAGCTTATGGGAACCGAGCCGAAGCAGATGTGAAAAGTTCAACTAAAGGAAGAACAGATTAAACGCACTTTTGTGGTTGAAAAACCAAAACAGATGTTATTATTAAACCTCAAAAACCTGGGTGCATTTAAGTAACACTAGGTGTCTGAATTTTAAATTTGTACTTAAAATAATTAAGGCATTTAAAGCTATAGAGGCTGTTGTGTGCTTCTAAATTCCTTAATCTCTAACTGAGGAGTTTGCATATTTAAAAGAAAAACACACACACACACACACACACACACACAACTTTCAGGAACATTGAGTATCTGTCACTGTGCTTGTCATCTGAAAATGAGAGAGAAAGCATCTGACAATGACAAACAAAACCTTTTGGTTATTTTTAAATTCTTTTTTTCCAAAGCATTTTTGAAAACATGTATTTACATATTCTTCTTGTGTCTTTCCAGAACAACTTCGAAACGTCTAGATGACTGACTGTTACAATGTAAATCCTAGAGAGATCAAGTCACACAGCAGAATGAAGGTAATGCCAATACATGAATTCACAGACCATTGGTCAACTGACTGGAATACTTCCCCACACTTGACAGCCCCTACCAAGGGATATAAAATGGTGCAGGAAAGTAAGTATAAATCAGAATTGTCCCTCAGTGGTGTGGCTACTCTTTGATATTTAATTTTGGCTCTCTCAATAACTTTTTGTTCTAATATGCCACCTCATCTACTTCAACCCAAAGAGGTTAGAAGGCTGAGTCAAAAGGACACAGAGACCAGGTGTTAGCCTGTGAAAAATCCTGTGCTAGAGGAAGGCCAGCAAAGAGAGAGCTTGGGAAAGGAAGGTAGCAGTGCTTCGTTTCGTAGTTAGCAGCCTTTGATGATTAATCTAGATGTGTTTTACGCATTAAGCCAAAAGAGATGTATTTAGCTAAAATGGACATTAAGGATGTAGCCTTTCCCCTCTATTTGAAAAAATGAGTGCTGCACGATGTGGGATGATTTAGAAGATTGCTGGGAGGATGCCAGGCTTCTACATCACGTAATTTTCGGGTGTTATTAGCGGGAGAGTCTCCATTAATTATCCATTCCCATTGGAAGAATTCTTTTCCACTCTGGTTCTCAAATTGGGAGAAGGAATGGGTGACTTCTAAATTGTCTAGGGCATTGTTTTCAATCGACACATGCTTTTGCATCCTACATGAACATTTCAAAAGGTTTTTGAGATGATTCCAAGTCCTACCCCCTCATTCCCTCACTCTCCATCCTCAGTTTAAGAACCACAGCTTTTTAATATTCTAAATGGAATGACCACTGCTTTCATTTAATGCTCTGAAAGATTCATGACATGGCCAGACTGTTACAATGCACACGTAGATCATATAAGAACTTGTATCATCATATTGATTACATGTTGGCCTCGTAATGTTCAGATTTATACTGAATTAAATAAAATATATTATCACAATGAACTTCCCTGTTTCTTTTTAATTTTTAAATATGGCTACCAGAAAATTTAAAATGACCTAGGTGGATTGCATCATATTCTCATTGGACAGCTCTATTCTATCTGGTGGGGAGATAGAGAGAGACAGAGATAGAGATGAGAGAGAGGAGAGAGAAAGAGAGGGAGGGAGGGAGGGAGAGAGAGTACTACTTGGGAAAATAATATCATGTATCTCTTTACATTCAGCTGTACTTTTTCCTTAATGGCATGGGTTGAACACCTATATAATGGGGCAATATAATGGGGAGAGCCTGGTACAGTACCTTTTCCTGTTCTAGGCAGCCGCAAGGCAGCCAGGGCTGCGAAGGCCTACCTTGCATGAATTTCGTGCATCGGGCCTCTAGTTAAAAAATAAAATCTAAACATACTTCCCTACTGTATAGTTGCTATAAATTATTATTTTAACACAGAGTCCTCAGAACCATAGCTCTTGATTTTTGGCTCATATTTAACAGGTGGGTGTTTTCATATAAATTTAAGTATTTGCTACATTGAACTTAACTGACTAATATTTGGAACCTAAATCCATAAAGAAATTTTGCTCTTAAATGTTATCTTCCTTTGTAATTTTAGATTGTCAAAATATGTTTGTATATTGACTCTATATTCCAAAAATTAGCTATCCCTCAAGCTTTACATTAGCATAAAAAATGAATAAACTTCCTTCCGTGTCTCTTAATTGAAGTAATAAAAAAAAAAAAAACTTTGTGCGAAATAAAAGAACAGAAGCCTGTGCCATACCATATTAAATATGCTTCTCAGCTTATTAATGGTCAAATGAGTAAAGTTGCATTCTATCAGAGATGAATTTAACTTATGTTAATTGCATTATATTCTTTATACTAGAGGCCTGGTGACGAAATTTGTGCACAGGGGCGGGGGGGGGGGGGGCGCGGGGGGCAGGTTGTGTGTCCCTCAGCCCAGCCTGCACTCTCTCACAATCCGGGACTGCTGGCTCCCAACCGCTCACCTGCCTGCCAGCCTGATCACCCCCTAATGGCTCCCCTGCCAGTGTGATCAATGCCTAACTGCTTCCCTACTGGCCCGATTGCTCACAACTGTCCTCCCCTGCAGGCCTGGTCACCCCTAACTGCCCTCCCTTGCAGGCCTGATCCCTCCTAACTGCCCTCCCCTGCTGGCCATCTTGTGGTGGCCATCTTGTGTTGGAGTGATGGTCAATTTACATATCACCTCTTTATTAGATAGGATAATACAAATAAGAGGAGGAAGATATGAGAGAAATAAAGAGAAAGATAAAACATGATACATAATAAAGGCCTTCCTTTTCTTCATTCTCTCCCGTTGGTGTATGCCTTATGGCTTTAGTGCTCATAGGAATCCTAATTTTCACAAAGGTCTTAGTTTGATCATTTTGAGAGTGATTCTAGCTTTTAAAGGTTTCTTTGAGGGAATATACAATATGGTTTCTAAACTTGAGCCAACTATATAAGATGCTCAAAAAAAAAAAGAATAGTTCCATTGCTACAGGAAAAACCGGCTGTTTTCTTCTTAGTGAGATACATTAAAACTATTTTAAGGATAATTTTGACCCCACAGCATTATTATCCTACAAAATATAGTGAGACCCTTAACAATATACAGCTCCCTTTAACTGCACCATGATCTAACTCACTATCTTTATTTTATCAATAAGGATATGGCGTATAATTTTTGATGGGAATAAATATATGTTATTCCTTTGCTTTTCCCTACTAGAAATACCCCCATAAAATAAAATTGAGCCATTGAAATTACCTACAAATATTTGCTGGCTCCCAGTTGTCCCTTTTTTTAAATTTTTGATCACGAATTATGTTTTCTCATACATGTAGCTTTCAGTATTTTCTAGAATTCCTTTAAAATTGGATAGAACCTTTTACATTTAGATATTCTGGCATGAACACAGAAGGCGGTTCTAGCTACTTCTTAAGCAGAATTTTAGTTGTCTCATCTTGCAAACTACTGAGCACTAGCCTTTTTTTTTTTTTTCCTTCCTTTTTGGCTTTGTTTCCCGATCTTTCAAATTAAGTTTATTGGGTGGTAATTGGTTAATAAAATATAGGTTTCAAATGTACGCCTTTGTAAGTGACACCTTGGCCTTTAGGCCTTATCTCCAGCTATTCTTTAATTTTAAACTTGGTTTTCTGAGCCCAGGCACTTGCATTTTTTTAAGCAAAATCTGTGGCAACTATGGCTAAAAAAAACAAAAATAATGTTACTAGCTAGCCAAGTCTAGTCTAACAAAGGAAATTATAGAAACATTTACTCTCTTAAGTCAGGCTAAAAATGCTATTGTTTAGGGCAGGGTTGGGGAACGTCTGGCCAACAAACTATGTAAGGCCCTCAAAATCAGTTGGCCTGGCCCTGCCAAGGCATTAGGGGTGAGCTAATTAAATGTTTGACCAAATAGAGCAGGCTAATTTGTAAGCTGATCAATTTGTAGGGTCCACGAATGATGTTATACATGTCCAAATGGCACTTGGAAGAAAAAAGGCTCCCCACCCCTGCTTTAAGGTATAAAGGTAATTGAAGGAATTATTATTTTTTTTCTCCACCCACTATTTCCCTGGACGATTGCCTTATTTTCTCACCCTTCATAATCCTGCCCTGCTAATGTTGCTGCATAAACAACCTGGCCTTCCCTTTTGTGCTATCTGCTTTTTCTTCAAAGGTTAAAAAAGAGAGAGGGGCTATGCAATCTACATCACTACTTAAAACTATTAGGTATATATAGAAGATAGCAATTCGCTAGTTGAGACAATCCAATTCAAAACACCAAAAACATAAAAACATAATAGGTTTAGAGAAACTGGCATATGTTAGAGATTATGCAAACACTCATTTCCCACAGATTTCTTTTTATAGGAAACTTTGGAAAATCCCAAAAGAAATAACCGAGTCATTTAAACCACAACAGGTTTCTTTCAACATCAAAATCATGGGTAGGAGTAGGCAAGAAGTGATTCTCTCTCTCCCTCTCTCTGTTTCTTCTTTCATTCTTTCTGGCTTGGAGAGCCTGGTTCCAAGTGTGCAAAGCTGTGACTTCTCTGCTCTGGATGCCTTCTGAATCGCAGATCTGACTTCCTCCTCAAACTAAAGCATCCTGAAAACATCCAAGCAGAGGAAGCATTTTTTCACCATGACATGGGAAAGGGCCACAGAGATCCAAATGGAAACGGACATTTCATGTGAATGACTGTTTCTACCCCAGCTTGGCTTCTTGCCTAATTCAACAGACACTTAGGTGGCTTTAGAGGGAAATTTTTCTTAAAGGAATCCAGCTTGGAGTTGGACACAGAGCGTTTTGACTGGTGGCCGAATTCCTTGTGCTAGCTGGCAAAATTAGCAAATTTTTCTTTTAGTTGTTGTTGTTGGGTTCTGAAAATACTTCATTTCCTGGCAACAGTTTTTTTTCCCCTCTCTAGTAGATAAAGGGAAAGATAGCCACGTATACCACATAATACTTCTTACATCTTAGAAACTATTTTCTCAACCAGGCAGGATCCCCTGAAGACTCACTCTCACTTCATGGCCTCTTGACAGCTGGCTTGTAACCAAAGGGTCTCAGAAAAGTCCTCCCTTTCCCTGATTGTGTGTGTCAGTGGGAGTCTGTTTGCTGTCATCAGAAGGTTCATCTTACATGGATGACCATGGGAGCTGTGTGTGTGTGTGGAGTGGGAGTGGGCACAGTGCCTAGTTTGAAGCTTTTAAGATTATTCAAAGTCTCTGATTAAAAAATTAGAGATTAAGGTGGCACTTCTTTTCCTGTTGCTCCCCAAGAAACAACATTAAATCTCTCGTATAGGCCACCTATCTTATTTGTGGGATATTGTCCTGTGCATCAGGAAGTTGCTGGTTTGATTCTGGTCAGGGCAGGTTGTAGACTTGATCCCAGGTACGGGGTGTGCAGGAGCCAATCCATGTTCAGCTCTCACATCAATGTTTCTCTTTCTCTCTCTCTCTCTCTCTAAAAAAAAAAAAATCAATAAAAATACACATATTTTTAAAAGTGAAAACAAACTTAAATGTATAAAATTTGGAGAATGGTTAACAACTATGGCATATCCATCTAATGGAAGATTTTGTAGTTGTGTTTTTAAAGAGTATCCAAAGATATGGGGTAAAGTTTCTGATGTAATGTAGAGTGGAGGAAAATTAAGAAAAAAAAAACCAAACACAGTTCAATAACAACTTTGTATAAGTATGCATAGTGTAAATGACTAAAAAGAAATGTCCTCAAATTGTAATAGTGATTTTTGTCTGTAGCTTGGCATTCCAGGAAGGATGGATGGATGGATGGACAGATAGATAGATAATTACATATAGATAAAAGTTCTTTTGTAAGAAGGAGAATGCATTTTATTAGCTATAAAATATATTTACTGAATTTATCAATACTATAAATTATGAACATATCCACATCAAAGTATATTTAAGAAAATACTGGTTTTGCTTTATAAGTCTAATCACCACAGAACAGAAATAGTGTAAACAAGATAATGACATTCCAGACTGGGCAGAGTTCTGAGAGACTACCTAATTCTCTCTACCTTTCCAAGGGAAGAAACAAGAAGCAGATAGGTGCTATCTCTTTTATCAAGGTTATTGTTCCTTTATAATAAAGCCAGAACAAATCCTAAGCTCATTACAATATGCAACAGATTGAATTTTATTGTTAATGCTGCTCTCTCTTTGTTTACATGTAAGTCAATTTTGATTAAAGTCTGGATTATTTGGTTGGCATATTTGCCTCCCAAATGGTCGGTCACCTGTTTCTTGATATGGGGGGTGGTTTGACATTCTAAATTCAAAAGGGTTGTCACAATGTTAACAGAAGCCTTATATGTTAACCATGTCTGATAAATGTTGGTATGAAGCAAGAGCGTCTCTCTTTGAACCTGTTGCTATTTATGCATCTGACTTTTAAGATACGTGGTTTTGAATTTAAGACGGTCTGATAAGAAATAAAGGAAAATAAATAAAAATAAATGTCTTTCAATCCAGTAACACAAAGTTCCTTTAGTTAGGCATTCTTCTTCTGCACCACATATAAAACCGTGAAAGAATTCAATAAAAACTTAACCAAGTTAATAAATGCATGATGTTTTCAAAAACACTTTCCTGATGGTATAGAATTATTAGTCATTAGTTAGAATTATTAGTTAGAACCAGCAGCATTATTTCAATAATTTGCATAGGTCAATTCTTAAATAGTTTGATAAAGTAAGATTTTCTGAAGCACTTAGAAGAGTAAGTTTATTTTGGTTTAAACTCTTCCCTGTCCCAGTATGTGGATCTTATCTTGCAAATATTAACTGTGAACACATCACCTAATATCTACCTGGTGTTACAACCTTATAAGCCAGTCAGTGAGAATTTGTACTTTTTAACTAGGAAATATTGAAGGTAATGAGTTCTGAATAATACTTATTAACTGTGTTTTAATGACCCATCCTTTTATTGAAAATATTAAAATTTCTTAGAAATTAGTTTATAAATGCAATTCTAATTATTTTACCATATTCATAAACCATTGCTTTCCTAAGAATAGAGATTTCATGATTCAGGTTTAGAGAAACAAATTGTGGTGCTAATCCTCAGATATTTCTCTTTTGGATATGACCACTAATGTCTGATCCTAGTGGCACAGGCCCCATCCCTGTATTGATTTTATAATCTGACAATTAATGGGTCTGTGCTGCCTGTCACTACTTGAGCCAATAAAGCAGAAATAGAGTTGAATCATATATGAGTGTCTATTCCAATACTGCCAGCAGTACGGGAGAGCAGCAGATCATCCACAAAAATTTGCTCTACAGCCCCCTTAAACCAGCTGCTTATATAAGGTAGGACAAGGATACCAGGGGAAGCAGGGATTACAGGCATGAGGAAGTGGGCTATGCAGGCTGGGGTGGGATTCCATTGTTTGGGCAACATGGTTGTTAATCTTTCCATGATAATAGGCAGGTCTTGAATGAGAATGACCTTCATTCCAAAGTTGACTCCCATGTCAACTCCCAGCCAAGTTAGAATGTCCTTTCTTTTAACCAGAACGAGGCACTCATGGTTAATAGAGCATGTTTAATATTTCCCATAATCATAGCTAGTCCCCAATATCCTATTTTTGCCCCTAACATTTTCATGAGCTCCACTGAGTTATTTGTCAGGGATTTTAAGTCTGGTGAAAGAAACACGCTAACCTTCAGACTTTCACAAACAGACTTGCTCTTGTCAAATAATTCACAGAACTGGCCTCAAGAAAAACTTGTGAAGTCCACCATGTAGAAGGACTTCAAATCTAATACAGGAGCTTCGTGTAACATTCATAGACTTATTTTCAGGATTCTTAGAATTGAAGATCCAGGGTTTTTTTGTTTGTTTGTTTATTTGTTTGTTTGTTTTTAATATATTTTATTGATTTCTTATAGAGAGGAAGGGAGAGGGATAGAGAGTTAGAAATCCATGAGAGAGAAATATCGATCAGCTGCCTCCTGCACACTCCCTACTGGGGATGTGCCCGCAACCAAGGTACATGCCATTGACCAGAATCGAACCTGGGACCCTTGAGACCACAGGCCGATGCTCTATCCTCTGAGCCAAACCGGTTAGGGCGATCCAGGTTTTTTATGACATGAGCTATTGAAAAGTCCAGAGTAGGATCGATGGACCTGTCCTACTGTAGTAAGGTGTTTACTTTGACCATAAAGTTTGTTTACTTTTTAAAACAGAGAAATATTACATTGTTGGGAAGCATGAGACTTGGTTGGAAAGTTTGTGAGGAGGACATTCTGGTAAAATGGAAGTGTGTGGAAGGCCACCTGCCCTGTTTATCGGAATTCTGACTTAAGGGAGACTTAGGGGAATGTCAAAGGTGGGCCCCCTAATTATCCCTTGACCTTTCCAAACAAGTCTGTGCATAAGCAGATCCCCCGGTGTTTACTGGAATCCTTATGCTTAATCCCTGGATGCCCTTGCCTAGGGGACAATGTAAACACATGTGTCCTCCCAAGATTACTCACCCTACTGATTGTATCAAAAGATAAAAATTCTAATAAAGGCCTAGCGATGCAGGCAATCGAGGCTTCCCTGGCTACTAAAGCCAGGGGCCCCTTAGCCCTCTCTTGCACAGTCAAGCTGTGTCTGAGTAATCTGTTCATCCATTGTTCAGGGGCTGCTGGTCAGCCCCAGGATTACATAAATGCTAGGTGTCCAGCTCTGATTGCTATATTGGAGGATCTGGTAACACTCGCTTCTCTTCCTCTCCTGTCACAGATTGGCTTGTGACTAGGTCGAGCTGCCTGTTTACACCAGGCAGGAGCCCTTCACTGGCTGCACCCTACCTCTAACCTAGCCAGTCTCTCTCAAATATTAATACATTTTCTCCTTTTTTTAAAAAAAGATATATATTTGTATTGATTTCAGAGACGAAGAGAGAGGGAGAGAAACATCAATATTGAGAGAGAAAAATTGATCAGCTGCCTCCTGCATGCCCCACATGGGATTGAGCCTGCAACCCAGGCATGTGTCCTGCCTGGGAATTGAACCAGGCATGACCTCCTGGTTCAGAGGCTGATGCTCAACCACTGAGCCAGACTGGCTGGGCAATACATTTTCTCCTTGATCAGCATGTAAATTTGATTGTTTGACCCCTGTCAAAGGACAAAAGCATTGCTGGTCCTTTCTTCTGCCCCAGGTATGTTTTGTAACTTGACTCAATATTTAATCCCACATTGCACCTGAAAGTACACTGACATTTCACCACATTAATATCACTTATATCCTTTTAAGTGTGAACTATAGCCTCTCTTTATTCATTTTATCTCTTCCATTTTTAAG
The DNA here is from genome assembly GCF_964212035.1 of Myotis nattereri. Classification (NCBI taxonomy): domain Eukaryota; kingdom Metazoa; phylum Chordata; class Mammalia; order Chiroptera; family Vespertilionidae; genus Myotis; species Myotis nattereri. The sequence continues at coordinate 67,658,757 of NC_138082.1, read as the reverse complement.
GAAATGATGCAAGGCTTCTTAACCAGTTTTTTTCTGGCTAATGCAGTCTTTGCTTTTCTCCCTTTTCTGAACTCTTATAGCATTTCTTTTTTATCTCTAAGAATTTAGTTCTTAAGATTGGCACTATTATATTGTTCTTGCATTCAATTCAATCGAATGTTAGACATTTTTCTCCATGATGGGCAAGGATCATGGGCTTTACTAATATTACACATGTGAGTAATAACATACTAATATTAATTTACTCATATTCTTGATATTACAGAACTTAGCAGAGTGCTGAGTGCACAGCAGAACTGCAAGTGCAACCCTTGATTGAATCAGTAGTTTCACTTTTTTACTATTTAACCTAAAACATTAATTTTCTTCAGCATGAAAATCATGTATTGAACTGTGACATATCACCCATACTACACAGCAAGTGAAATAATTTCTCTTTCATGTCTTTAGGAAATGGTACTTCTAACAAATGCATAATGCAGAAGTGTGCATTCCTGCCCTGAATTTCTATCGCCTTACACGTTTCTTACCACGACTGAGCCAATGTTTCCCTCTTTTAATTTCTCTATTAACTTTAATTAGGCTCATGAGTTTGCTGGCCAGGTGGGTTTTCCCCAAATGCTCACAACTCCAGTTTCCAGGCTAGCAGCAGAATTAAGCGAAGCTGCAGATTTGAGGCAGAAGCTACCATTATAAGCTGTGGAGGTTTCCAATGCCACCACAACTCATTCCATCCACTGAGGATTTCAGCAGGCAGCACTTTTAATAAGCCAGGCTCAACATTTTTCAAGGAATACTTTGGGATCCATTTTTGAGAGCAATATTGGTTATGATTCCACAGCTGGAAGATTTCCGAGGAAATAATGTTTGTCCTCTTGAAAACATGCTTGGTCCATGTGGCATAAAGACTATAACAGCTCTGAGCAACCGGTGCTCAATTTTACAGTAACATATCTGTGATATGTAATTTTCCACCAGCGTTGCACTGGGCACACGATAGGATGAAAATCATGTATTTGGTAGGATTAGTTCCGATTCACCCTTTCATTTCACTTTGTCTTTTAGGAAACACACGCTTGCCTACATTATTTATGTATTTTAGCGCATTAACATAGATTTCATTTGTAATTTTCTTACTAAAAACGAAAAGAACAGAGCCCAACATCTTCCTGCGATCCTACAGGGCATTGGATCGTCTCAGGTACTGGCGGCGGGTTTAATAAAAGGAGAGGATTTCCATTTACTCCAGGCAGGCTTAATGTATTGTTCTCCGAGTGAGACAGTCAGAATGAGTCAGGAGCCAAAGAATACACTTTATAGACACAAATAATCGTAAATTCAGAATGTCACCTTTAGGCAGAGGCATTTTTATTATTGTTAGTGGAGCTGCTGAGTAGGTTTGATGTTTTATTCTCCTGAGGACTCAATGTTCCCGAGTCCTGGAGCCCTGTCTTTATCAGGCTCGCAAGGAGGGAGCCCAGCCAAACTTGCTTCCTATACTTCTCTATGATTGATAGCAGATGGCATGCTTTAAAATAAACCTATCCATTAGCAGTCCTCAGTGTTTTTACTCAAGGCATTTACAACTGTCTCAAGCAGAAAACACATTCACTCCAGGAGCTAGTTTCAGTCCACAACAGCTGTACAGGTGCAAATCTCTCATTAACTCTTCAATAGCAGTGAAATAAACAATGGCTTTTTCTCCGACTTTATTTAGGGAGTGTACTTCAAAGCTGCTGTGGAATTACTCTCCTCCACTACAGAGCTTCAAAGGACGGAGTTTTATTAAAACTGAGCAATATTATGCAATGATATGCTAGCCCAAGGAATATATGGGTCATATGGTGGATGTTAGAGTTTAAAAGTTGGTTTCTATGCACACAGATTTAGTGGTAAATTGCCAGTCTCCCAGGGGTGTTTGTGAAGAGGTAGAAAAGAAAGAAAAACTCAGCGAGGGTTCCTGGAAGCGCTGGGTCCCAGGTTACCTGCACCTCCATTCAAGGGGCATTGTTCCATCCTCCTCACTTTCCACTCCCTGAATGCAAAGGGCGTGTTCATGCTGAGCTTTTATCAGGATGATGAGTTAATGGTTTGCTTTTAGGCAGCCAATAGAATTTCCATACATATTGCTAGTTAGACAAAAGCAAAGTCATTTTAAAAGTTAATGTGTTACCTAATTGAATATAGGTGAGCAGGGGAGAAAAACAAAATCTTTGAGCTCAAGGGGAGAAGAAAACAACTTTGTAGTTCAAAAAGGTCTTATTTATTAAAATTGTCAAACAATCCATTTACCTTATGCTAAGTACTGGTCTAGAATATTACAAAAATTAATTTATTAAATCTCATCAAACTCTTGAGTAAACTACTATCACTAGCCTTCATTTTACAGGGTAGGAAGCTACTATGTTATATTACCTTTATTATAATTAGAAATGAGCCCTAACAAGAGTAAATAATGAAAGGAGGAATTGAGAGAATGGATTCTAAGGCCACGGTGCCTGGGTTCCCATTCTGGCTTCAGCATTTACTTGCTGTATGACGGTGTGCATATCATTTGACGGCTCTGCCTCTGATTTTTCACTTGCTAGTAATTGTACCTACTTAATATGGTTACTGTGATAATTGAATGAATTAGTGTATGTATACTAGTTAAAACCGTGCCCTATACTTAGTAAATGCTATGCAAGTCTTAGCTATTACATTGTCATCACCATCATTATTAAAGGTATTAGATTGACATTAAGCCCTTAGTGGAAATTAGTCTTCTCTGATTATCTTCTATGTCTGGGACTCTGTTTTGAATTTTTTTTTGTCCAAACAAAACAATTCATTTGTTTTTATTTTACACGGTATTAATCAAACACATACAGATTTGCCAATCAGGGACTCTGATCAGCATGAGGTAATAAGAGTTTTCATATGAAATTGATAAGATTTTGCCTCAAAGCAAAGTAATTCGACACTCTAGCTTTAGCAGCCTTATTATTGGTGCGGGTGCTATTCCCTTAGGCCTTCTGAAATAATGAAACTGCTTAATGGAGGGCCTCATTACAACCTCCATGGGTCCCCATGGGCCAATGCTGCTATGATAGGTAAACCTGAGCCAAGATATCTCTTCAATGGGCAGCTGGAAAGGGGAAGCAGTGAGAGTCATAAAATATGCCTGGTGAATACCCTATCCACTGCTATTTTTTTTTAAAGGGTAGTCTGTGTTAAAGGATTTTTTTAGAAGAAAGCCCACATAATAGAGACTTGCCATTGATTTCCCAATGAACACTTAATATAGAGAGTTCTGAAAAACATGGTGGAGGCATCCACGTGTGCATGAGGAACGTCCATTCTAATCCATCTTCATGGTGTCTATGTGTTTCTTCACCAACAGCCTTTGGTAGAGACATTTGTTTTCTTGTCTTTACAAGTGCACCCAAGCAACAGTTTAGAATGAATACAGCTATGGACAAGGTGAAGGATAACCTAAGTGACTTGGGGAAATTTAAGGAAAGAACAACACCTGCCAGTAGGAAGTTATTTTACATCGATAGAGATATTAGAAATACAGTACAGTTACAATTGCAACAACTATTTGGTACATTTTATTTGGATTTCTGAAACTTAATAATATGTTGGGTGTGGTTATAGAAGGTATTAAATATAGACCAATGGATATTTCATACTTCTTGCTATAAACTTCAAGGGAATATGGCTGGAGATTATTCAAGGGCACCTTGGAATGCCTTTTAGAACTTGTATATTAATGGTTCTTCTACGTTTTAAGACTAGTTTTAGTATCATACTGAATGGGATTCAATCGGTTAGATTTATACACTGTGTAAACAGAATAAGAAGCCTAAGAATGGAGATGAGGAAGAGTAGTACATTGTATTGCTCTAGAGAAGGAAAATAAATTTTACTAATTTTTCCAGGAAAATAGATATTAAAAGACTAAAAGTAGATATTTTGATAGACTTAAGAATATGTTGAAACATTAAAATATTTTGGCAGCATGAACTAAGAATAGTTGTTATAGAAGTACAACTGTGTATTAGTTATATCTACTGTAGGATTTCAGATAATCAGCATTTGGAATGCAATGATAGAAAGAAAGGACAGGAACTATCTGTGTGCACGTCAAAGAACAACCCAATATCTGTCTATCCTTAGGCCAATTATTCCAGCTCTTTATTTCTAAATATAAGCTCCCCAACTGTAAATTAAGAGGGTTGGACTGAATGAGAAAATCAAATAAATGGCAGGTAGGCCTGGGCCCCCCCTCCTCTTGCCATGACAGGCAGCAATAATTGATTACAGACTCTTCCTGCTGAGCCAGTGTGAGGCCTTCAAATTCTCAGTGCAGTGACCCAAGTAGCCTTCCTGTGGTCCTCATCACTCAAAGTGAACTTGAAATGAGACTTGTTGGCTTTCCCTGTTAGCTGCTAGATGGTCCCTAAAATACCAAAAGTCTAGATTAATAATGTTTCTCACCATGAGGTGGTGTCTACTAGTATATTTAAATGGGCAGATGTGTTAGAGAAATAAATAGACAAAGAATTCATGTTTTGGTGAGTATGGCATAATTGCTGGTGTTTTTATATTGCTTTCAATGACTACATTCCTATGAGAAATGCATCCTTTTAGGGAAATTTTGCCATCTTTCCTCACTGGTTCATTATTTACCATTACAGTATAAAAACTGCTGAACCTACTGTTTTCATTTAGTTGTTCACTTGGCCCTTATTCAATGTAACCTTCAACACTTTTTGCTAGTTTATAACCAGTCTGCATTCCTCCAAATGAATCCAAAAATTGTGTTCCCAATGTTCTCTGCAATAGCTCTTTATCCCTTGGGTCCCTTTTTCTGTTTGTTGTTTTGAAGACTTGTTCTCGTGCTAAAAACTTGAAATTAGAAATTTCTAAGTAGTGTACTATATCTGTCTCTATCCCTCTCTGGGCTTTGTTTTATTGGAAAGTTTTACAAGTTAAGGTTTATTCTCAACTATGGGCCACAGTTGGGTTCATTTGCTTTATTAGTTGTGTGTCAGAGTAGACAGTGGTTATCTGGAACCTTGCAGCATGAATAACAGCCTTTGCAAAGTCAGGAAATTATTCTTATATATTTGTCAGTGAAATTTCAGAAACTTCACTGATAAATATATAACCTATTGTATTATCAGAAATAATAATAATTTCTTAAGCATATATTGAGTTTAGTACCCCTCTTGTAACAATTCTTTTATTAGTCTTCACCAGAGAATTTCCATTGATTTTTAGAGAAAGTGGAAGAGAGGGAGGGAAGGAGGGAGAAAGGGAGGGAAGGAGAGAGAGAGAGAGAGAGAGAGAGAGAGAGAGAGAGAGAGAGAGAGATGTGAAAGAGACATATTGATCGTTTGCCTCCTGAACATGCCCAGACCAGGGCTGAGATCAAACCTGCAACCCAGGTACGTGACCTTGACCGGGAATCGAAGTCGAGACTACTCAGTGAGTGGGCCAGCACTCTAACGGTAACCCCTTAGCAACACCAGCAAGGTCATCTTTAATATACATAGTTTCAGATAGAAAAACAAACTATCCTAGTTAAGAACTTCACTACTATTAAAGTTTTAATAACATGTTAACATTTTATAGAGTGCTCTGTAGTTCCTATTAAGAAAACGTGGTCTTTGGGATACGGTTATGGGTTATGACATAGGAGACAGATTTTGGCACTCCCTAACTCTGTTGACCCCTGATTTGGTCAATAGTGACTAGGGGCTTTGTTTCTCTACAATCAAGCTTTTGTCTCAGTAAAATGGGTGCAATATTGGTAACTTTCTTGGTGTGTTTATGTGTGTGTACTAAAGAAATATCATCTTAGGTACCTTCCTTAAATTCTTTAAGAGAAGAAAGCCATAAGTAGCATCTACTAGTAAAGTGCTACTTACTATGTCATCTAGGACTTTGTTCCCCACCTCATGTTCTCTTCCGAACAAAGAAATACATTATGAAATTGTCCTCCAACCAGAGGAGTGGCTGGATGGTAGCCAAGGATTTGGGTTGAATCCCTAGTGCTGCTTGACATTTGTGTTAATTAGTTGGCTTTCTTGTCACCTGGAGTAATGTTAAGCTAGATTTGTATCTTCAGCCCAATGAAACAAGCATACAGATTATTAAGATATTGAACATTTAGCAAATTAACATTTATAAGTCTTCATATCCAAAGGCAGTAAAGCATTGTTATATGATTAAAAATAAACAAAATTTACATTGACAATATATAAATATATGTTTCAACTTGAGGAAATGTGAGCAAATATATTAGCAGTAATTAACATATAAACTTTAAGTAATATTTTAATTGTTTATAAAACTCATTTTTCTGTTGTACATTTACAGCAGGGCATTCATCAGCCAGGTTCTGAATGGCTGACTCTCAGGTTTGAGAAAAATCAGGTCAAAGGCTCACTCATAAAATTTCTTCTTTGAGAAATCTTCCTGCGACTATTCCCAGGATGATTAAAACAAAAAAAGAAAAAAGAAAGAAAAGAAATAAAAAAAGAACTTTATAATAAACAAAATAGCAATATAACTTTACATAAAATTTTTATTTTCAAAGGATCCCAAAATGCTTATAAACTATTATTCAAACCATATACAGGGACCGCTGCCGCACAGCCACATTCTGGAGCCAGAAGAGGAGGTGGAATGTCAGCTGGAGAGGATGTCCTGCTCTGAAAGGGGTGTGGCTTGCATGACCACGAGGGGTTTTCTGGCTCCCCTTTCTGCAGTGCTGCGTGGGAGGAATCCTTCTGCTTTGGAGCTGCTGTATTGCTGTGAAAGGTGGGAAAGGAGAGGACAGTTTGGGAAGAGGAGGCATGGGAAATAGATTGTTTGTGTTCCTGTCACCAAGTGACCTACTGCAGCAGGCACCAGTGGTCAGGGCTTCCTGCCCCTGATGTAGAATAACTCTGTTCCAGGTGCTATTGGAACCAAGTTACTTGAGTTCCCAAATGAAATACTCTTCTCCTATAGGACTGTTTTGCAGAAGAAAAAAAAAATGAGTACAAGATTTGACGGGCTCCCACGTAGAATCATAGAATGTTAGAACAGAGTAGACCCTAGATCTTGTTAGTCAAAACCTTTATGTTCTCTTTGATGAAACTAGAACATGAAGAGGGGAAATGGTGAGAGTATTACCTTAGATCAGTATCAGGATTGCTCAGGTGGAAGAGACCTTAGTGATTCACTAGTTACATCCCTCACACAATTATAGAATGCCTTCAAAAACCCCTCTAAGAGTTCTTTCAGAAATTCTGCTGACTAGCAGGGATTGAATAACCTCAAAGAACATCTCATATTGTTGAAACCCTTAGGAACATCTTCAAATACTCGTTCATTATATTCTTCTTTCATTTTTTTAGTGCACATTTATTGAGCACCAATCATGTGCCTGCCATTAAACTAGTCTTTGGAACTTGAAGGAAGATGATACTCAAACATTAGCACCTAATTTATTGAGAGCACACTGCATAACCTGCCTGTGAAATGGATATTGTTATTTCCTCCAATTTACTTGTAAGGAAGGCAGTGCAAGTAACTTGCCAAAGAGAAGCAGCTAAGTGGCAGACCATGGATTTACACCAGGAGCGATTGTTTTAGAACACAGGCCTTTAGCTCTATCGCCATACCCTTCCTCACGTTGCCAGCTGAACAAATAAATGAACCACGTAATAAGTGTTTCTTCAGCAAGATTCCGTAGAGGGTTTAATGGCGGAACCTCATGAGTAACAGTGGTCAGGAAGGTCCTCTGTGACAGAAGGGAGGGTTCCCAGGAAGCAGCCATGCGAGGAGCCCTTGCCAAGGGAAGAACAAGCTGAAAGGCTTACCCAACTTGATAGGTATTAGAACCCAAACTTTCTTCATCTAAAATTCTCCAATTTAATTCTACTCTTTAAATGACATAGAGGACATTGAATCCCTTTATCATATACATTTAGGATAAATTAGGCTATTTTTCTCTTGAAAAGTATTATATAAACCATAGATCACTAATTTTATCAACAGACCTTTGCCTTTTAATCAAGACCTTTGTAAAAGTTTCATCTCTGCTTCTTTTATTTTATTGTTTTTATCACTTCACTCCCTGCCCCCCACCCCCTTAGAATAATTATGTTTGTTAAAAATGACCTCCACTGACCAATGACCCATTAAGGAAAATAACTAAAATGTATTTGGAGATTACTATGTATCAAGCATCATAAAAGGTACCTTATATACTTTATCTTTTTTAAATCTCACACTTAAATAAATTGTATGTTCAAATCATTTTATACATTGAGGCCAGAGAGATTACATTTGCATATTGGAAATATTTGTCTGCATGATTCCAAAAATTCCCCCAGATCTTTTTGACCCATAACTCACCCAAAATATATGTATAGCTTTATAGCTTTACTTATGATAGGGAATTTCTAAGGCAGTATAGGAAACTTAAGTGGGGTTGAGGACATGATTTTTTTTAACATACATATCTCTGATCTAAGGATGTGTCTTATAATTGACTGGGGGCCCAGTGCACAAATTCATGCACCTTGAAAGGAACTGTGGCCCCAGGCACAGGGCGGGTCTTGGCTCATCCTCTGCGCCCCCACCCGGCTTTTCCCACCACAGCTCCCGGTCACCCATCTGCTGGCAGCCCTGCTCCCACTGCTGCCACTCCCATGCGCTGACATCATGGCCCCACTCACACCTGCTGATGGTGCTGAGCGATTGGAATTGGTGCTGGGCATCAGCAGTGGGTACGAGTGGGACTGATGCTGGCAGCAGGTGAGAGTGCCAGGCAGGACCAGGGTGCGTGGGAGCAAAGAATTTTCAGTAACCACCAGAGGCTCAGCCCAATGACAGCGACCAGTGCCCCACCTTGGTCTGGAAGCCCTGCTCACCTGCTTCACCATCCCTGCACCATCAGCTGCAGCTGATGCCCGCCATGTTCCGTGCATGCCCCCTGGTGGTCATTGCACATCATAGCAACTGGTTGTTCTGCCCTTCGGTCTATTTGCATATTAGCCTTTTATTATATAGGATGTCATCTTATAATCCAGACATGGCATAGCTGTCTGTCATTGCTTATTTATGAATGCCCTTGGTCACAGATAATTATATTGTGTGTGTGTGTTTTTTTTCAATTGATTTATATGGGGAAGTTTGGAACTACATATGTTGAGTGTAATAGCTTTTTAAAACTTTTTTTATTGTTGTTTAACACTTGCTGTTGACTCCTTGTGATCAGACCAAAAATTATAAAATAAAAACTTGCAGAATAGTTTCAAGTGTTTGGGAAAGACATTTAGAAACAATGGTGCAGCACTCTTAAAGAAATGTTCTGCTGGCACATATAATGCTACTGTGTTTAAAAACTAACTGATGAGCATGCATCAGGCCGTCATGAATGAGAGGGGCTTTTATTTCTGCAGGACATAAGACAAACCTTAATCTTGTGTTAGAATCTGTGACACCTTAGAGCTAATGAAACAGAATGAATAACGTGAGCAAATCTGAGTAGAAGGTACTGACAGTGCCCACAATCACAAAACTTGTAGAGGGTCCATACACCAGACTCTTTTTAAAAAATATATATTTTTATTGATTTCAGAGAGGAAGGGAGAGGGAGAGATATAGAAACATCAATGATGAGAGAGAATCATTGATCAGCTACCTCCTGCAAACCCCCCACTAGGGACCAAGCCCGCAACCCGGGGCATGTGCCCTTGACCAGAATCGAACCTGGGACCCTTCAATCTGCAGGCTGTTGCTCTATCCACCAGGCCAAACCAGCTAGGGCCATACACCAGACTCCTGATTACTAAACTAACCTGCCTTTAGTAAATTAGTGAGAAATTATTTTCTCTACGGCACAGAGCAAAGATAGGCCAACTTATTAATGTATTAACAAAGAAAATGTATTCAGCAATATACCTAGATACTACTACATAACTTAGAACAGGATATAATAAAAATACATATTCTATCAATGTATATTATAATGCCAGTGTAAGAGGATATGCTTTCAAATGGTAATGTTAATCTGATTTCCTACAGTTAGTCTTTAAGGACAGTGGATTAAGATGGTAGCCATGCCATAGCAAGCAGTGTTGTCATCCTTCATGCTAGGTTCCTCCCACAATGCATTTCTTTTCCTGAGGTGGAAGACTGGTAGTCTAACATGTAGGCACACCTAGGCTTGGCAGGTAGCAGTAAACTGAAACATGACAGTACTGTAGGATAAGAACAAACAAGAGAAAAACCAAAACTACTTAGGAAAGAGTTCCCACATGGAAGAGTATCCTTGAAATTAAATATTTTTCTATGCAAGTTGACATTTAAAATGTGTGACTTAAGAGAGATAAGGAGAAAATTGTGAGAAACATAACCTTAAATATTTTGGATCACATTTCCTTGAATTATGCAGCATTTGGCACAACTTTTAGGAAAGAGAAACACTCTAGGGTAATAATGAGTATTTGTATGCACTTTATGTGAACATATATGCACACTTACACAGTTATATTTATGGTATAATGTACCAGATATATAGACTCTGTCTATGTAAAATTGTTTTATATGTAACATTCCCTGGGACTAAATGTTGGCTCTTTAAATATGTTTGTTTTTATGAATGCTTCTATGCTAAACTCATGGATCATAGATGTGGGATAGCACAAATGTTGTTTTAGTTCTTTACGGCAGTCCAAGACTCGTTTAAGGAGTCACTCTAGAGCCATCCTTAAAAATGGCATGTTGTAGACTAGACAGAATAAAGCAGCAAAGGAAATAAAATGAAACTATGTTATCATTGGCTATCATTTAAACACACTAAAAACTCTCAGAAGAGATAATCTACAGTAGGGAATAGTGCTGTGTTGGCACAGGGTGGACAGGATGACCTAATGGGTCTTTAAGCATAAAATTTTCTCTCTCTCTCTCTCTCTCTCTCTCTCTCTCTCTCTCTCTCTCTCTCTCCTTTTCTCACCCTTTATTCTCTCTACTTTTTCCCCCTTCCCTAGAGTTCAGCAGAGAATCTCTTAAAATAAACAAAAACTGTGAGAAACTAAGAGAAGCCAGGGACTGGCCCACTTTTTAGAGGCAGAATGTGGAAAGTATGAAGCGCTGATTTGACTGTAAAGGCTGCAAGCTGAGGGCCCGAGCCGTTTATACTACAGGCAGTAGTTAAAAAAGGACAAAAAAGGAAAAGAAAAAAAAAAAAAACCCTTGAAAAAATGGGTGTAACCCTGGGCTTTGATACAACTGGCCTTTCAGCCCCCACTTGAGACTTGAACATCCCCAAGGGAAGCTGTGGTTTGGAATGGGATCGTGCATTTAATTTCACTCAGAGAACTTATTGGACTTGGCACCAAAAGAAAGCATTTGCAGTATATTTTTTGTCATGATTAGTGGCCCCCTCACCACAACATTTGATTATTTTGGAAAGGGAAAAGTTAAATCCTTGTAAAGTTGTGATTTACAATTTGTGAGCATCCAGGTAGGGAGCATGACTCTGCCAGCTTGATCATGGGATCCACATTTTATTCTCGCTCATTGATGTGAGAAAACAAAACAGTCCTGCGGGGGGAAATAGACTTGGAAATCTATCCCTTGATTATCCTGGGAGATTTTCTCTCCGCACTACATCTTCTCTCAGTCACGTTGATTTTGGTCTCTGCTGGAACTTGTAGCAAAAAAAACTGGCATGTGGCTGGTTTACTTTTCATTTCTAATCTGTCATATCTGGTATTTTTATCATTTGATTTCTTTGCCCTCACAGTTATGTAAATATTGAGGCAGAGGAGTTAAAAGGAGGCTCTAATTTTATACCTGAAAATAACTTCCACTGGACATTTTTTCTCAAGCTTTATAATTAAGATTGGAGAGCTCCTGGGTATTTTAATACTTGCTAAAATATACCCAAATAGCCAAAGGAAAGTGAATGACCAACTGGGTAGGCTGATGAATATTTTCCTGGTAGATGCACAATTTTCCCCACAACTGTGATGCATTATCCTTTGACATTAAGAATGCTGCTTGCAGAAGTAACCTTTCTTTGAACACACAGCTTTCTGAAATCGCGTCCGGCTACAAGGACTGAAGTAGGGTAAGTTTGAGCATGAAGGCTGAGTAGCAGCCAGGCCAACTTAGATTATGCTCTATTGCTCTGCCCTGAAATACAGTCAGTGAGGTCTTCAAATAAATCTTGAAGCAGAATTAATAATAATAAATTCCACCTCTCCTACTACTTTTGAATCACATTGGGTCTATTTCTAGTTGGATTTGGGCTTGTTGGAAAGCCATTTCTAATGTTTAGGCAGAGAGTTCTCACCAGGCTTACTAAGTGGAAGCAATTTTCTGAATAATGCAATGCGGCAATGCTAGTGGTGTTGTTGGCCGAGGGAAAACACTTTTTTCTCCCATTCTGGACTTGGACAGGAGATAAAGATAAATACCAGCATTCCACTGGTATTTGGGAAGTGCTGTACTTGTCCCATGTGAACACCGTGGTTAAGGGAATGGATGAGTAAGGACAAAAGCCGGGGTTTGTATCTCCGCTGTTTGTGTAACCTTCGGGCGAACTGTTTATCTCCCGGAAGCCTCCATTTTCTCATCTGTCCCATGGAGTAAGTAAAGCTAATTGCTTTATTTGAGGAGAATGGAAGGAGTTAATATAAAGATATTAGTGGTGCATAATGATTGGCAGGTAATGAAAATTCAAGAAATGTTAGCTATTATGGCTGTTTGGTACTGACCTCATTAGGATATGTCCAGGTTATATTAGCAGGTTATAGATTGTGGTACATTTCGATTCAGTTTCTCTGGGGAAGTAAGATACAAAATCTGCTCTCTCCACTGATTTAATGATGGTAATTCAATGAGAGATTTATTATTGGACCTTACCTTTGCCAAGAGAGTGTGAAATTTGGATCAAAAGCCAATTCATTCTGAATTAATGAGACCTCTTTCAATTGACAGTGACAGAAAACCAGCTAAAACTTTCTTTTGTAATTTCTCATGTTTCTAGAAATTCTGACCTGTTGGCTCTTCTCTTTCCTTTTCCCTCCTGCCATTTCTCTTACACACACACACACACACACACACACACACACACACACACACAATTTCACACACACACACACAGTTTTTTCTTTCACTCTCTGCCTTCCCGCCCTAGGATTTTCTTTCCTCTATGATGGCTGTGTTTTAGGTAAGCTGTCTCCACATAATGGCAAGTATGTCCTCCAACCATCTTGCAGTAGCAGTGTTAGAGGATGGATATTGGTATATTGAGAGAATGTGTCACAGAGACAATTCCCATAGCTTAGGCTAGATTTCCCCCCAAATATCTGTGGTGGATGTACACTTACAAGTTACCACTTGTGGCCCATTTCTCTCTACATATGCTTTTCTTTATAAGTGAATAATTTTGTCATGCTCTTGCCTAAAATAATGCAATCCTCCTGCATACAATGAACAGATTCACCCTTTTCACAGAAGACAGCCGAAATCTCACTGTTACTGCGTCCCAGGTCCAAGTTTAGGAACTTGGAGGGATGTGTATTTGCCTTGATTCTGAAGCAAATGCAGCAATTTCATGGTCCACTTACTGATGGCAAATGGTATTTCCAATCGTGGACAAAGGAAAAGGAAAAGGAGGGTGAATTCAGTAAAATTAGCAGTTAGAGAAGAAGGGGAAACACTTACAGTGGCTGAGAGGCATTGGCGTTTACCATACTCTGTTGGACGAGAGTAGCAGGCAATCTTCCTCCTGCTGGCGGAGAGGATTCCATAGTCACCCGAGCGGGCAGCTCTCCGAGAGATTCCCCTTGCTCCTCGTCAACTGTAGCCTCATCTCAGAAGGCAGAGGGTCCCCTGCTATGACAAAGTGACTCATATCACCCTCACAAGGTATTAGTGCCCTGGAGACTGGCTTGAGACCATTCCCAGACCTTTATTTGACAGTCTTTGAGTTTCTTTGATAAATACCTTTAAAACTGTAGGAGGCTACCTGTCTCTTTGTTTGCTTTACCTTAAGGGTTCTACATAATGTATTTTTAATTCTGAGATGCATACATATTGCAACTCTTAACACTTCTGAAATTAGGATGTTGCAATTAATAGTGGCTTACATTAGACAAAATGAGGGAGTTCCTAAAGCCAATACATGTTTGGAGTCCAGGGCTGGATTCTGGGGGTTCCTTTTTTATTAAAAGCCTTGGTGTGTTGCAAACACCTCCCCTGCCGCCTATGCTACTAACAAATTACACTAAGGAAGGCAAAAATTCCTATAAAATTCACTGCTTACAGTGGTTGGGAATGTGGAGGGCAATGATGGGCAAAGTCAAAACACATTAACATGCACAATAATTACCTTTATGGTTTAAAAATTTTACCATTTACTATTATCCATCCCTTTGATGTTCATTAATACCATTTACATTAGTATTTAGGATATCTACTACATCCTCTTTCAAAATATCTCTTGCTACCACTTGCAGAGACATAATCTAGTTTGGATTTGATTAACATGGTTGTGATTGAATCTGGTATTTAAAAATGTTTGTATGTTACCAGAGCTGTCTGTATTCATAATTTCTTCTGCAGAATTAAGTTGTAATTTGCATTTAAAAAAAACTGACATTAGCAAAACCCACGTAGTCTTTTGCAGATTAAGTCTAATCTCAAACTATTGTATTTAGTATATTTTCAATAGGCAGAGCTTGGTCTCACATATGACGTAGGTAATTTATCAGTTTTTTCCTCCATCCAGCCCACTTAGTTCCATGTCCATTCATCATACTCACTTTCTTTTCAATCTGCCCTTGAGTACCTCATACCTTCCTATTCATTAAAACACACCTCTATCCAAACCTCCATCAAGAAACAGGTCTGGTTTTAATCAGTTTTACTTTGATTTGACTTAAAGCCTGTCCTAGTTGTGCGTTTCTCTTATGATGAAATATTTAGGGAGAACATTTCTCACTAAGTAGACTGAGGAGTTGATGTCACTCTTTATCTCTGACGCATGACTAGGGAAAATACTGCTCACTCAAATTAAAAATAAAATTGAGTTTAGAGGATGGGTTAGATGTAGGTCTAGCCATGATTATCCAATTTAATCATAAAAATTATCTGAAGTATTAAGAAGTTTCCTGGAGCCTATTGCAGATGCATAAGGCCAGGCTCTCTGGAATAAGGTCTTGAGAATTATTGTTTTAATGATCTCCCCAGGCATTTCTTGTGAGCAGGCAAGTTGGTCTCAAAGAAGCCAATAATGGGAGGGGATATAAACACAGGGAAGCACAGTGGATGCCAGAAGATACTACATAATATGCAAAAGGGTAAAACTTTGGTCTAGCTCCTTCAAGTATATTCACAGTTGGTATGATCATTGAAATCGCATTGTTCCTTTGAGTTCCTTTCTTATATTGCAAACTTGAGTGAAAGATGGAAGATTATATGCAGTTCAAAACCAGAGAAAATAAATGAGACTACATCCTACAAGGTATGAATGTGAGGAGTCTATGAAAGAAAGATACACTCTGCATTCATATACAGAAACGATCTCTTGGCCTTGTCTCATTTATCTCCTGCAGAGTAACTTTACTCCAAATTTAGCATTTCTTTGTGCTTATATTTGTCAATATACTTTAATCTTTCTTTTAAAAATATTTTGCTTATACTTTTTCAACTTTGAAGAATATGTGACAAATAAAATTGTGTAGATTTAAAGAGAATAATGATGTGATGATTTGATATATATTTATAAAATGATTACCAAGATCAAGAGAATTAATGTACCCATCGCCTCACATCGTTAACTCTTTCTTTGTGTGTAGCGAGAACACTTAAGGTCTACTCTCAGCAACTTATAACTTTGCAATACTGTATTATTAATTACTAGAGGCCTGTGCACAAAATTCGTGCAAGGGGCTTGGCCCTCCCAGTCACGGCCCTTGTGGCCCTGGCTTCATCCTGGAGGTCATCCATAAGGACATCTGGAAGGTCGTTTGGCTGTCCCGTCTAATTAGCACATTACACTTTTACTATTATAGATAGTCACTATGCTATATATTAAGTCCTCAGAACTCATTCTTCATATAACTGAACATTTTTGCTCTTTGATCTATGTACTCCCAAACCCTGGCAGTCACCATTCAGAGAGAATTATGCCAAGTGAAATAAGCCAGGCAGAGAAAGACTAATACTGTATGGTATCACTTATATGTGGAATATGTATATATGTGAAAAATGTGCTATGTATTTTTTTTACATAGCCTATGTTGCAAACATCTCAGAGGAGGGATACAACTAGGGTAATCAAACATTTTTATTCTAAAGCATGACGTCCCTATTTAACTCGACCTTTCTATAGCATGTATTCAAATCACTTCGTGATTCATTCACAATTTCTGATGTTAATTGTTAAATTTATATCTTAAATGGCCTGTAAACTGGGTAAGTACATAAATTCTGTATTCCATTTAGTCTCTGCTTTATAAATCAGTGGCCCGTTGCTAGTGGCATTTCTGTAAGCCTAAAAAAAAGAGACCGACTGCTCCAGGTCTGAGGTCATCACTCTCCTGGCCTTGCAGATTTCCTGGTCTAAGACGCTGTGAACCCAGCAAAGAGAAAGAGTTAAGCCTATTCTCCTAGTTGGCAGAAACTTTGTAGTTTAAAATTACATACTGCCTCTGGTGTAGAGACACAAGAAATTATAGAGCAGACACTGTCCAGGACAACGTATAATTTAAAATGTACTAAAGAATGTATACCGCATGGCAAAGTAAGTGAAGTGCTTCTTCAAATATAAGTGTTTTGCATAGAAGGGCAGTAATTATCCACTCCTAGGGAAATGTTTGCATTCATTCGAAATCAATATTTACTATTCATTTCTTGTGTTCCACAAAACAGGGATTTAACTTTTTAAAAATTTTAATGAAGCACTAAGGCTCCAATAATTCTGCAATGCAATTGTCTTGATATGAAATATCGCTAAAGAGTGTTGCTCTTATCTCGGGAAAGAACAGTGGGAAATGGAAGGGTATCCCTATTTGTGAAATGTTAAGTTGGGAACATTCAATTCAAACTCAGCCAAGCAGGGCGCTTACCAGTTTTCAAAGATAACTGAAGCTGTCTCCTTGGTGAGGCCCTTAACTAGGATCACTCAGATGAGTCTTTGCTTTTATTTCCTCCCCCCCCTTTCTCCTAAACTACACTTCCTGATAATGATTCTGTTTCAACTCAACTATTGTCTTTTGAGAGGTGTGTGTTTGTGTGCCTAAGAAACTCTTCTATACAATTTTTTTTTTTCTGTAGGAGGAAAAGATTTATTTCCCCCTTTACTCTCCCAATTTCTCCTGATTATTTAGTTCAAAAGAACCTCAAGGAAAATGTTGGAGGAAAAAAATAAGAAAACAGGACACATGGATACTGTACGCTGAGACGAGACTTGAAGGTCTCCAGCATATTTTTATTTATAGAGTTTATGATCTGATCATTCTATGACTTTCCTTTGGAAAATGACTACAGTTTTTTATCACAGAGTCTAAAAAAGAACTGTACAATATAACGATACATTATATTATGACATGAATACTCTTTTTCTCGGCAGCACAAACAATAATGGCTTTGCCCCTGAGTTTCGGGTCAGAGCTGAGTCCTCAGTGACAACATCGCATTACCAAGTTTCCTACAGGCTGGTGTTTTTGACTTCCACTTCTGGGTGTAGTTTAGGGCCCAAGATTTTCTGTTGTTCCTCCTTTGCCTTTTTTGTTTTTGCTATTATTTTGAGGGTGGGTGGGACCCAGGAGACATCTTTTTGAAAACTCCACCACTCAAATGAAGCTTTTTAGATTTTACATTCATTAGCTGTTTCACATTCGATCTAACCAATAATATCTTTTCAAATTTGCAGCTTCTAAAGTGTCTATTATTTAGGATGAGATTTAGAGCAGGAGGGCGGTCAAAAGTAAATGATATACCTCTACTATCTCATCACGTAGCTTGCCTTGCTTCTGTGACTTTAAAATGCTCATGCAGCAGCCGCGGGGAGTGGGTCTGCACTGAGGTCCCCCCTCTGTGCCTTCCTGCCATTCATAATTCATGCAAGCTCTTTGAGTGCATTGCTATTTGGTACGCACTCTGGGGACAAATAATATCATTTATGTATTGTGATTGCTACTCTATTCTATTTTCATCTTTATTGACAAGAAACAAGGGTGTTGCTTGTAGTTTTGAAAGTAAATGGGGTGCAGAAATTGTTCCTCTCCTTCTGAGAGAGGCACCTTCTTTCTGCAGGAAGTGCTATTGTAAACCGTGCCCTTACAAATGGCGTGTTAGTTCTCAAGATATTCCTGTCTCAGTGTACGAAGTAACAAAGTGTTCCTTTAGCATTCAGCGGAGGGAGCCAATGGAAAAGCAGGTGGTTAAGGACACGTCCCGAAAGTCTAGAAAATCAATGGGACACTAAAAAGGGGACTGAAGTGGACCGGAAGAAACCTCTTGAGGGTCATTTAAAAAACCAGAAACTGATTATGAACAGAGCTTTTACCCAAGGAACTGGAGGGGGCCAGCAAACCCATTCTATTGCACTCCAGTTAAATGTCTGCTGGTTGAGATGTTTTCTGCACAGCCCATAAAGGATAATGAGGAAGGCTTTGATAGCTTTAAAGAAAGTCGCTCTGTGGCCTCTCACAAAAACATGATCTGAGTGTAAGTGGCAAAGGCTTGCAGACCCCAAAGTGAAAAGGGGCAGTGCCAGCTAGGTAAGAAAGCTACCTTGCTAATTGCACAGGAAAGGGATCCTGATGTGAGTTCGTGCCTGAGGGGAAAATAAAAATAAGGGATGCCACACGATAAAATCCAAGCTTCCACTTGCTGATGCTGAAGCCTTCTGGAGACCTTAAAATCATCTATGATTTTACTTCTGCATGTTAATTATTTAATGTAGGTCACTTTAAGGATTAACCTGCATTCTTACTTTTATTTTTTGGATGATGAATAATTTCTTGCATTAGCTAGGGTTTAAAAAAGTATTGCATTACTCCTCTCCTACTGCAATCATTTCTGAGGGTATTCTTGTGTATAACCACTCCCCCGCCCCCAACTCCAGAAAGAATAGACCTCATGAATAATTAAAAAAGAAAAAAAGGAGAACATTCATGTTGAAGTATTTATATTAAGTTTGGTAATGAAGAAAACAAGTTTCGCTAACTGTTCTTTTTATGGTGCCTTTGCTACTCTTAGCAAAAGTCTATTAAAAAGAGAAACCCTAAAATCCTCTCCCAAGGCACTGAGGACACTTGTACTGACCTTGTATTCACTTTTTCAGAATATGAGACAGTTACATTGAATAAGAGAGTGGTTGAATACTTCTATTCATGGAAGTAATTTGCTACACGGTTAATAAGCTAGTTCATCAGCAATGAAGTAATGCTCTCTCCTGGACTTTAGGCAAGAATCAATCAGTTGATGACTTTAGAAACGTTGATTATACACTTTCTTGGCATGACATTCAAATGATTGTTGAGTTAGCTGAAACAGAACACCTAAAAACAGAATGGAGAATAATAAGTGTCCAAAAATTCTTCCTAAATTATGCACACTTCAACCAAAATGTAATGCCCTGTAGAGGTATATCCACTAAAGTGGCTTTTCATAAAAATCAAATAACAATGCTCATTGAACTGATGATTTGAGAAAAGGGGCAAAGGGGTGTCCGACAAGGAGTGTCATCAAGCACTCACTGGAAGCCTACTGATTACATTGACGTGCATGTACTGGTTAGCTTCTCTTTAGCCTAGCTCTGCAGTCCTGGATGACTGACTGACAGGTGGGCACTAAATCAAAACTGGTCACCACCCACACCTCAACTTGTTTCAGGTCCAGTGGTGTTCAGTGCACTATTATTGATGGCCCCTGACTTCTTTTATGATTATTTCACAATGTCAGCAGTTCTCAAACTTTTTGAGTGTAATAGGACCCTATTACACTCAAAAGTATTGAGGCCATTCAATGATTAGGTGGTATATCTATCAATATTTACCCTAGTAGAAATTTGAACTATTTAAAATATTTATTTGTAAAAATAATAAATCTATTATATAAATATAAATGTTTTTCATGAAAACACTCCTTTTCCAAAATAAAAAGTATTTAGTGAGAAGAGTGGCAACTTACAAGGAATAGACACAGTGAAATAAATTTACAACAGCTATAAAAAAAGAATAGCCAGCCCTGAACGGTGATGCTAAGTGGTTAGAGCATTGCCCCTGTCAAGGGCAGGTACCTGAGTTGCAGGTTCAATCCCTGACCCTTGTCAGGTGGCAATAAATTGATGTGTTTCTTTCACATAAATGATTCTCTCTCTCTCTCTCTCTCTCTCTCTCTCTCTCTCTCTCTCTCCCTCCCTCCCTCCCTCCCTCTCTCTAAAAAAGCAATGGAAAAAATATCCTCCAGTGAGGACTAAAAAAAAAAAAGAATAGCCAGTGAGTTATGTTATATGTATCAATCTTCTTTTTTAAAAACTCACTATCTTAAGCAAAATTTAAATTTATTGAGGAATATGCAGAGATAAGAGGAATGGAGAGAACATGGAAAACAAGATTTGGAAAGTGGTCATGTAAGTCCTGGAGAACTGGATAGCACAAACTATAACAAACACAATACAGCAAGAATTGGCCCAGGGGAGGGGTTTGGAATCTGTTGCCTCTGCCAGTACATAAATGTGATATCTAATCAACTCTACATCTTGATTTGATCAAGATTTAAGGTCTCAGGAGAAGGTGCCTCATTGGCTGAGCCCTGCAGACAGCACTAACTCATGTGCTGGGAAAAGATAAAAAAGATTTTGTGCCTTCAGCTTCCATAATAGGAAGCAACCATTTACCTCAAACCAAAACTCTCCAGTGACTCTCAACCTTCCTAATGCCACGACCCTTTAATACAGTTCCTCATGTTGTGGTGACCCCCAACCATAAAATTATTTTCGTTGCTACTTCATAACTGTAACGTTGCTACTGTTACGAATCGTAATGTAAATGTCTGATATGCAGGATGTATTTAGGCGACCCCTGTGGAAGGGTCGTTCAACCCCCAAAGGGGTCGCGACCCATAGGTTGAGAACCGCGGCACCAATGGAGAATTCTCCAAAAGGGAAATGGAGATCCCAATAAGAAGGGCAAGGGCTGGATGCTGGGTAGAGCTACAACAACAAAAATGGCAAAGATCACTATGAGATAATATGAGAAGGAAGCTGTGTCAGTCTCAGTAAAGATGCATTTGAATAAAAGAGAAAAACAAAGGCTTCCTTCAACGGGCAGCACCAGCCAGGAAATCACGGGTGTCTTTGGCAAGAGCAATAGGAGCAGAATGAGGGTGTTGGGAGAGAGTGCGGAGTGAGAATTGGGTGACAGAGCGAATATAGTTAGTGTAGATCATCATTTTAAGAAGTTACATTATAATAATAGAAGAGGTAATTTGATTGTAAGATTTGGGAATGTTCAGAATGACAGAGAAGCCATTTTTGCCCTTAATCAAGGGTTCTATCATTCCGATGATCCCAGAAAGAGTTCTAAAGCTTGCATGACCCTAGATGGGTAAATTTCCATATCTGGGCAATGACGCAGGCACTGGAATCCCTCCTACTTTGTTCAGGACATCAATAAGTGCACAATTCTGTAAGTGGCTGTGCCTTAAGGTCTTGCCATATGACTTATCACTTTAATGCTGATGATATGTTTCTATTGTTGTCTTCGTATTTTTCTCTCACTAAAATTTCACAAGGATTTCAAACTCATGGGGGACAGGGAGCTCTTTAATTCCCCACAGTATGTGCTTCAACATGAGGCATGAAATAGTGCCCATGCTCAGGAAATATTGACTGGTTAGTTTATTCATTTTTAAGAACATTGACTAAAATGGCATTCACCCACAGAACCTTCAAAAGACAACAAATCTTTTTGTTTTCCTCCTGGAAGTTTCATGGATACCTCCCCTGTTTCCTTTTACCATCTTCTCTATGCGAAGCTGTTATGAAAATGCATGAAGAAAAACACGCATTTTTGCATTTTAAGATAGAATAAACTTTTAGATTGGAAACTTCCAAAACAAACTGAAAGCAATGAAAAGTGTATTTTACTGCTTTATATCTAAAAATGGCACTGCCCAATTTAAGCTATTTTTAAAACCTGTATACTCATGCAGCTTGCATACCAAAATGAAAATTGGTGAGCTATAACCCTTTGAAAAACAGGGTTTATAATGGAAACAGTAATTGACCCTTAAGTACAACATCAAAAATACAATACTATATAATACAAAGCCCAGGGCTTGGGATCCATCTCTGCTCTAACCTCAGACTGGCACACTAACCCAACACCACAAAGCCAACTAATAGTTATAATCGAGATGTTTTCTTCTTACATGGCAGGGAAGTGGATATGTGATCCAATAGCCATTTGCAGCTAAGCTTCACACAACCAGTCCCCCAATGTCTTCAACGAACTCATAACTCCAGAACTGCAACTCTGTTAAATAATTGGGCTTGCTTGGAAAAACCATTTAATTAAAAAGAAAAGAAGGAAAGAAAACCACTACTACCGCCCCAGAGGTTGTGCCCTGTTGCATCACGGACGTTGGGTCTGTGACAATGTAGCATCAAACCACAGGACGCAGTGAGGGTAGAATGACCAATTGTCAGGAAAGCTCATGGAATTGCCAAAAATACCCTAGAAATATTTAGCGTTGTCTTCAACTTTGCTCCAGTTCATTGCTGGTCAAGTTTCCCATTTTCCAAGCCACAACTATCCATTTTTATCATGAGAAAATGCAATCTAAAGTAAAGAGAAAAATAAAAGTACTCAACAGGCCTAATGCAATATGAAGGGTGAATCCACATTCCAGATTGTACCTGGCTCAAGGCAAAGAGGGGGTATATATACTAAGGGTCTTAACCTATCCTGTTTTGTTTTGTTGTTGCCTTTATGGGAGTGAAGGAAGGGGTTAAGGGAGTTTGTTGCTAAAAAAAGAAAGTTCAGAGATTCCTTTCATTTTAAAGTTGAAATGTAAGAATGCTGCCAGCTTATTCCTTTAAGACGCTTCCAAAGAATTTGTCAGCTAAGAATAGTCAAGATTTGCCTTTTAAAATGTCATCTATTCACACAAATCTTCAATGTTTGTCAAGGGACAATTAGCAGGACTCTTTGGTCTTTTCTTGTTGGGCCTTCTGTTTCTACTGCTACCTTAACAAGTTGTAAACTTGGTAAAATGAAAAGGAGTGAAATATTACTAACTCTGTTTATATTATCCCTTCATGTATACCCTGTGGCCGGGACACTTGGTGAAATTTGGAGAAAGGACCCGGAGGGAAGGTTGGAATTGGGACAGAGAGGGGTATTTCTTTTATGGAAGTTTTTAAATTTTATAAGTCACAGTGTTTACTCTGGGACTTAGCAATTCTGCTACTTGCAATTAAAAACTAACATTTTTGTATGATGATCTGAAAAACTGATGTTCATCTTAAATTTTCAGTGCTCAAAAATAAGGAAAATAAGTCTGATGTAACAATTGAGCATTTTTATGATTTTTTCATGTCTTTCTTCAAATACTAAGATCTATCTCAGGTATCTTCATGGTATGGACTACTTCCATATATTTAAACACCGATATACACTTTTTTCTCTATTTTTCTTCTTTTTTTGTCCTTTTTTCCCCGTTTATAATTCTTTCCTTTATTGATTTTGCCTCATCCTATTTTCTCTTCTTCATGAATTCTATACATGCATTCATGTCTTATTACATAAATAATTTTGAGATGAAACTAAGTTTTTAAATATGAACTGATATTTTCTCTCCCTTGTAAACTTTGGGCCTTTCTGGAAAAGCTAGGGAAGAGATAACACATCAAAATGTAAAAATGAGTAAAGTTTTAGCTTTCGAGTTTCAAAAGCTTACTCCTTGGGGGAAGTAGAGAGAAAGAACTCAGGGCGTGGGAAAAATGTTTGGAAAACTACCTGATAAGTAAAGAACCAAACTGCCCTGTTGCTCATTAGATAAAATATTCTCAGGCTGGGACATAAAGAACATTGGATAATAAACATTGAGAAAAGTAAAAGGCCTGGTTCCAGTCTCTTTGGCTGACTCTAGGGGGGTGGAAAGAAGGTGGCCGGGATGGGAATGTGGGCAACATTAACTCAAAGCAGGACTGAGTCTGAGTACAAGGGGCTTACATAGACCCATGGCTTCAGACAAGGGCCCAGAAGATCAGGGTCATGGCCTGAAGGAGAACCTCTGAGCTGTCCGATGTCCTGGTCTTCACCTCCCAGGTTAACACAGGTTGCTTTGAGCCCACCTGAGTTGCCTCACCTGGCAGCCTGTGGTTGGCTGACATCTCACATTGCACATGCAGTGTCTCTCCACACTCGATTCCCAGCCTAGTCTAGGATTTTTGTTTCTGATTTTTCTCACCTGGAGCTTGATTAGGTGGAGGAGAAATCAATGAGCTGGAAGTTTTTCATAGGGACCCATATTTCAGCTCTCAAAATGTACTCTGTGATCCTCTAGGACACAGTAGTTTTAATCTTGAAGTATGATATTTTGGTTCTAACTCAATGATTAATACATTTTCTATTACCTGTGATTTAGCTCCTTGCTTTATTCTGAAGATCAAGCTAAGAATATTGTTTGGTTTAAATATCTTTTTAAGTTGTAGTGGCATCTCTTCCCAGAAGTAAAACCATACATGATATTAATCAATTACATAAGGAAAACCCAAGGGACCCCAGAAAAAATATATAAAAATATGAGTAAACATCTCAAAATATCATCCTACCATGAACATTTGTGCAGTTGTATTTAATACCTGTCTCTCCTGCTAAAATAGAAGCCTGATGAAGGCACAGACATCTCTTTGCACTTAGTTCTATCCCTAGTACCTTGAACCCTGTCTGAAACATAGTAAATGCTCAATAAATATTGTTAGATAAATAAATAAAATGGGAAATGAAATGCTCAAAACAATTGCTTTTACTATTTTGGTGCATGGCCTGCCATTTCCTCAGGAAGGACCTTAGGAGATTTATTTTATCCAGTGTTAAATCTGAAAACTACTGGTTGCAACCAATGATTGGTAAGACTTTATTTCCTCCCTGATTTTGCAAATATAACATATCGTTAACGCAAAATTAAGTGAGATCCAGAAATGCATACTTATTTTTTAAACCACCATTAATCTGAGTGAGAATTGAACATATTTATTGGGAGAAAGTAGTCATTTATATTATTAGAGAATTTCTAACAAGTTTACTGGCCTAAAGTTAAACACAATTTTTGCGGGTAATTGTACAAGATGCACAAGGTTGAAATGAAAAATAGAAGATTCATGGAAGCTTATTTTCTTTGTTCTGAGTATTAGTTATAAAGTAAGTTTTTGGTGTGTTTTTTTAAAGAATATTTTAAGGTTTTTACTTTTTCTTACCTCAAAGCAAAGATTTAAGGTGAATTCACCTTTGATTCTTCTGTGAGGTGCTCTTTAAACTCTGTGTTTCAATAACAATTACCTGCTAAAAATTCCTACTCCCCAGGCCCTTGTACCTGCCTGTAGTTCTCATTGACCTAAATGGAGGTTAAATGTGTGCTGCTGAAGGGAGAATTTGAGGGTCCAGAGAGGATCTCTCTTGTATGTGACAGAAGTGTGTGTGTGTGTGTGTGTGTGTGTGTGTGTGTGTGTAGAATTCACTAAACCACATATTCTCAACCCCTCAAGAAAAGTAATTCAATTCTTAGAATCAAAAACTGGTATTAATATCTACTTCCAAATTCATGGAACATATAGATTAACAGAGAAATATATTTCCACTCTAGTCAATGATTCCACAGAGGTAGGTTGTTATCTTCCTAGAGACTGTGTGTGTGTGTAATTGCCAATTTGTGGACAATCTATATGATTAGAATCAAAATGATACAGATAAAAGTGAAAGGGGCCGAAACCGGTTTGGCTCAGTGGATAGAGCGTCGGCCTGCGGACTGAAAGGTCCCAGGTTCGATTCTGGTCAAGGGCATGTACCTGGGTTGCGGGCACATCCCCAGTGGGGGATGTGCAGGAGGCGGCTGATCGATGTTTCTCTCTCATCGATGTTTCTGACTCTCTATCTCTCTCCCTTCCTCTCTGTAAAAAATCAATAAAATATATTTTTAAAAAAAAGTGAAAGGGGAGAAGTGCATTTCCAATAGATCACCTGGCACCAATGATGGCTGTTCACAGTCCTTTACTATGGATCTAATTAGGGTATTTATCTCAAGACACATTTAGTCATCTAAGCATAGCTTTATTAAAATATGCCACTTTGAAAAACCATTGAATACTTATTGAACATACATTAGATGAAACTTTAGCTAGTCAACATGTCTTAAGAACTCAGTCATATTTTCACTTTAAAAAAAATAGTTCTTTGATATAGTTGAAAGCTCATGTCCTAGAAAAAAATCGGTGGGCTATTGATCAATCAGCAAATAAATTTAATTGGTAGAGGGAATTGATCAAATTGGTTTGGTATTTTTAAAATAATTATCTAGCATCTTTACTTCAGCTTAAATAGATAAAAAGAAGTAATTTCCCTAAATGTTTCTGTTGATGTTTATATGTTAAAGATAATTCCAGAGGCTTCTTCTCAGTTCTGGGAAAATAATATCTTGTTTATTTTAAATTCCTGCATATCTTTCTCTCATTGGTCACTCAAATGGAAAAGTATACTAAATATTAATTCATATTTGGAATTCTTCAAATCAAAGAAGCCATCAGCAATAGTTTATTAAAAGCAATGAAAACAATTATGTGAATGCCACATTGGTCTTGGGCAATAGATCACATCTGAAGAGTTTAAGTCTGTTGTGGCTTTGACTTTTCTAAAGCAGTCACCCTGAAGTATAATTCAAAATGCAGGTTTTAGCAAAGACCACAAAATACATATTTATATTGTAGTTTTCTAACTGCTCCCTATTGTTATGGGCATTTGTCCTGCCTTTTAAATTTTGAAAGAGAAAAGCTAGGAAGAAAGCTATGTACTTTAGGAATATATTTTAGGTGTATGTGGATTTTATTTTAAAGGTATGTTCCATTCCTTTCTGCATTTCGTTCATTTGATTTGATTCCTGTACAAGTATTGCCATTTTAAGAGCACAACTGCAACCTTTCATCTGGAACTGAAAGTCTCACTTTGTGGACGGGCCCTGTAAAACCAAAAAGGGTTCTCAGTGAATCTTTTGATTGGGTGTACTCATATGGTCTTTCTTCTTTGGGAGAGAGACTTTCATCTTGGGAGTAGAGCCTTGTCCAATGTTATCATCAAGACCTAGTAAGTCAAATGCAGCTAATGGATTAAAATCTCTGCTGTGTTCTTCATTACCTTGTTTTTTTCTTTTTAAAATGTTCTCTTCTTTCCTCCTCATCCCCTCCCTTCCCTCTTCCTATCCAAGTTCCACAAGTGAGCACACCAGAACTTTAGTCTTCAGGAATCATGGCTGCAGGAATCTAGTGATCATTTTACTACACATTAAATGGAATTTAAGTAATGTTACTAAACCTTTTGAGCACTTGGCTACTTATGTGTACTTGCTATTAATGGGGAAAGAAAAGATCAAAACTAGAAGATGGTAGAGATTTGACTTTTTCATAAAAATATAAGATTAAGATGCATATTGCCAGTTGTGACAAGATCACTAAGATCCATGCATTTTTTCTTCTATGTGGTTGAAAGCAGAAAACATTTGTGTGTGTGTGTGTGTGTGTGTGTGTGCGTGCGCGCGCGCGCGTGCCTAGAATATAACCAAATCCCACTAAACAAGTTGGGAATATTCTTAGCCTCAATATGTGGTACTGGAAATGTCTGCATTTATGATTAAATTATTTTAATATAACTTTTAAATTATTAAGACTGAGAATAAATAAATTTATATTTTATTTATGTCTGGAAATATTCATTCACTTTTAGAGCTGAATTAAATGCGTAGACCACCATCTTTCAATCATATGCACTGCCTACATAAGCTTCAAACAAAATCTAGTTCACTTAAGGTCATAATCTTAAGGAGAACAAACTGATAGCAAATTCCTGTTTGAATTCAGTCTGGATGCCATTAATTAATGCAAATAAGTATTTAAGGGCTATTCTGTCCCTAGCAGTGTTCTAGGATTTGAAATTCTAAAGGTGAGTAAAGTGCCTGTGGGATGTATGTGCATGTGTATCTGTGGGTGCTTGACAGTGAGAGAAAGAGAGACACCATGCCAACGGAGCCTACATTCTAAAGGGAAGACAGCATGCTGCAAAGGACAACAGAGGTAAGTATGAAAATATAAAACTATGATAGCATAACAGAGTGTTATAAGAGTATTGCCTAATTAGGGAGATCAGGAATGACACTTCAGAAGAAGTCAGGACTGAACTGAGATTTAAACAAACAGTGGGAGTTCTAGCATGAAGGAGGATGGGGGAAATGAGGAAGGAAAAGGGAAGAATCCTGAGCAGAGACCCAGAGTTGGGAAAGAGGAATGATGAGATGGGAAAAGAAGGTGGAATCTAGACTGTAGATTTTAGCCTTCACACTGAATGCGATGGGACTCCACTGACACTTTAAGCAGGAGTCTGGAAAGGCCACAGTGGTGAATAAGCCAGAATTTGCATTTTGGGAAGAACATTCTGGCTGTGGTCTAGAAGACCACATTGACTGCAAATGGGTACCTTTGCTAGGAGGTTGCTACAGTAGTCCACAAAAGAAGGAGTGAGAGTTTGGATTGGGATGACGGTAGGGTAAAAGAAGAGAACAGAAAAGAGTCAATAAATATTTATTGTAGGATAATAATGAAGTAAGTATATTAGCTTATGATAAATAATAAATTTAGAATTTATACAGGATGGTGCAAAAGTAGGCTTACAGTTGTTCATATGGAAAATAATACAATAATTAATAAATAACAAAAGAATAAACTCGTTTTACATACACACCTCTAAAGCTACTTTTGCACCACTCCATATTGACAATTATAATAATTTATTTACTACGTGTATTAGATATTATCTATTATCTAATATTTTATAATATTTATATTATATACTTTTAATATTTTTACATATGTGAATTAACATATTAATTTATGGAGACAGAGGAGCTAGGCAGAGGGCATTTTACCACTGCTGCTCTGTATGAGGAAAGAGAGAGGTGCTGAACAAGAGGGCCAGGATAAGTTAGGTTTTGACCTATAGCCTTTGAAATATCCAAGTGAAAATATTCAGACAGCAGCTGGAGTCAAGGTCTCAGGTGCAGAGGAGAGGTCAAGATCATAGACACACAGATTTTGTGTGCAGCTTGTATGAAAAGTCATGGGAAATGGACAGGGTTGCCTAAGGAGAGGATAGAGGGAGAAGAGAGGAACACAACCTGCCCAGGAAACTGCAATATTGAAATTATGAGGAAGAATTAAAGGCCCAAACAATCAAACCAATGATCAGGAAGATGGGAGGAAAAGAAGAGAGTGTAAGGCTCAGGAAGCTGAGGGAAGAGAATGTCTCAAGGTGGAAGAAAATGAAAATAAAACATAATAAATGGTTCTCTATGTATCCTGAGCCAAAATGGAATTGGCATTTCTTTATTGGCCCTGTCACTAGAAGATGCTAAAAGGAAGTCTAATGACACCATGTCACTTGAGACAGGTAAACAGAAACAGGTATGTAGGGTGTGGTATCACGTGAGTGACACTTGTTCGGTGATTATGTTACTAGGTCACTAATTAGCATCCTAGTTTTTTACCTCAGGGCACTTAATGTGGCTTCTAATTTTAACTTTAGTGTCTCTCTCTCTTTCTCTCTCTCTCTCTCTCTCTCTCTCTCTCTCTCTCTCTCTCTCTCACCTCTTTCTTACTTTCATGAGAGACAATGTCTAGTTTCTAACCATCGTGTGTTTGGCATCTAACGTAGTGCCTGCAAGTACTTGGAAGGAATTCAATATTTGTTGAGGAACAAATGAATGAATCACAGACGGATTTTTTTAAAAAGAGAGCCCTGACTTACGGGGAAAAAAAAGAAACTTAGGTCTCATCTTGCTCTCAGTCATGAGTATTAAAATATCTAGGAGCCTCTCTTCACTAATATAGAAATGCACATGCCTTGACAGTAGGACTCCTGAGATAACTTCTGATTTAAATTTCCGTGAGTCTGTTTACCTAACTCTGCTGGAAACACTGGAGCAGATCTCTCTGGGGGGAAAAAATTAGTTTTTGTTTTTTTTAACCCATTGCCATCCAGGTTGACTTTAAACTGCCTATGATATTTGAGGAAGGCACGTATATTCCAGCCCTTGTACCCTATCGCATGTCCTCTGGCAACGCACCTGTTTGCCACGGCTGTGGCATCCAGCAAGCTCAGGTGAGCGTGATTGTGTCTGGTCTCAGCTGCATCTGATCCTATTGTTTTCTGCCCAGAGCTTCTCTGCAACCTCATAGTTTTAATAAAAGGCTGGGCATGCGCACATCTGGAAGGGTAGGGACATCACAGATTGAAGTGATCTTTGACCAATAGGGAGTGAAAGCCATGAAAAGCTACAGGAGTACCTCATTTTATTGCGCTTGGCTTTACTGGGCTTCACAGGTGGTGTGTTTTTTACAAACTGAAGGCAAGACTCTTCATCAACAAAAAGATTACGGCTTGCTTTAGTTGGTGGTGTGAAACCAAACCCACCACATATCCAATGTATGCCTGAACTCGTCTCTACACTGGTCTCTGACGGGGTGAGTTCTACATGATTTCTCTCAGGGTCCCCAGAATACTGAGCCCCAATTTCCACAGTAAAGTCAATTAAATGATACTCCCTTCCTTCTGTTTTGCTTTCTCCAGCTTCCAACCCTAGCGGTTTGCTGGGAGAACTTATCAATAAAATTACCTGACCACAAACCTTTCTCAGTAGGTTGATTTTGGGGAGAACTCAAGTTAAGGAAAATGTCTATTGGATCTACATAGTATATGGAGTTCACTTTACCCAATTAGGATA
Organism: Myotis nattereri; assembly: GCF_964212035.1. Taxonomy (NCBI): domain Eukaryota; kingdom Metazoa; phylum Chordata; class Mammalia; order Chiroptera; family Vespertilionidae; genus Myotis; species Myotis nattereri. Next base: position 67,627,701 of record NC_138082.1, on the reverse strand, counting down.
TTGCTGAAATTTTGAGTGTAATTCAAGTTGTCCTAAAGCGATATTTTGCTCCTGATTTGTCTTGTAATTGCAGAAATTCAATGTTGTTATTTTGTTTCAAAACTTTAATTGGTATAGACTTCTAACTCTTTCAGTATCAGTACATGAAATAACCTCCAGCTTTTATTTCAAACAAATAATTTTCTGTAAATATATATTTAAATGTATTAGTAATGCAGTTATTTTAAGAAACAATTTATTAAGAAATAAATTATACTTGCTAGCACGTGTCTTTTCATAAAATTTATCATGGGCTATAGTTCTGTTTTTGTCATATTTGTATAGATTTTAATCCCTTTTTGCTAGTGCCCTTTATTTGGACTTGGAAATTCTCTCCCCATTGTTATAGGAACATTAATGTGTTTTTTTCTCTGATCCACAAATATATTGAAGTGAATAGTATATACGCATAAATGTTTTTCTTTTTATTGGGAAGAAAACATATTTTTCTTCAGCTGTTTCCTCAACCCATTAATCACAATATAATATATGCTATTAATTATGCTTAAATGTAGTTTGCTTATATAATTTGTGAACCTCCAATTACTCAAGACTTTTAAATTATTTGTCTTCCATGTGGAAATTTTGATTACTAAAACATTCCTAAAGCTAGAAGAAGGAATAATAACATAGGATTAAAACTATGAATCACCTTTTGATTAAACACTTGATACTCTTTGTCCCTAAATCTTCACTCAGAGAATAATTCTAAGTCTCATTTAAACTCATAGATTTTAATTCCATATTGATCAACATAACCTGGCAATACCCATATATATTCATTCAAAGAATACTTTGAATTTAAACTGGTTATTTCTGCTTTGTTGTAACAGCGCTATCTATTTGTGGAACTTCAATAGATAAGACTGCGGGAACAAAGTAGACAGCATATGGTGGACAGTGGCATTTGGTGACAATCTTCATTCAATAATAAATTCAATGAATCTCTTGAGTTCATATGTTCACTCCACTCCATCTCTATTAGAGTAACAGACTCCTGCTCATAAATTCTTATAGTAGCAACAATAGGAATAATGGCTGGTTTATATATACATCTATGTATATAAGAAGTATATCATCTCATTTGACTTGACAAATTACCTTTTGATTCAGGTGAAGGAGGTATAAAGATTTTCATTTAGGCTCAGAGAAATGGTGTTATGTGTGACCAAGTTAAAAGAACTATTCAATGGGAAATGGGGATCTGGGTGTTCTGACGCCTGGTCCAGTAATCTTCCTGGTATATGCCTGTGCCCTGCTTTAAACTCTCACTAGGCCACTGTCTTCCCAACCAGGGCCTTGCCCTGTCTCCAGATCTCACATCCTGCTGTCCTCTACCTTTCCCACCAAATGGGAAGATACATACAGGGAGCGACTTTGCACCAGCTGTGTACTTTGCCTTCTTACTCAGTCTGAACTTGACATATAATCTTTCTCTGCTGGTTAAATTTATGTCCACTTGGTGAGGTTATAGTACCCAGTTATTTCATTCCAAATCTAGATATTGCTAGGTTGTGGTTAATATGTACCAGCAGTTGACTTTAAGTAAAGCAGATTACCCCTGATGATGCAGATGAGCCTCATCCAATAACCTGAAAGCCTTAAGAAGAACAAAATATGAGGTTCCTTAAAGTAAATCTCTTGATATAGTCCTAGATAGCTATCTTCTATTGGTTCTGTTTCTCTGGAGAATCTTGACTGGTATCCTTGCCTTATATTTTTTTCTAGAATATCAATATCTTAAAATTGTGCTTCATCAATATTTTTCGGTTCCTTAAATCAGCGCTATACATTTGCTCTTTTTCTATTGTCTCTCTTCCTTGTCAAAACCTAAATTTTCATTTGGGCTTTGACATAATTCTCTTCATTATAGGACCTGTTTCATCAGTATTTTCTCTCTTGAAATTCCAGTCATTACATTTCTCAATAAGTGAACATAATCCTGAGGTATAGGGCAAAATAATTGCTTTCAGCCTCTTCCCTTCAATCTTTCTATTAATAAAATGAGGGCCACTTCAAATCATATTCCAAATACCTTATTGTTAGACAGACAAACATATACATATATTTTATTTTATTTTTGGTATCAGTCATGTATTTAAACTTATTTATATTTTTGCAATAAAAGATAAGAAGCAAGGAATCAACTATGAATTAAGTCACAAATATTGACTTTCATAATTAGGTGTTGAATACTTTGATCCTTATGGTAACTAGTATGCAAACATGTCCTGGCCCTCTTGCATCTTAGGTAGCTAGGCATTTTTGGTTGCCTGTTAGAATTCGCCTGGATATTCTACGTGTAACTCAAATTAAACCTAGCCAAAATTTAGCTCTATTTTTTTTTTTTTTTATCCCCAAGCTCTCTCTTTTCTTATATTTCTATTTGGTTGTTGGCAGTATCATTGACAGTTTTCAATGACTCTTGACTCTACATTTTCCTTTACTTTATGTCTCCAATTTGACCCCAATCTTGCCAATTACTTTTCGTTACTAAATATGCCATACTTTGTTCAGCTTTTATGTTTTTTCACAATGATTCATTCATTTAATAAATATTTGTTGAATGTGTAATTTGTGCCTGGCATGGTTGTTCATGCCCAGGATGCATCAAGGAATAAGGCAAAGAAGTGGTGTACCTTTGTGGAGCTTACATTGTAGAAGGATAAGACAGATAATTAACAATTAATATAATTCACAAGTCAATTCTGTGTGTTAGAAGTTGATATTTTCCCTGAAAAAAAAAATAGAACATGGCAAGCCTCCCACCACCCCGGAAACTGGCTAACTCAATATTTATTTAATAAACATTTGTTATATGAGTGATTAAATGAATAGTGTTTTAATCTCCAGTATGTCTTGTGTTCACTGTCTTGGAAGAAATGAGTTATGCTTAAATAAGGACTTAGTTCATCTGTTTGTTTGCTTTGTTTGGTTAAGGATTTGTTTTGTTCTGTTGATTGTGTGCTTCTTTGTCTTGCGCAGAATAAATGCTTGAAATCTTAGAAGCTGCTGACAGTTCAAAATACCAAGTGACTTGTTTAAAAAAGAAAAGATAATGTGTTACTCTAATTCTCCCTCCCTTCTTTTCTTTTTTCTTTTCTTCCTCTCATTTAACTTAGCAAGCAACTATGTAATTACTACTGTGACTCAGGGACCATGCCTGGCACTGGAGATACAAGGCTTATCCTATATATTAAAAGCCTAATATGCAAATTGACCGCAAGGTGGAAAGACGGGTTGATGCGGGGCAGGGCCAGTGAGTGGGCAGCGTCAAGCCAGCCAAGGCAGGTGCCAGCCGGCAGAGGGAGGGGATGGCAATTGGGGGTGGCAGTGACAGGCAGCAGCAGAGGGGAGATTTGAGGGCAGGGCCAGCTGCTCACCAGCCAGTACCATCCCCCGTTCAGCCTGCCACTCATCTCCTGCAGAAGGAGGCCAGACCGAAGCTTAGGTCTGCTCCCCGTGGGAAGCTGGCCTAAGCTATCAGTCAGAAATCCCCTGAGGGCTCCTGGACTTCAAGAGGGCACAGGACGGGCTGAGGGAATCCCCCTGAGTGCGTGAATTTTTGTGCACCAGGCCTCTAGTTAATAATAAAAGCTGCTGAATTTAAAACCCTGACAGCCAGGTGGGGAGGCGTGTATGTTCAGAGGTCAACAGGAGGTACCCTGGTGGGTGAGAGCCAAGATTCTGGAGTTGTATTCTCTGTCTGGTTCCTAGGTTACTGCCTCTAGTCCACAGTCTACTTTTCTGAGAACTATAGATACAATTAAGACATACTCAAAGGGTTGTGTAAAGGTTATTTGTAAACTGCATAGAAAAGTACTTGTCATCAAATAACTACTAAGTTTTCACTTTTTATAAGTATAATATGTACTCAACTCAAAGAGAAGCATACCTGGAGATTACTAAGTCTAGGCATGGTGGCACTAAACGTGGAGGGATGATTCTTTGCTGTCTGCAAATTAACAAGTGAAATGAGATTCCCAGAGTTGGAATGAGAATCAAGTTAGTGATGAGGCTCAAAGAGAGAGTAGGTTTAGAAGTATTCTTCAGTGAAAAAAAATGAAAGCGAAATATGCTGAAGAGCAAGGACTATGTTTGAAATTTTCAGACAAGTATACTGGAGAAAAGAGATATGGTAGAACCAGATGGAAAATATATATGGCAGGGAAAGAGGCTGTGTCTGTAAAGCTATGAAAGGAAGACTGGAGGTTTTACCCTAGTGGTTAATCCAGAACATTATCGTTAGTGGATTATTTATTGTAAGAAGTCATTGTTAGCACTTTAAATTGTAATCATTAACTTTAAAGTGTTAGTTGTTGGGGAATTGAGAAACTTGGAATTTGAAATTTAAAATTTATAGCATTTTTGCGGATTTTAGTAGATTTTTATGTTTATTTTACAAACTGTTGTGTTTTCTTACCTGTAAAATGGACCTGATATTATTAAATCAAGTATGTTCTCATTTTAATCTTATTTCTAGTTAAATTTTCAAGCTATTGAATTTCACATGTTTGAATTTTTCTTGGCAGATTTTCTCAGGGGATACAGTTGTGTTCATGTACACTTTAACATGATGTGCAGTTATTAACATTTACTTCAATAAATTAGATGTTACATTGCATTGCTGCATTCATTTGTTAATGTAGGACTGGAAAAATAATAAATTTTCCCCCAAATAATCTTAACACACACACATACACACACACACACACACGTTCATGAAAGCATGTATTTGTCTTCAAAGAGCAAAAAATGGTTTAGAAAAGAGGGCAAACTCGCTGGGATTTTAAATCAATATTTGTATGACACCTTTTTATCTACTGCCTGGAAGAAATAAAAACACATTAAACTTTTTAATAAAAGTAAGTTGGAGTAACTGAGAACATTTTCAATCACATAATAAAGATTTGTTTCAGACATAAACAATGACTTTCTGTGAGTTCTGCCCTGACATCTAAAGAATTCAGAATGACATTTGCTATCCAACAGGGTTTTTCCTTCTGAAAACACAGCCCGCTAAGAATCCCAAAACTACTCTGCCTTTTTGGTTCCTGTGTAAAGCACCAGGCAAATATGAGAAACCAAAACTGGCTGGCTGAGGCTTGGTAAAGAAGCCTACACAATGGGGAGGCTTAAGCAGAATTTTCCTGGAAGCCCACAGCTGCCAAACCAGGCCTTCAGATCTTGGCCTTTCTCTAGCCAGGAATCCAAGGAAGGATGAAAAGGAAAGAAGGCCATGGGAGGTAATCTTAGAGCAAGTAGACCACATCCCCAAGCTCTATATATCAACTCATTCATTTATTCATTCACCATCTCTTTGCATTGTTCTTGGCAGCTAAGATAAAATAGTGAATAAGACAAAGTTCCTGCCTCCAGACCAGTTCAGGAGACAAATAAGAAACATAAATATATGTCATGTGTTGATACATACTATGGAGAAAACTAAAAAAAAAGAAGAAGAGTTTAGACTTGCCAGATAAAAATAGGACACTCAGTTAAATTTGAATTTCAGATAAGCACTGAATAATTTTTTAGTATAAGCATTTCCCATGAAATATTTTGGGTGTACTTATACTAAACAATGAAATACCAAGGATGCTTTCTGATGATATGACAAAAAATGCAGAGACCTACATGAAGTACAGGAATGAACCATACAGATATTTGGAGGAGGAATGTCCACAAGAGAAAATGCTCTGAGCTGGATGTGTTCCTGGAGGCCAGTGTAGGTGGTGAAGAGTGAGAAATAAAATGGGAGAATGCAAGGTGATAAGCTCAGAGAGTTGGCCCCGGAGCCAGATCCTGTAGGTTTTTATAGGATAGAATAAGAACTTTGGCATTTACCCCAAAAGGGATGAGAAGTCACTGGAAAATTTAGGTCAGGAACTATCATGATCTACTTTAGATTTTGAAAGTATATGCCTGCTAAGTGAGGACTGAAAAGAAGGGTGAAAGCAGGAAAAACAGTTAGGAATCAATCTCAAAAATCCAAAAAAGAAATGACTGGTTTTGTACAAATGCATTAGCAATGGAGGTAGTGAAAAGTAGACATTTCCCATAACAACATTTGACAAACTGAATGTTGTTCGATTGTGAGAAAGATAGCAGAGATATAGGGAGGTTTAGGCCTGAACAATTAGAAGAATGGGCAAATGGAGTTGCCAAGGACTGAGGAGAAGGTGCAGAAAGTAGAGCATTTAGAGGCTACTCTAGAATGTGTTTTTATGGAGTTAGGTTTGCAGTGGCTTAGTTACTCCAATAGAGATGGCTAAAAGGCAATGGTATATGTACACCTGAAGTGTACAGGAGAGACATGTTTGTGGGTTGTCAAATATGGATTTTACATGAAGTCACAGGACTAGGTAAACTTTCCTAGAGGAGAGAGTAGATCCAAAGATTGACATCTGACCACTATTACATGTAAGAGGAGAGTAAATAAATCCTATATAATAAAAGCCTAATATGCAAATTGTCCCCTTGACAGGGAGTTCGCCTGGAATCCGGCCCAGCCGGCCAACTGCTTGTGACCCCTACCCCCAGCACGGCCGGCCCCACACCGGCTGGTGGCAATGGCAGATGGCCAGGGGAAGGGAGGCCCTGGCCAGCAGCTGGCAGCCGCTAAGGACCCTACCCGTGCACAAATTTTGTGCACTGGGCCTCTAGTAAAATAATAAACACCAATTTATAAGCATTTAGAAACAAAGAAGGAACATTTAGAGACATGAAAGGAAAACGGAGGAGACTAGTATCAAAAAAACAAGGGGAAATATTGTGTTAAGAAAGATAATCGATTATGTTAAATGCTATTGATTTTCAGTAATAACACTAACCATAACCCCCCAAATACAATAAAAGATAAAGCACATGATATGTCTATTGGGGCTTCTAATTTCTTCTACTTCCCTTTATCTTCATCTTTCCAGATTGGAAGAGTTTTGAAAAATAACTCAGCAATACAAGAGAACAAGTATGAGCCAATGTTGACAATATCTGGCTCTCAACTATATTTGTTTCACCTTCAGTTAGATTTCACTTTCTCCTACACTCTCTAGATCTCCTATCAATGTATCTACTATTTATCTGAATCTCTATTTTTTTAAATACATATTTTTATTGATTTTAGAAAGGAGGAGAAGAGGAGACAGAGATAGAAACATTAATGATGAGAGAGAATCATTCATCTGCTGCCTTGTGCATGCCCCACACTGAGGACTGAGCCCGCAACCCGGGCATGTGCCCTGACTGGGAATCCAACCGTAACTTCCTGGTTCATAGGCTGACATTCAACCACTGACCCACACCAGCCAGGCTCTGCCTATCTTTTAGTAGCATTTTCTATGCTCACCACATATACTTTTACATTCTCAGATAAATATTTGAATGCAGGTTCAGGCTAAAGGTTGACTTTCCTGACCATGCCTCCATTTATTATAGCTAATAATCCACCTGAAAAACATCTGAGTCATTATTTCCTTTAATAAAAACCCCATCTATTCTGTGATTCACACCTCCCTAAGTGTTTTGCTAGCTAATCTGAAGTACGACCCCAAATCAATGTTGAACAAGTAATAGCATAATATGCTTCCTTTCAAATATTACATTTTAGAAGTCTTTAAAGGCACATGGTAGCTACTGAAAAAAGGTTGAATCATGTATTTCTGAGAAGTTAAACATGGGGACAAAGTTGATAGGGAGCTAGTCTGGGTTGGGGCTCTGAAAATTCATCCTTAACTCACTTAAAGTGGCCAATAGCCCACTTTCAAACATGGTGGTTCACTTTTTTCAATATGAAAGGATTGCCTCATTCTTTTCCTCGGGTCAAGCAAAATGCATAATTTGTGAGATATAAATTTCTGCTTTATTTAGAAAGACTCAAAATATTTCCTCTACACTAGAAATATACTTCCTACAGTTCCCATTAACTTTGTTACCTAGAGTGTTATGCTAACAAGAACATCACTATTTAATAAAAATGAAAAAGTCAAGACTTTTTACAGTTGTGTTCCCAAACAAAGCAAGCATAGAGCAGCACCATCAAAGATCTGACGTGGAGTGTAGATGTGACCTGGGAATCTTTTGCTACAACCACCAAGCCACCAGGAAATCCTGGTCTGGCTCTGCAGTATGTCTGTCCCTTAGGGTGGGGCTCTGCTCACAGGTTCACTTCTGATTAGTGGAGTCAGGCAATAGGACGGTGCCAGTTGTAAAAATGTCACTTTTGTTGAACTTGAAGACCTTTAGTGTCTGGGACCTATTTAAATAAAATCTGGTGCTAAGTTGCTTATCTGTTCCTTTCCAAGTGCTCAGTACCTCACAAGTTAGTCTGCAAAACTGGGCTGTAAATTTGGCCAGATTTCTAGAACATCCACCCCTGGTGTTCGCCAACAAAAATCAAAAGAGCAGCCTTTCTTGTGGTACTCGTGTCTTCTGATTTCAGGCCCAGTTAAATACCAAGCACTTTCTTCTTCATTTTTGGGTGGGAAAGTAGGGTATGAGAAAACTAGGAGAAAGACAAGATATCTAGACATTTAAAAATTAATATTTTCATTATTTCCAGATCCTTAATTGAAAGTAACTTAAACTAATGAATTGGAATTTTTTGTTTGAAGTAAAAAGAGCAGCATAGAAAAAAAATTGAGGTGATCTCTGTGCCAAGAGTAAAGGGTAATTTTGTGTCCTGGCAGTTCAAGTTGTGGGTTACTTTTCCACAACTATGCTTCCACTGCTATTAGTCTGCTCAGAGTTCTACCCTGACTAGTGCCCACATAATCTAATAATGAGCAGATGCTTCTGTTATGGAGGTAGCTAAAAGATGATGATTTGGAAGGAGATTTAACTCTTTCATGATCCCAGGAGACAATACAATGGGGGAAAAATGAAGAGTAACCTTACCTCCTAAAATAATACAGCTAGCAAATTTACCTAATGTACAAAAAGTTCAATCAACAATAATAGAAAATCAAGAGAGAATAGTGTCTTAGAAAACATTCTCTTTGTTTTCTGCAATGTTTAAGGGTCCTGGTAATTATAGTCAAACAACCTGGGTTTTATTAGGGACCATTAACTAAACAAAGGCTCACTACATAGTTTGTCAGAGGTGAGATATTTCCATGTTGAATGGAGTTGAATGATATGTGTTCAGTGTCTACCAGGAAATGTCACCTAGCTAAATGATGGTCCCAGGAGCAAAGTTTTGGCTTTAGATTTTGAGAAAGGAAAAAATACATGTAAAATGATATGTAGCTAGACAATTCCCCCTTCAACCTGACATCCATGGACACCTCAAGAATGATAGGTCTTTCAAATATCTAGAGAATAGATTATTCTTAAGCTTGCTCCAGATATATCTCCTTTAGGGTGTAAACTATGAAATTGAATTGTGCTTGTTCAACTATCACCTCTTTTAGAATCTGCCCTGTAATTATATAGGTGAAAGTGGAGAGCTTCACCCTGTGGAAGATGGCAGATCCTCACACTGGATAATAATTTACTTATTTAATAACATAATTTTAACATAATGAATGGAAATATAAGAGGGATCTCCAAAACATAGAGAACAAAATAAAAATTTATTTTCTCTACCCATAGGTGAGTGTTAACATTTGTTATTCTTTTTCTCTTTACGAAGCTACATATATTTATTTGTGTTTTGTTTTCCTACAAAATGACATCATTTTCTATTTTTTTTCTTTTTTTTCACTTAGCATTATATTTAGAGTGGATTCCATGCCATTAAATATTGTTGAAAGCATGCTTATCAATGGTTGCATATTATTCTGTATATGATGTACCATAATTCATTAAATCTTTTCTCATTTTAGGTAGTAATGATGAGTCCAAAGTTCTTTTATAAATGGTCACCTTTAGAGGTGAATGCCAGTCTGGTAAGAGGTAAAATAAAACTTTTTGAAATGGCCAATTTGCTATGGCTTTAATTTGTATAGACACAATTTACTGAGGTCATTTGTGTAGCACACATTTTAATAACAGGACTTATCTAAACTGAAGCACCCCACCCTTCATTTCAGTAATGAGTTCAATTCAATGACAGCCAGAGTTAAGATGAAAAAGAAAGAATAGGGGATAGCATAAGAGGAGGAAGACTATCTAACAGTTTTCATAATATGAGCCAAAGTGAACTAAAGTCAAAGCAATGAAATTGAAAAGGCTAAGTCCAAATGGACTTCTCAAAAAATATGATGTTAACATTGGAAGAAAAAGAGACAACATTGTATTTATGTTAAAAGAAACATATGTATATTATAAAATCCAAAATAAACATTAAATAAAGTCTCAAGTTAAAATATAACGTGTTTTAGCCTGGCCAGCATGGCTCAGTGGTTGAGCATTAACCTGTGAACCAGGAGGTCAAGGCTTGAATCCCAGTCAGGGCACATGCCCAGGTTGCAGGCTCAATTCCTAGTTGCGGGGGGGGGGGGGGGGGGAGGGTGCAGAGGGCAGCTGATCAATGAATCTCTCTCTCTTATCATTGATGTTTCTAACTCTCTCTCCCTCTTCCTTCCTCTCTGAAATCAATAAAACTATATTTTAAAAATATACTGTTATATAAGATGTTTGTAGAATTATCTGTAACCTGATCTTTACATATTTGACCCTGCTCATTCAGTTCTCAATTTAAGTGTAATCTGCTGAAAAAAGCCTTCTCTGAATCATTTCTTTATGAGAAGTTAGGCATTGGGACAAAGTTGACAGGGAAATAGTTTGGGGTAGGGCTCTGGAAACCCAGCTCACTAAAAGTGGCCAATAGCCCACTTTCCAACAGGATGGTTCAATATATATATTTGATTTCAAAGAGGAATGGCGAGGGAGAGAGAGAGAAACATCATCAGCTAGTATCCCTTGTTGGTATTCAACTGCCAGCTTGGCTGTCTGAAGATTTCAGAATGGTTTAGCACACCTGTGGGTGACTTAGTGGAGATGGCCAGGAGGTTGGGCTCAGGTGGGGCTCTCTCCTTTCCTACACAGTCTTGTTACAGCAGGTAGGTAGGTAGTAGGAAGGGACAGCTTCATAGACACCCCTGGGGACAGCCATATCCTCTGTTAAAGGTCCTTAATCCCCAAGCAGGTTTCTTTCCAATCTCCCCAGGAAACAACAGGTCCATTCCCACAGATTCCAGGGTGGGGGCAGTGAAGGAGAAATTCTTTTTCTGGATGCATGTAGAATACAAGCAGGTAGAGGGGCCAGCACAAGCTTGCACAGAGCCAGGAAAGAGACTGGCTTCTCTGAAAGAAAGCTTGCTCTTTCCAAATCCCGAGATGATAGAGTCAAAGCTTCATAAAGGCCCAGGATTCCTTGGTTCATGTGTTTAAGAGCTCTCTCTCTCTCTCTCTCTCTCTCTCTCTCTCTCTCTCTCTCTCTCTCTCTCTATCTCTCTCTCTCAGCTGCCACATGGACCTGAGTGTGTCAGGCCCACAGGCTGCACAGAGCAGAGGCTAAGATGGGCTACTGGAGCCTTCTCTGAACTTCCAATCCAAAGCAGCCCCACAGTCTCCAGCTTATCAGTTTGTTTTATTGCTATAGCACCTTTCACTCTCCAGTGTTTTCTGGTGTGTTTATTTTTCATGTTTTTATCACCCCTTACTCCACTTGTCCTAATAAGTTATAAACTCCAGAAGAATGGAAACTTGTGTGTCCTGTTTCACTTTCAGTGCTGTTTTCTCTGCGTTGGACAGATCCCGATGCCTAGTTGAAACACAATAATGTTTTGCTTATGAGTGATAGAAATGACAGAAATTTCAGCTTGGTGGCTATATGCCACAGGGGTTTCCACTCCCAGGTGCCACTCTTTTCTTCTTTTATGCATACTTAGATACTTATCCAATAAATTGGTTATTTTTAGTATTGAAGAAGCTAAAGTCTTAATCCTTTTTTTCTGACCATCTTACCAACATTCATTAATTTCAAAAGTTTGCTGATTGTGTTTCCATTGTGGTCTGGTTTAGAAGATAACTTTGTCTTTTTTTCCCATAAGTTTTCTGCTTATTTCTGATAAATTGTTTCAGTGTTTTTTTTGATTGGCCAGGACCTTCCTAATATTAATAAGCAAAAATGATTATGGTGGAAAGTCTTTCTTTGTTCCTGAATTTAATGGGACTATATCTAGTAACTTAAAATATGGTAGACTGATTAATAATTTAAGAGCTGTTCTATATCATGGTTAATGTTTAATAAAGATTGCATTTTATTCCATCAAATATCTTTAAAATGGTGAATTTGATACGTTTTTTTGTATTTGGTATTTTCACATTTATATAACTAAGATACTGTATAATATAGTGGGGCCTTGACTTACAAGTGTCCCGACTAACGAGTTTTTCGAGATACGAGCCGTCTCTCAGCCGATTTTTTGCTTTGAGTTGTGAGCTAAAATTCAGGTTAAGAGCCAGCTTCAAATACCCCACCACTAGTTGGCGCAGCGAACATCAAAGTGAATGCCACAACATCAGCCCAGCATCACGTGTCTCACTCGTTCACTTTTTGATTTGACATACGAGTAATTTGAGTTACGAGCTCTGTCACGGAACAAATTAAACTCGTAAGTCAAGGCCCCACTGTATTCTCATTTTCTTGTTATCCTTATCAGGTTTTGATATCACACATTTAACTCTTAAAATTAAAATACTATTGGTTATCCTTTCTACGATCAAGAGTAAATTATATAGAACTGGTAATTTGGTTCTTTGAAAAGTTAAAAACAAAAGCTCATTAGTTAACATATCATGTTGTCTTAGAACCATGTTTGGAGACTTTTTTGGCAATATTTATAATTCATTCAATAGTTACTTTCATATATAGGTTGCCTATGTAAAGGGTACAATTGAGAAATGTATATTTTACCAGAAGATTTCCTAGTTCATCCAATTTATCAACATAATTAAGAATTAGCTCAGTGATCAGAGTATCACCTCTTGGACTGAAGGGTCATGGGTTTGATTCTGACTAAGAGAAAATGCCTAGGTTGCAGACTCAATCCCTGGCCCTGCAGGGGCAAATGTGGGAGGCAACCAATGAATGTCCTCTCTCACATTGATGTTTCTCTCTCTGTCTCTCCCCCTCCCTTCCCCTCTCTCTAAAAACAAAATAAATGAAAAAATATCTTCAGGTGAGGATTAACCAAAATAATAATAATAATTATACATTCTAATCTTTTATAACTATTTTATCAAATGATTAGAGGCCCAGTGCATGAAATTCATGCAGTGTTGGGGGGGGGGGGGCGGGCCGCGGTCCCTCAGCCCGGCCTGCAACAATGCCAGCATCTCTTGCCCCGGCCTCTGGCCTGAGGCCCCTTCCCTCCCTCTGTGTGGCTGGGGCCTCTCCCCTCCACTCCCTCTGTGCAGCCAGGGCGCAGATGCTGGTCTTGTGTTGCTGGGGCAATGCCATCAGCTTCCTGCCCCAGTCACTATGGGCGCTGCCATTTTTGTCATGGACTGATGTTTAATTTACATATTGCTCTTTTATTAAATAGGATTTTGTTAGAAATAGTGTAGTTGTTAGGAGCACAGATTATAGAATCAAGGAGAGAAGGTGCTGCATTGAAATTCCATCTGTGATACATTAGGAGCTTTGGGCTAATAGTAAATTAATCACCTAAATTCATTGACTATATTTGTAAAAAAAATAAATAAATACTTCACAGTTTTGCTTTAAGAAATAACTGAAATAATATACCAAGTATTAAGGATAGCATCTGCACAAAGCACACAATACATCCTAGCTATTTATCATTATAATTATCATCATGATCATTTTCCTCTGATTTTACATGTAGGAAGTTTTTCTGTTGTTTTATACTTCTTGAATTTATTTAATATTTCTATTGGTCTTCCTCTTTTATAATAAATTAGTTTCTGATTTTATCTTGACTATTATCTTTCTCCTATTTTCCTTAATTTTTTTTCTTTTTATAATTTATTAAATTTAACGCCTGGTTAATTTTTTTCATTTTTTTAAATTAATGATGAAAAGGCTGTGATTTTGTCTCTGTATACCACCTTGGCTGCATCTCATTAGAGTTAAAATGTAATATACTAATTGCAATATTTTCTAAATAATTTGTCTTTTAATTTTTCTTAAGTCCAAACTGAGTTATTTGGAAAAATCATATAAATTTCCCAACAGAATTTTTGCTTCTTTTACTTGTTCTTTTTTTTTTTCATTTTATTATTTTTATTATTTTTTTACATTACTGCATTGTGGTCAGAGCATGTGCCTAATTTTTAGTTTGTGGAATATATTCTGTGAAACTATAGATGACTACTTGTCTAAGTGATTCATGAATACTATATATTTTACATCCTTTATAGAATTTATATTTAAAATATATTTATTAATTAAATCATATTAATTAATTTTTTCAAATGGTTTATATTTTCTCTTGACTTACTATAAGCATCAAAGACAGAACAGTGTTAAAAATCTACGGAAGTTCTGTTTCTACCCATTTTTACATAATATTTTAATGCTTTTTATTTAGCATATAAAGGTTTCTGGCATTTCTACAAGTTTATTGTAAATGCACTTTTTCTGCACAAATGATTTTTTAATCCGATTACTTTTTCTTTCAAATAACATTTTGGTTTTACACTAATATTGTCATCTCTACAATTAAACTTATGAACAACTTTCTTTCTTTTTTATTTTTTTTTTTTAGTAAAAGGTTATCTGAAGGGAACTGAAAAGATCAAGGTCCATCATGATCTATTTAGAGCAAGGAAACTAACTGCCCTTGTTCTTTCTCTGGAAGAAACATCTTTGCGTAAAGAATTTTCTCCTGACATGCAGGTGATAACATGCAACATTAGCATGAAAAAGTATGAGAAATAAGGATTTGCTCTTGACTAGTTAAGAAATAGGCTTAACAATTCACAAATTTCTTATGGGATTAGACTTTAATACCTAATAAGCACCTTTGTAAGGAAAATGCATTCAACACTGTGGGAAGTAATTGCAACTTATGGAAATGTTTTGAACCAAAGGAAGAAAATTCAAAATACTTCTGTCAGAATGTCCTGTGAGCGTGGCTCACTGTGCTCAGGGGAAGGGGCATCTCGATGAGCTCATCTGTTGGTCATCCTCTCAGACAAGACTTCCTGTCTGGATGACCTTCCTAGCGTTAGTTTATTAAATTCATACTTCATCATCACAATTCAAATCCCTTTTCTACAACACCTTAAAGGAGAGATTGCAGTCAATTACCCAAGTATTTTTTCCTCTGGACACTTTATTTCATACAACTTTTTTTTTTTTATTACATTTAACTACTTATACAAACCCTTGCTTAATGCTTCTTGATTTGCCCAAGTCTTATTTTCCAGTCACAGATGATAAGCTTCTAAAAGACAGGGGTCTTCTTAACTTTTGTTTCTGTACTAGGCTGAGTACAGGAACATGCTTAGAAATTTATCGTGATTTACCAGCTATCTCCTTTTATTAGCACAGTCAGTCCATAGCTCACCCTACTTTTTTTCCAGAACTGGAAAAAATAACTGATGTTAGTTCAAGTGTTACGTAGAGAGAGGTGAGGTATAAAGATGAAAGAAGTTTTAATTTTCCTTCTAAATCTTTAATTCTTGACTGTAATTATTGAAAAACTGTATCTAATAAGGCCTGTACTATTAATGTAGTTTGAAATATTTTCATAAAATTCTCAATTGCATAGTTAATTGGATGACAGGGAATGGCAGACAGGTTAGAGGCAAGTTGCTGTGTCATCTCATCAAAGGAATCTAAGTAGCTTTTGTCTCAATCTATTCATTAATTTTCATTTATGTTTCAACTACTTATAATCTACTGATTACTGAATGAGCTATTATCTATTTATGTAGTCTGATATTTTGGGGCCTTAAAAAGACAATTGTCTGGAACATGAAGACCTGGTGGAGGTTAGAATCAAACAATGCCAAGATAACACTGGCTCAATCTCAGGACTTCCAGGGCTCCTGAATAGTCTGTAATTAAGGAGGAGTGAGACTTGTATTATGTAAAGGAGGTGTACATAATTGAATTAAGCAGTATGGGTGCATGTGTGTGTATATGTGTGTGTGTGTGTGGGGGGGGAGGGACAAAGATCAACGTTCAATAACAACAGTTCCTGTTCTTGGCAATGACATTAATAATGAAAAGATTATTAGATTATTTGTTCTTTTCCATTTTATACCACCTTACTTAAAATGAACACACTAGTGCAAAATGTGTAATTTACAAAAAGACCCTGACTGTTTTTAGTGTTAAAGGGAAGCTATAGTTTTAGAAATCTTCTCCCCAAACTTCCTATGTGGAGCATAAGATTGAGCATGAAAGCTGCTGACGGTGTTGAGAGAAGAAAACCCTTAAGAATGAATATTGCCCTGGCTGGTTTGGCTCAGTGGATAGATGGATAGAGTGTCAGCCTGTGGACTGAAGGGTCCCAGGTTCAATTCCAGTCAAAGGCACATGCCCAGGTTGTGGGCTTGATAGCCAGTGGGGGGCATGCAGGAGGTAGCTGATGAATGATTCTCTCTCATCATTGATGTTTCTATCTCTCTCTCCTCCTCCATTCCTCTCTGAAATTAATATATATACATATATATATATATATATGTATATATATATATGTATATATATATATATATATACATATATATATATATATATATATTTTTTTTTCTTTAAAAGAGTGAACACTGTTATAGGCATCCTTACACATAAATTGGGCAGTTGGGAATAGCCTCACGGGACCATTTCCAGGGAAAACCTCACCTGTTGAGGTCAGAACCTCAGGATTTTAAAGCAAGGGCATGCTTCATTGTAATGTGGACTGAAGGTGAGCAAACAGATCCCATCTCTCTTTAGAGAAGTGATTTCAAGGCTCACCGAAGTGCTCAGGCATAAATACACTAGCAGGAAGCTCTTTAGAAGGGGTTCAGACAAGTTATAGTACTACCTGAACACGAGCCAGGCCAAACTGCTAGGGCCTGAATTAAAAGGAAACTGTTTATAGGCTGTGGGACCTCTTACCAATCCATCTTTTTCACTAGGGAAAAAATCCCTTTTGCAGAGGTGATGAAAACCTATATTAAAAGGTGACACAGCAGAATAAAAGGGGGCTAAGCCAATTGGTGAGTATTTCAAAAATCAGGAGGGAAAAAAGCCAACATGGTTTTAAAAGTATTCAAGTGGGGAGGGGAGAGAGAGAGGAAAAATCATGGCATATTATATTCTACTAGAGGCCCGGTGCACAAAAATTTGTGCACTTGGGAGGGTCCCTCAGCCCAGCCTATGCCCTCTTGGAGTCTGGGACCCCTCAGAGGATGTCCACCTGCTGGCTTAGGCCCACTCCCTGGGGGATTGGGCCCAAGCTGGCAGTCAGACATCCCTCTGGCAGCCCGGCAGCCCTCGGGGGATGTCCACTTACCAGCAGGGAGCAGACCTAAGCTGTAGTTGGACATCCTTAGTGCTGCTGAGGAGGCGGGAGAGGCTCCCGCCACCACCGCTGTGCTGGCAGCCATCAGCCTGGCTTGTGGCTGAGCAGAGCTCCCCCTGTGGGAGCTCACTGACCACCAGGGGACAGCTTCTGCATTGAGCATCTGCCTCCTGGTGGTCAGTGTGTGTCATAGTGACCAGTCATTCCCAGTTGTCCTGCTGTTAGGGTCAATTTACATATTACCCTTTTATTATATAGGATGGTTAACAGTTCCAGGACAAATGATATTGGGGAAAAAACATTTAGAAAATTCCAGAGTTTTTGGTATATTTAAGAAAACCTCTGCTTTTTTATAGCCACACATATAAATGCATTGTTGAACCCTTCACAGAGGTGTGACATAGGAGGTTTTTAAATTTAGATACAGCCGAGGAAGTAGGACCATAGTTGAAGCCAATGTTCTCGATAATTCTATCAAGAAGTCAGCCAAAGCACAACTTATGAATTTGATAATTGCTCTTTGCTGCTATGGATATTAGCCTATAGTGACCTTTGGTATACTTAAAGTTCTCTTTCTCATCCCAAAGGCCTGGGCATGTGCAGATACTTATATACTTCAGTCCAGATCATAAAGATTCATTACCACTGCTCATTACAGGTCAAAACTAGAATTTATAGTAATATATATACAATATTGCTATGTTAGTGGTTTTTAAGAAAGTGCCCATATGGGACATATCTTATTTTTTGGTGTTAATATATTTTTTATTGATTTTTTTTTTTTTACAGCGGGAAGGGAGAGGATAGAGAGTTAGAAACATCGATGAGAGAGAAACATCGATCAGCTGCCTCCTGCACACCCCCTACTGGGGATGTGCCCGCAACCAAGGTACATGCCCTTGACCAAAATTGAACCTGGGACCCTTCAGTCCACAGGCTCTATCCACTGAACCAAACCGGTTAGGGCATTTGGTGTTAATATAAAAGGTATAAGAGGTTTTGCTGGATGGTTCAAGAATGGAAAGAATGAAAATGCCTCACCCAGATCCTCCTATAAGAAGAGATTCATTGCTTCAACCGTCAGCTCCTTCAGGTCCATTTTAGTTTCTATGGGTTGCATCCTTCAAGACATGCTCTTCCTGCCCCCTACCTATCCCCATCAAATGACTGACTGAGCCAGTTTTACGTACCCATCCTTTTCTGCCCACGTTAGGACAACTCTGAAGGGCTATATGTGCTCTAGAGCTCTCCTGGGCTTTTGGCTAAAAGTCAATGGACTACCACAGCTGTTCAGGTTCTCTCTCTGTCCAATCTTGACTCCTTTCCTGACATATTCTGCTTCCAGAGAAACCAACCTGTGAGTATGACCATATTTAGAGGATTTCTAGTAAGTATTCATGCTTCAACATTATTTTAATTTTTTTAAAATATATTTTATTGATTTTTTTACAGAGAGGAATGGAGAGAGATAGAGAGTTAGAAACATCGATGAGAGAGAAACATCGATCAGCTGCCTCCTGCACATCTCCCACTGGGGATGTGCCCGCAACCCAGGTACATGCCCTTGACCGGAATCGAACTTGGGACCTTTCAGTCCGCAGGCCGACGCTCTATCCACTGAGCCAAACCGGTTTCGGCCAACATTATTTTATAGGTTAGGCAATTACAGTACAAACTAAAGAGAAACTGCTTAGGATGAACAGAGAGTTCCATATTAGATCTCAGGGCTGTTATTTTCTAATCTCCTGATTAGCCTCATCCTTCTGATTGTGAGACTTGCCAGGGACAGTCAGTAAGAATACCAAACTTACAAAGTTGTAGTTTTATTGGCAAGTAAATATTTCAGCTGTCAAGTGACTTAGTTGTACATGAAATTATGTATAGGTTAACTACTAGACTAAAACATACAGACTACTAAATAGTTGAGAATCACCATTAAGTTTTCATTTTTTTCTAAAAGATTTATGTCATATTTCTTACATTCTCAGTAGAATTATATAGCTGAAGAGGGTTACAGAGGTTATGTAGTTTACCCCTTTCAATTGGTAAACAAGTAGAACTTAAAACTATGATCTAAGATTAAACAATAAAAATGGCCTGGCTGGTGTTGCTCAGTGACTGAGTGTCAATCCATGAATCAAGAGATCACTGGTTTGATTCCCTGTTATGGCGCATATCTGGGGTTGCAGGCTCAATCCCTGGTAAGGGGTATTCAGGCTGATTGAGGATGTTTGTCTCTCATTGATGTTTCTATCTCTGTATCCCTTTCCCTTCCTCTCTCTAAAAAGTAAATCAATTAAAATATTAAATAAAAACATTAATTGTGGACAAGATGCTTTGAGTGAGCCACAATAAAATAAACTTAAAGAGAGTTAATGCATATGTGATATTGGGGGTAGATATGAACCATGAAAATGGTGGACAATCGAGGTGTAACTCTTCATGCTGATTAGCCAGTTTTTGCTAACCAGTTCTTAATACACATTTACTTCCTTTAATGTGTAAAATGGGTAATAAACCTATACGCCCTATCTTACCATCTATTTCCATATATTCCAAACCTTCAAATTGAGTGAAAAAAATACTCATGTAAATTATGAGTGTTTATTTAGTATTTGTTATGTGCTAGGAATTTAGTGATAAGCAAACACAGAAAGTATCTGAGTCGTGAAACATATTTTTGGTGGAGGAGATAACAATAAATAAGAAAGCGATCAAGTAAATAAATAATATAATCCATAAATATATATTATAATGTCAACTAAGTTATCAGAGTAAATATGAAGTAGAATAAGAAGATAGTGACATTATAGGATGCTCTAAGTAGGATCGTAAAGATTGAACTCTGGGAAGTTAGGTTTGACTTCCAGAGAGATGAATGAAGGAAGAGAGTGGGGCATGCAGATAATTGGTACACAGAATTCCAAGCAGAGTGCAAAAGCCCTGAGATGGGAAGGGCTTTGGGCATAAAAAAAAAAGATCACATCATGTGTCAGTGGAGTGCGTGAGTGAGTAAGCTGAGATGTGGAAAATTAATTCTGAGTGATTGTCAGAGACTGGATCTTGTGTGGACTAGGGAGCCATGGTAGGGATTTGGAATTCTACTATGAATATAATAGGAAGGCACTGGGAGATTAATAGCAGATATAGAATCTGATTTATCTTTTAAAGGGATCACTGATAACTGTTTGGAGGTGAAACTGGGGAATCTAGAAAAGGCTACTGTAGTAGTACAGGCAAATGATTATAATAACTTAGCCATGGTAATAGGCCTGGAGATGATGAGAAATTGTTGGATTTGCTAATGATGTAGATGGGAGGTGTGAGAGAAAAAGAGCAGTCAACAATAACTCTCATATTTTTGTTCTGAGCAACTACATGGGTAATGCTGAGATGGAGGCCTCTAGGTAAAAAAATGTAATGGTCTCATAAGTAAGCATTGACCTATTGCCAATGGTTCCTGCATGATGGAGTTTCCAAATTTTTTCTTAGCTAATTATGGCTCTGATTTTGGTTCTAAATATTTTTAAACTTAGTTGGGATCCAAACAAGTACAAAATGAGAATATGACATGCCAGGATGTCAAATGAGGAAAGATGAAAGCTGGAAAGCATAAGACTGTAGGGTGGCAGAGAAGCAAGGTTTGTGGCAGAGCGCGCACGCGCGCTCGTGTGCGTGTGTGTGTGTGTGTGTGTGTGTGTGTGTGTGTCCTTTTTTTCTGGAATAATTGCAACACAGCAAAAGAGGTGTTCTTCCCTTCTATACGCAATATAGAAAACATAACACAAGGGTTCTTTAAATTTCCATTCATTCAACTAATGTTTTACTGATATTTTTTTCTAAAACGAAGTAGGATGGAATTATGTGAATAACTTCCTGATTGCGATTTTCACTTCTAGAAGTGCAGTGTCTCATCCATCGCTATGTATTCAGTGGCAAAACAGACAATATTAGTCAACATCCCAGAAATCCTCTTTTCCCGCAGCATTTTCTCGCTGCCTTCAGTAGAGGCCTGTTTCAGCTGTGGCTGCATGTATGTTTGTGGAAAGGAATACTGGTTGCAAGTAGTATTTGAACAATTTTGTTTACATTTTTTAATTTTCCTTTTGTGTTTGAGTCATATGCACTTAAAATCAGTTTGTTTCAAGAAACACTCCTAAGGTCACAGCCATGGCCTCAGCGAGGGTCCTCTGAGATCCGTACTGGGCTTTGGTGCCAGGAGAGTAATATTGAAAGACTGGACGTTGACTGATTTTGCCACCTACTATACCAACCTTCATCCGACCACCAACAAACGCATAAAAACTGAGTGAAAAAATTCTCAGTTCTAACAAGACAATTCTGTATGTGCTTTGGGAAGGTTTGGCCCAAAGCAGAACATGTTGGTGAGGTCCTTACCAACATCATGCCATCATTATTATTGACTTGATTGTCAGTTTCTTGGGTGGGAAGGCAAGGAATATTTGTGGTAAGGTTATATGTTTCTTGGACATGGGGGCAATACCTAATCTCTTTTCCACATACCTCAGAGATTCTCTTATGCCTTAGATAGTTTTAATGAGCACATTCAGAGACTAGAAATGCTAATAATAAAGCTAAACTTAATTGATGTGCTGCAGTAATATGTAGCTCCAACTAACTCTCATAAGGTTGGTTGCCACCTTATAATAGAAAATCTTACGGAGAAAAATCCTAGTCCTTAATTGTTATGAACATAGGAACCTGTGTGATTTACCTCTGAAGACATTTCAATGGGCATTGCATTTTCAATATGGGCCTATTAATGTCATATTAATTGCTGTTATTACATTGCCCCAATTGACCTATTTTCTATTTGCAAGACTCCAATGAGAAGGAGGAAAAGACAACTGAATAAACCTTTCCTTTTAAGCTGCTGTAATGTCCCATCTTTCTGGAATTGCATTCAGAGTAAAGGTTTTTCATGAAAGAGCTTCAGGAAGTTACAAAACTCCTTTACATGGCCTGTTGGATCTGTGTACAATTTCCAGCATTACCCAGAATAAATACCAGGAGGCTGGTGTGGTTTATACAAGAGTTTATAGAGAAAAAAAATCCACCCACTAGCTCCCATGCTGAGGATTACAACCAGGTCCCTGCTGCCAAGTTCTGTGTTTAGGTAAAGCATGAGAAAATCTGCCTTTTTTTTTTTAAGTCACAAAAGAGTTTCTATAGTAAGGGGTGGTAAGAAGCTGACAGCTTTTTATGCATAAAAGGCAGCTGTTCCTTCTCAGGTAATATTATTAATAAACCCTAAGGTAATGTTTGCTCTGAAATATGTTTAATTGAAATAATTTACTCTGACCCTTGGAGAATTATGAAACTGTTTTCATCATGTTCACACACAGCAAAATAATTATGAGATGCCATATGGAAAAGCCATCATGTGGTAGATGTCTTTCTGAATCTATAGTTTTGCAATGTTTCCCAGAGATAAATCATATAGCTAATTTACAAAATAGAGGTGGACAGTCCCCTTTCCACGTGCAGATTTGATAGGAAATGTTTGCAGTTCCAGAATATTAACAGGGGTGTTGACATCAGTAATTACCCTAGTGATGAGACATTTTTCACTAAGTATTATGAGAGCAATACTTGGATATACAGGGAAAAAAGGTATGAGGCTTTGAAGTTAGCATATAAAATGTTTAGGTGCTGTCACTCTCAGAACACAGTGCGGGCACAGTGATGACTGAGGTACTTTTTGCCTTTAACATAAAATCTGTCTAAAAAGTTCCAACAGTTTCCACTGAGATAGCACACTTGGCAAGATGAGGCTGCGTGTGGTATGTAAGGACTTTCGGGAAAACTTGTCAGCTTTCACAGGGAAAGGTCCAAGTGTTTATGGGAACTATGAAGTGGTGTTGGGTGGCTCTCAAAGGGATCTGCGGGGTCATCTGGGACAGGGATTTGAAAGCTTTTTGATTGAAACTCTTCTGAACTTATCAACATGGGTGGAAGTCTGGCTGTGAGTCTCATGAGAGCAGACTTTCTTGTGAAATTTCTGGTATGGTACTTTCCTGCTGGGGTGAGAAAATCTTAGTAGGACAGACTTTCTCACCATATTTTAATTCTTGAGATCCATGTCCCTGTGAAACCCAGGAAACGGAGAATCACAGGAAACTGAGCTTTACTTTAAACCTCTAGGAAGTTAAGATTCAGATTTCTCTGGAGTTCCAAATGTTTAACTAAATTAACTTGCTTAATTTCCTGATCACAGCCCCCACTATACCACCAAAAAAGTGGGTGTAAGGAGGGGGGGACACAAAAAGAAACAAAAAGATTTTTTTTTTAAAAAAAAGTGCAATTCACTTTTCCATAGCTTTTAGTTTCTCCAGACTAGAAAAAAATTAAAAAAATGGAATACAGGGTTTAGCCTATAAACCCTGTGGTAGTAGAAAGTTAGTCTGTCCTGGACGATGTTGCTCAGTGGTTGAGCATCAGCCTATGATCCTGGAGGTCATGGTTTGATTCCCTGTTGGGACACGTGCTTGGGATGCAGGCTTGAACCTCAGTAGGGAGCGTGCAGGAGGCAGCTGATCATTGATTCTCTCTCATCATTGATGTTTCTATCTTCCCCACTCTCCCTTTCCCTTCCTCTCTAAAATCAATAAAAATATATTTTAAAAAAAAGATAGTCTGAGTTTCCTACCTTTACAGGATTGTATCAAAAGCCTCTTTGACCCTTAGCATTGTCACAGTGATTAGAGGGACATGCATTTCCAATGCCTCTGACTGAATTTCAGAGCACTTGGTCACAGTTTCAACAAATGAGCACTTTGTTCTTGTAACAGCTTTTTGGAGTCAGCTGCTAGGATGTGGATTGTGAGTCTGGCCAGGCAGTGTCATCCTCCCAATTAGCTAATAGCTGGCACATTAAAATCCCAGATCCAGTCCCCCTGTGTCCTCCCGGGAGCCTCCCATTTGTTTACAGACTCATCTTACTTCAATTTGCAATATTCAATTATCCTTAAACTTTCAAAGAAAAACAAATTTACATAAAAGCCCATGTATGTATATGCAATCCACAAATATTTACAAGTTTTTTAAAGAAACTTACGACAGATTTTTTTCCCCACTTTTCCAAAGTTGGAGTTATACTCTCAACAACAGAACAGGGGATTTAAAAAAATAAATAAATAGTGCAATGCAGAACTGGAAACCTGACAAAACGATGAAACTGTTGCAGTTTTCTAATATATTTCAGGTCAGATTCTTGCACTTCTCATTTTTAAACAACTGCCAAGCATTTATTTTTATACCTACTAGACATCTGTGCTATTGGTGAGCATTATTTCCAGCTATTGACTGTCCTAAAATAAAGGTAACATTTTTCTGTGACTTATAGTCCATCATCATTTTAGTGCAGCCTCTGAATGCATGAACTAGAGATTTATGGCACACTCGTGTCTTATCCCCACTCATGTAATGGAGGGAAGGTAAAACGTCTTGGCTTGTTGAGGGCTCCCTTCTTTAAGCAGCTGTCTTTTTGGGGGATGGTGCTTGCAGTTTGATTAAACTACATCCAGAAGGTCAGTGACCAAAACTTTGCCTTTAACAGTTTCCCATAACATGTATTCCTTATGGGGAGCTTTTCTCGGCTCAGGTTATTTCCAGCAATGTTCTCAAACGAAAAGAATGATCTTCGCAGTAAACTAACAAATTCCCACTTTTTATCCTTTATCTCACCCATAAGCGATGACAGCATTTATATTTCTTCTGCTCTCTGGGCCAAGAACAACAGGATTAATGAGGCTGTTTCTTTTTCATAAGTGTATTATATTCTTTCTGTGACCTTTCAGGACATGGGAATCTTCAGATTCATACGACCTCTTAAGGAGGGGAATTCCCCATCTCTGTTTCTCTCCACTTCTCATCACTTTTGCCTCTCACAGGTCCAGCAATCCATGGGAATATGCATTCAATTCTCTCTCTCTCTCTCTCTCTCTCTCTCTCTCTCTCTCTCTCTCTCTCTCTCTCTCTCTCTCACACACACACACACACACACACACACTCACTCCCTCCAATCCCAAACACATAAGCTAGAAATGTAAAGTTTCAAGTATGCAACAGAAGTATAAAGAAAATCTTTACTGTAGTGTTGGACTCCCACCTTATGTTCCCTCCATTAAACTTTTTGGAGACAACATCAGAAAAAGATTAAACTGGACAGTTGTTTCAAGAAAACATGGCAGCTCATCCTAAGTGAGTGAAACTTAGGAAAGATATTTTGAGACCTAATTTCCTTTTTGAAAAATATTTTCATAGTTTTTCACCTGTTCTTGCTTATTAGTAGGTTCTGGTTCCTGATTATATTTTTTATATGTGAACGGCTGATAACTATTTGCAAATAGATACATGAGAATATGGCTAAATCCACAAAGCCTAATCCTAACTAGTACTTTTTTAACATCCTTCAGTCAGGCACCAGAGTGCTTAGCAATTTTTATTTTAGATTACAGAATCTCTTTCTAAGGTTAGCAAGACCTATATTTTTCTATTATTTGTCTCTTTTAATCTGATGACATTTAGTTAAGACCAAGGCAGCACACTGATTCTGTCCTAATAGAGAATCTTGACTCTGGGCAGTTTCTCAGGATGTTGCTGGTGTAATTGACTGTTGCGTTGTTAGGCTCGTCATTGTTCTCTGAGTGTCAAAGCAAGCGCCTGGGTACTGCCTCAGGTTTTCCTGTTTAGGCCCTCACTGATCTCTGTCATCATAGAATCAGGTCAAATACTTTTAAGTAAACTGAAACAGCCAAATTATTCTATTTGAGTGTAATTTAAATGAACAGATTCCTAGAAATTATATCACCCCCTGACCATCTGTGAATTAAGAACCACAAAAGGAGATAAAACCTAACCACTCAGAAGTTAATTGGAAGTGAAAAAGAGGGTTTAGGATGAAAGAATGACTATCAGGAGGCTAGGAGTTTCCACAAATCTTTAGATTCCACTAACCATCTGCCAGTTGAAATCCGTTTTGCTATCTTACAGGGATCTCACAATGAGCCCATCCAAAGTGGAATGTTTAATTTTCACTTCCAAACCATGCCTTCCTCTATCTGGTTCCTCTCAATAAATACTTTTATTATTCAGGTAGTGGCTCAAAAATAGCAAACCAAAACTCCTATCCCTTAATACCTTCCTTACTCTCTCTCTCTCTCTCTCTCTCTCTCTCTCTCTCTCTCTCTCTCTCTCTCTTTCTCTCTCTCTCTCTCCTCTCTTTCTCTCTCCCTTTCCTTTCCTTCTTTCCTTTCCTTTCCTTTCCTTTCCTTTCCTTTCCTTTCCTTTCCTTTCCTTTCCTTTCCTTTCCTTTCCTTTCCTTTCCTTTCCTTTCCTTTCCTTTCCTTTCCTTTCCTTTGGCATCAAACTCATATCACAACTTCCCATTCACCCCACCTCACTAGGGGATCATTGACAAAAGTAGCCTTGGAAATGTTATTTTCAAAAAGCCCATTTTTGGAGAGCCAAGTGTGGGGATAAATCTGTGAGCAAAACTGCAAACTGTCACAGTACACCCCTTTTACTGTGCAGTATGTATTCTCTCCTACCATATATAACATTTCTTTACAACAACTTCATGCTTCTACCTAATAAAATAAAACCCAAAACACAAATGAAGCTATTCTCCCACCTCACACAACAGGGCATGCAGTATCTGCCCACTCTCAAAGTTGGAAGTTCTCCTGGGGATACCTCTTCATCAGGTTTAGACACTGTTCCTCAAACTATGGTGCCTTATGAATGAAAATGGAAATTTAAGCATCACCAACACTCTTCATATATATAGTAGAGAAAGAAGAAAGGGTAAAATAAGAATAATTTATTAATATACGCATAACACACAAATCTAGTATAGCCCCCATTTCTGTCTCTAATCATAAAGGTGTTTCTTTTGTTCACCCCTCCTCTCTATGTTCCTCTTGCCCTCAACCAGAGGCTCACTTGGTCAGGGTTCTCTATCTGGTTTGTGAGCCAGGACTTCTTTCCCAAAGGGTCTGAAATCTTAGTGGTTCTGGCCTTCTTAGGTAACTCTTGGATATTACGACTGGTATTGAAATTACCAGTGAATTTCATCATGTTTTAGCAAACAGATTTCTTGTTGAATAAACAGCCCCTTTCTTTGCCTGATGGTTCAATGTGAGAAGACCCCCAAACTATCCAGGTAGAGTTTCAACCCTTATGACTCAGTTGTGTCATTGATTAAAGTACTTCTCTTTTGGGTACTAAGACCTCTAAATCTGCAGAGTATGGATTTTTAATAACACAAAGCAAAAAATGATGCAAGTATAGATATGTGGTGTAATAGTAAAATCAGTAACTTCTACTTTGATTCCTTTGTTTTCAAACCCTTGCACCGATCCCTTGTGCAAAGCACCCAGCACTACCAGGATGTGGCCTCTCAGTTGACTTTGTAAGTGAATCAACAGTAAGCCATTCATTATTCCAGCAGATCAGTTTCCTTTGGAAAATGGTATATGTTGCAACACAAGTGAATTTCATGTGTGGAAATCAATTGCTGCATTCTTTGCTGTGAAATGAGATCCAATGAGTTGTGGTATTCTATGATGATAAGCAAGATATTTCAGTAAGTTCATGGATGATAGTGCTGCAAAAATATATAGTAAATTCATTTACATAATAGGTATGTATTATAGTGAAGATAATTCACCCTCTCAAAATGATAGATGTTCATTGCCTTCCTCCTGCTATCAGGAAGTTTACAATCTATTTGGGAATGTGAATGGCTGTTAACTATGTCAGGTGTTAAACACTGGCCACTGAAGCTGTACATTGGAAACGGTGCTGCATGGATACAGTGGAGGTGAAGGCTATGCTGCTGAGTCCTTGTGATGCCTCTATTTCTGGCACGATGGTACCTTGGAACATGGACCTATTGAAAAAGCACTGGAGTCTCTGAGGAAGGACGCTGCCTGATATCCATTGTATGAATTATTTTGCCATTTAAATTAAGAGCCTCCTCAACAGTGGATGTCTTTCACTGAATATTTCACATGGAATACAAACACCTGTATGCTTCATGCTCATTCTTAGTACATTCCCTTAACTTTTCGCTGGACAACATTTACCAGTCTCCCAATGCGCTTCTTCCAGTTTCTGGAAACCAGCCAAACAGTGACTGCTTACAAATCAATCTGTCCCTCAGGTCACTACATTTCCCATGGAAACTAGATAACCAGGTTTACTACCCTAGGTTTTGCCCATGAGAGAAGATAACCCTTCATCATATTCTTTGAGTGGGGAATCACATTCTTTGAACCACCTTTGAGTGGGTCTATAGTAGAAAAAGCAATAGTAGAAAAGCAATCCATTGGTGGCTGGTGCCAGCATATCATGCGACTTCTTTATAACCAAAACTGAGCTTTTCTTTTTCTTCTTCAGTCAAATGGTCATAGGACACATGTGTGGATTGAGAGAGGTAGAGATAGTATGTGGTACCTGATCTAAAAATAAAATAAATTTTATGTGACTCTTTAAAATCTCTGTCTCTTTGTTCTGATCTCTGGAATTATCTACTTCTCTACTCTTGTCATTCATCACATCTTTGGAGTTAGGACACTGGGGTAGACAAAGCTTTATCATCTCACATGGTTGCTAGTTTCAGTGTCTGGGAAACCATCAGACACTGAAACCATCAGAAGTTCTGCATTCTGTTGACAGGAATCCACAAGGTACAAGTTTGTCCAATTTCTTAAATCTGGACCCTGACCTTGAGTTTTAATTTATCTGAAAAGTTCTTTCAGTATAAATAAGTATTACCTTTATTAGTCAAAGGGTTGATAGCCAAATGCATAGATCTGACAGAACTTTACTAGCCACAGTGTGTTGGATGGTATCAGGAGAATCCAGCTTCTAGTAGTTCCCCTTTTTTTCTTTTAGTTTCCATTTTATCTTAGCAATTTCCTAGTATCTCTGTCATTGCTCAAAATTTGTCTTGGGGAGGAGAATAATATGTTATAATTCATAAGTCACAGGTCTAACTTACTCTGGTCATTTTAAACGGATGACCTGAGCCTCTTCCCTGTATGCTCCCAGAAGGCTGGCCTGGAGGAAAGCTTTGCGTTTCACCCAAGGCTCTTCTGAGGGCTCCAAGGAAGACCTGTATCTATCAAGATTCTTAGAGAAAGACACAGAAATGAGCGCTGGATACTTCAAGCAGAAAATAGAGTTATTACAGGATAGTATGGTGTTTCCTGATGTCAGGGAACCAGGCTACACCATTTATAACAATATCCAGCATCCTACCAGAGTTCTGTCCATGAGGTGATCTTGTTGCTGCTGTCCCTCCTTCACTGAACCTTTTGATGTTGGATGCTGGACACAGATGGGAAATGTGTTGCACATTACCATTTTGATGTGTATTGATATAGAACCTTTTCAAAATATAGTCATACCTTGGAAATATTGTGGGCTTGGTTCCTGATCACAATAAAATTAATAACTCAATAAAGCAATATTGAGTTAATAACTCAATAATCTTTTCGCTGGTGGAGGGTCTTGTCTTCAACTTGTAAAATATGCAACATTTGTAAAGCACAAGAAAGTAAGCATAATAAAATGAGGAATGCCTGTATACATAAACATTTTTGTTACTGTCCAAATTGGGATATAATTTTTGAGGTAGCAATATATTTTGAATAATGTCTTCCTATGTTCAGAAACTTTTTTTATTATATAATATGATTTATAGTGGTGCATTGTAAATAGATTATCACATAGGTCAATGTTGTATTGCTTGTGCCCTTTCCAAATCTTTATTATCTTACATAATGCTTTAATGAACATTCTTGCTTTTGTATTTTTTACCCATTTCAGGTTAATTCTTAAGATAAAATTCATGAAAGTTGAATTGCTGGTGCAAATATGGAGGTTTCAAGTGCACTGATAGATGTTGTCAACTTGCAATTCTGAGAGTTACCTTGAGGAATGGAGGATAGGCCCAAGGTCAGTTTTTGCAAATTTATCTGTCATGGAAAATAGGACAGGATAAAAGATTCTTCATTCTCTCATTCCTAACCTCATTTATCTGCCTTAGAATTTCAATTCTGATCATCTCCTCTCTTTATAAAGTGGTTCTGAGGATTAAATTAGATAATGCACAAAATTGCTGCTTAACCGTGCCTTGTACAAACTAAAAATAATTTAGAGGTTAGCTATTATTATTACTGACATTATTTTGTTTTTTTGTCACCCTTCTTTTCATGGATAGTCAACCCTCATTGTTACAATGTTATATCTCTGCTGTTTTCCTAGGACTCTTAATATTTACAATATATGCATAAAACATTTTACCCTTTGAAAGCACTGAGATACAAATTCAAAATTATATTGTTCAGATAAAAACAGTTGTAATGTAAAAACAATTTTTCTCCACTAGATCTGATATTCCTAAAGTCTCTGTAGAAAGTAAGAAAGTAATTTCTCATAAATTGGAAAATATTATTTTCACTGATAATCTTAGAAAAGTTTGAATGAAAATGTATTTTAAATTCATCTTGACAGAAATAATTTGTTGTAATTACATCACCAACACATATATGTTAAACATATAATATGTATATGTCACCTTGACTTAATACTGAGTGATCTGAGGAGGAAATTTGTAGGTTTAGCAAATCCCTTCTAGTAACACCCACAGAACTGAAAACATATTCACCTTCTTGGTGGTCTTCTGCCCATCCGAGGCTCCTGAGTACCATAAAAATATTGGTTCCTCTCCTAAACTGCTATAAAATATATCTTGTGAGACCCAAGGGATAGTCTTTCTGAGGTTGAGTATCCATGGAGACTCAATATTCTGTATTTTGAAATGTAGCTAGAAGTGGAAATGGATTTACTTTTCAGGATCTCTTTGTTCATAATTAAGAATATAAAAAATAGTGTTCAGAAAGTGAATAAAATATGATTGAAAATAAAAGCCTTTATATAAAAATTTCTATACCAGATGTATGAATTGGAATAACTTAAGATAGTAGTTAAAATTAAATAGCAATGATGAAACTATGAAATATAAAACTTTGGACACCCATGAGCTAATTTTTAAAAAGAAAAAGGTTATCATATAGTGTTAACATGTTCAAACATTTAACAAATATTAATGTGTTTGTTATATATATGGCATAAGAACTTACACATTATCCAGTGATGACATAATTTCCAGTAATCATTAACAATAGTAATGGTACTAGTAACCACAGGTAGTTTACTTAGCTTTTGTTTCTCCCATATCTTTTGATTTTCCTTAATTTAATTGACTCTCATTTAAATATAATCTATCTTATTCCAGAAATTATTTATGACAAACATATTTATAATTTGGGTATTCTCCTACCAGTCTTGTCTTCCATTTTTCTATTAGATGGAACTAATTGCTGTGATTTCTTTCTTTCTTTAAAGCCATCATATAGAGATCACACTCCTTTGTGTGCTCAATTCAATATCAATATGAATTCACAATCTTTAATAACATTTAGTGTGAATCACAGGGATAGAGACTTAGTCAAGATGTTGACACTGGGTTAATTAAAACATTCTGCATGATAGGGAAACCTAGTTATTTGGGTTCTGCGTTCTGCTTTAGCAGAGAAAACCCATTTTTTTCTTATGGGCCTACCACATCATGTTCTTTAATTGTATTCTGGAAGAAAGGGAAGGCAGTAACAGTTTTGAGCGTCTATCATGTGAATTTGTTGGTCTTTTCTCAGTAATCCTTATAGCGGCCTTCTGTTTTATTACCTTCTCCACTTTAAAGATGAATTTAAAGAGTTATAGCTGGGTTTATCCAAACAACAAATGTGTATCATATGCCTCACTGTGTTTTAGGGATTGGTGTAAAGGGAATATTATGGTGATGGAAGTGATTCCAAAGTTGCTTCATATTACACTATAATGATGCTGAAAATATTTTAGGTACTTCTTTGGTATTTTCTGAAGCTTGGAATTATAATGAAGCGAGTCAAAGTGAATTTGCAATTGAATCATGTACAAACTAAAGAGCAGCAACCAAATGCACCACTTTGTCTGCTCCGGCATTGTCATCAACAGTGGCAGTTCTTTTTTTTTTTTTTTCTTCAATACATTCCATCGATTTTCCTAGAGAGAGGAAGGGCGAGGGATAGAGAGTCAGAAACATCAATGAGAAAGGAACATCAATCAGCTGCCTCCTGCACACTCTCAACTGGAGATGTGCCCGCAACCAAGGCACATGCCCCTGACCGGAACCAAACCCAGGACCCCTCAGTCCGCAGGCCGATGCTCCATCCACCGAGCCAAACCAGCCAGGGCAACAGTGGCAGTTCTTGATGTAGTCTGGTCCAGTTTGAGAAGCTGTACGGTCTGGAACATGAAGTGTGGACTTAAAGCAGATACTCAGCTGGGATGCTCCAGGATAGCCATAACCAAAGGTGGATTTTCATAAAACTAATAATACTTAAGCTTCCAGGGTCCTGGGAGAGGCGCTAGTAATGATTGTTTTATTTTCCTTTTTTATTTGGGAAAGCAAGGCAATTTATATTCACTTTCTTCATTTATATACTCAAAATTATATACATTTTAGCCCAAAAATATCCTTTATTCACCTCCAGTTTTTAAAATCCTTCATCCACCTCTACTTTTTAAAATATTGACCCACTCACATGATTACTCAGTTACTAGCCACAACTCAGGTGTTAGGGGTCATCGCTTCCATTCTAACTATAGTGGCTCCTCCTGGGAAATCACCAGGCTCTCTTTATGACCCAGCAGCTGAAAGGTTATGCCAGTACAGCCAGGAGGCTATAGCACCCTGCTCCTGGGCCATGGCTAGAACATATTTGAACTGGTTTTTCTTTTGTTATTATTGGTGGTTTAATATTTTAAATAAAATTCCATGTAAACCTGAAGACCCAACTGAATTTCAAAACTCCCATCGCTACCAAAAGACAATTGCAAAGCAATTCCAACTATTTTGTAGCATCCAATTAGGTGGGGATAGTACAAGGTAGAACTTGAATCCATCTGAATACCCAAGGTTTCCTAAGTTTTCAGGCCAACCTTGGTCAGGTATAGAATCAAATACTCAGCTGATTCATTCTATTTGTTTCAGTGTGATCTTTGACTCTCAAGATCTTGGGGGAGAGGAACAAGTAGAAATAGGTAATGTTAAATATTTTCCCTTTCATCTCCTTTTCTGAATGTGACTCTCTTTTAGGAATTGGTTGTCCTCTTACATCCTTCTCAATCATTCCCCTAATTATAAATTTTAAGGCCTGTCCCTCTAAATAATTAACATTTTAAATTTGACAAAGCATTTATATTGAAAAAACTCAGGCGATTCACAAATTGAATCAATCATAAATCCTTGATTAATGACACCTTAAAATCATTGGTCATTAATAGCCCTCTTTAATGTATATTAATTAACTAATTAATTAAAATAGAAGGTATTCCCATGAACTAGCCATTCAACCTAAGAACTGAAGGGTTTTCAATAAGTAAGGTGACCTAATGTTACAGTTTGCCTGAGAAAGTCTCTGTTGACTACTATTATCCAGGTTTAGCTATGAATAGTACCTCTTTTCACTCAATTTTTTCCTGATCTTTTTGTTGTTGTTGTTTTCCCATCTCTTTTTTCTATCTCTTTATTGATTAAGGTATTACAGATGTGTCCTTATCCCCCTATTGTCCCCCCACCCCCCACTCATGCCCTCATCCCCTGGTGTCTCTGTCTATTGGTTGATCTCTCCCCCTTACCCATAACTCATCCCTGAACTTTCCTATACCACCCCTTTGCTTTGCCTTAGGCAGTGGTTCTCAACCTTGGATTAGAATCACCTGGGAATCTTTTTAAAATCCTGATTTCTGGGCCTCATCCTCCAGAAATTCTGTTTCTTTGTTACTAATGTTGTGGCCCCACCCCATAACAAAGAAACAGAATTTCCGGAGGATGAGGCCCAGAAATCAGGATTTTAAAAAGATTCCCAGGTGATTCTAATGTGCAGCCAATGTTGAGAACCACTGGAAGACACTATTCTTAATGTTGTGTTTGTTGCTGTTTGTTATTTATTTACTTGTTTGTTTTTGACACATATGTAAATGGCTAAATATGTTATCGCCTGTTTTAAAAGATTATAGAAAGGATGACATGCAATTCTACTTTTCTGGAATTTGCTTTTTCCCAGTTAACATTATGTTTGTAAAATTTATCTATTCTGTTGTGCTTAGAAGTAGTTCTGTCATTTTAATTTTCTCTGCTGTATTACATTCCATTATATAACTATGATCTGAATATTCTGGTACAATTGTGGAAGCAGCATACAAGAATTTATATTGGTAACATATTGGAGATATATATATATGTATATATATATATGTGTATATATATATGTATGTATATATATACATATATATATATCCATGTGTAGATATAGATATAGATATACACATAAATACACATACATAAAGATATACTGTGTAGGTGTATGTCTTTGTGGGTAGAATTGCTTTAGGGTTAATTAATGTTTAACTTTTAAAATATAATATTAATAAGTGGGACTACATTAAACTAAAAAGTTTTTCTACAACAAAGGAAACCATCAACAAAATGAAAAGACAATCCACTGAATGGGCGAACATATTTTCTAATGATACATCGGATAAGGGGTAAATATCCAAAATTTATAAAGAACTCATACAACTCAATACAAAAAAAATAAGCAATCCAATTAAATAATGGGCCAAAGAGCCCAGCTGGTGTGGCTCAGTTGGTTGGGCATCAGCCCATACACCGCTGGTTCAATTCCCAGTTGGGGTACATGCTAGGGTTGCAGGCTCGATCCCCAGTAGGTGGTGTGCAGAAGACAACTTATCAATGTTTCTCTCTCAGTGATGTTAATCTATATATCTCCCTCTCTACTTTCCTCTCTCTGAAATCAATAAAAAATATTTTTTTCAAAAGGGCAAATTAGACACTTCTCCAAAGTGGACATACAGATGACCAATAGACATATGAAAAAGTGCTTAACATCACTGTTAATCAAATAATGCAAATTAAATTTACCTCAGACCTGTCAGAATGGCTTTCATCAATAAACCAACAAACAAGTGTTGGAGAAAATGTGGAGAAAAGGGAACATTCATGCACTGTTAGTGGGAATGCAGATTATTGAAGCCCTATGGAAAACTGTATGGTGGTTGTTCAAAATTTAAAAATGGAGCTACCTTATGACCCAGTGAATCCACTTCTGGTTATAGATCTGAAAAACCCAAAACAGTAGTTCAAAAGAATATATGCACCCCTATGTTCATTGTAGCACTATTTACAATGGCCAAGTTGTGGAAGTAACCTAGATGCCCATCAATGGACAAGTAGACAAAAAACACAGTGAAACATATATACAATGGAATATTACTCAGCCATAAAAAGGAATGAAATCTTACCATTTGGTATAGCATGGATAGACATAGAGGGTATTATGCTAAGTGAAATAAATCAGTCAGAGAAAGAAAAATACCATATGCGTTCACTAATATTTGGAATCTAAGGAACAATATCAGTGAATAAATAAAACAGAAACACATTCATAGATACAGAGAAGGGACTGATGAAAGGGGGTTTGGAGGACTGGATGAAAAAGGTGAAGGGATTAAGAAGTAGAGATTGGTAGTTACAAAATAGTCATGGGGTTGTACAGTACATCATAAGAAATACTGTCAATAATATTGTAATAACTATGGTGCCATTTGGAACTGGAAATATCAAAGGGAACAGTTTGTAAAATATGTGATTGTTTAACTACTATGCTTTATACCTGAAATTAATACAAACTAATATTCAAAACAGTAACATTAAAACACTTTCTGGGGTACTGGTATTGTTTCTTGAACTAATTATACAGGTGTGTTAAATTTGTGAAAATTCAGAGAGCTGCATACATAAGTGCAATTTTGGCATTATAATATTATCTTTTTAAAAGTTTAAAAATATTTTAAACATTTTTCCAGAGTGATTATACCAATTTACATTCCCAAAAGCAATATATTTAACATAGGCCTTAATTTAAAAAATAATATAAGTCACTAATTTTACCAATAAAATAAAATGATTATTAAATTTTTGTATTACACATGTTGGCAATATTTTAAATATTATTTGCTGAGATAAGATGGTGCTATGAGGCCTCTTTATATAAATTATAGGTTACTGGACACCTGTCTGCAAAGAATATTTGTTAATAAAATATTAAATTAAATTTTGCATATGTATTAACCACATCATGTGAAAATTGCTGGATACATTTTCGCCAAATTGGGAGTCATTGTTTAAGATGGCCAGATCTGAAAATATAGTTTACCAGGCATATAAGAATTTCTTTTTTTAAGTCATGCCGTTTTGCAAAGTAATATGTAAGTATTTTCCACAGCAGCTCATGTGATGACAAACTGTAGGAAAATGGCATAGCAAATGCAGACAGTAGTGACAGAGAAACCAAACTCTCCTAAGCACAAACTAAACTGGAATGACCCAGGGCAGACACTTTGAGTGGAAGGCAGTAAGTGCTGATTGAGCAGGTTCGTACAAGGAGCAGTCCCAGGCAAGGCCTCCTTTGGACTCTCTTCTCCTGGCTTTCTTCACATTCAGCTCACTGCTTTCCCTTTTCTCTTCTTCCTCAGTCTCTTTTCCTTTTTTTCTTCTAGGTTCCGTCCTGGGCCCTCTTCTACCTATTGTATCCCTAGGTGAGATCTTTAAGTCATGTTCTCCAACTGTTCTTTGTAGGTTGATGACTCCCAAACTGTCTTCTCCAAAAAAATCTCTCTCCTGAGTTCCAGATGTTCTGTCCAGCTGCTTATTCAACACCTCCACTTTGATACATCAGGGGCAGTTGAAACAATATCAGAAGCTAATTATTGATTCCCATTCCTCCTCCATGTAGCCTCACTCTCTGACTCTTATTTTCCCATCTCGGTAAATGATACCATTGTCTACATAGCTGTTTAAGCTAGAAGCCTGGATGCCATTTTTTATTCCTTTCTCTCTCAACTGTATATAAAAAAAAAATCATCAAGCCTTAAAGATTTGACTTTCCAAATATACCTCGTTTGTCCATCTCTTTCCATGGCCTCTGTAGTCATTTACCCTAATTCACGTCTATGTCATTGCTCACTTGGATTAATGAAATATTTTTCTCTCTGATCTCTTCATCTTTACATTTGTTCTTCCTAATCCATTATTAACTCTGCAGTAAGAATCATTTTCTTAGCAGATAAATCTTATCAGATTACTCTGACAATTATGAATGGCCTCACAGTTTATGCAGCAAAAATGTTCAAAATTCTCACCATAGACCATGAGGATCTACATGACAAGGCCCTTACTAACTTTTCTAGAATCTTCTCTCATCCCCCCTGAATTTATTACTCTCACACTGGTCTTATTTCAGTTCATAAAACTAACCTGCACTTTTCTCTTCTGAAGATGTTTTTATTCCCTCTTTCTATGATAATTCCTAGTTACCCCTTGGGCTTAAAATGAAGTGTTAGTTCCTTGGAAAACTTTGCCTCACCCCACTGCACAATTAACATTGGATCCCTTGAAAGCATCTGATGTTATGCCTTTACGACACTCATCACTGGCCGTAGTGTTACGTTTCTGTGATTGGCTTCATTCTCTTACTCTACTGGAAATATGTGCACTACCTGAGGGCAAAGGACCATGACATCTTTTTAACCTAACCAATAGTAGGTGCATAGTAAAAATTTCCGAATGAATGAATGAGTCAACTAAATATTTATTGTTTAATAAATTTATTATTTATATCAACTCTTTATATTTATGTCAATTAATATTTATTACCATTCAGCGCAACAATTATCTTGAAAAAGGAAGAATATGAAGTAATTAATAATAAGTATAAACTCCTAAACAAATAAACTCCTCAAGGACACAGGAAGACACTTTAAAACTAAGTGTAAAATATTCTGTACAGTGTGATCCTGCTAGAGGAATGCAGGGAAGGAAAAGGTGACCTGGGACTCCAACAACAGGGTGAATCTTCTTTGGAGTGGGTGGACTTTCATGAATATAAGGTTTGATCATTTCAAACAACAGATATAATTTTTTACTCTCCATAGCCAAGTCTTAATTATAATAATTATTGATTTTTTTTTACAACAGTTCTTTCACTATTGTAAGGGGCCTCACCAATATGTTATTAGTTAAAATTCCTGTTTTCATCTTGGCATAGTCATATGTTTCTTCACTTTTCATACCACCCATTTGAGTGACATCAAGCAATGCTACGTTTGCTCTAAAGGGGCTGTCCCAAATCAGAGCTTTTAGAAGAAATGGTGTTCATGGCACCAAACTGACAATCTCCCACCCCCAGCAACAGATGAAATATTTCAAAGGGGACATCTGCCACCACTACTGAGATTTTATGGAGTACCCACACATGTAGACTCACTAAAGTGGGCATGACAGCTGAAAATTATTAAAAGTGTGTGTGTTTTTAAAAACAACTTATGGTTAGGAATTAAGAAATGACTTTTAAATAAGAACAGGATTTTTTTTGCAAGTCTGTACCTTTTTTTTTTTTTTTCGAAGACCCCACACTTGCAAAATCTTTTAGGTCATGTGTTTGCTTTACGAAACATTTGGCAAGTAATGGGTGCCATGGGAATATATCCACTCCATCTGGAATCAGCAGATCCTCCTGGTTTCACTGTACCTGTATTACCACAAGTCCCCATGGCTCACAAATGTTTTTGTTTACTTTTTTAAATAAATTTTGGATGCAATAATTAAATGGAGGAACCTTATTGAAATGAGTTTTTCCTTAAATTTTATAAAGTGAATCCTGGAGAAGAAAAGTAAATGTACATTTGCCAAGTTGATGTTTACAAAAATGAAACTTGCATAGAATATAATTACTTCTTTTCTTGGTAGAGAATTTCCTTTCACAAAACAAGGCCCAATGAACACACATTATTTTTGACCTAGATTTTCTTTCTTTCTTTCTTTCTTTCTTTCTTTCTTTCTTTCTTTCTTTCTTTCTTTCTCTCTTTCTTTCTTTTTTTTTGGTTGCCTTGAGGAAAACTTTTTAGACATTTAATTTTATTTTGATATTAGCAAGTTATGGGTCATGTTGTCCTAACTTTTGTGTTCCTTTTAAAAATTGAAAAATATTGGAACTGGAAAAAATGATTGTGTTATCTGATCCATTCAGTGTCAGAGGAAGATTGTTTCTTGCTATATCCTTTTTTATTTTTAATTTTTGTCATCAATTGAAAGTGGTTGTATCATTTCACAAAAAGCTTTTGGATTTACACCCCTCCAATAATTTAATTTACTCTGTTTTATTTTACTTTATTTTAAAAGAGAGATCATGTAAAAAATCAAGCTTATAATCTCGCAAATACAGCGTGCCTTGCTTGATATTTGGAACTTTCTTCTTTCATTTTGGCAAGAAATACTGTGGGAATAAGTGTTTCTGCCAAGTAGCAGTTATTTAAATATTTCATTACCTCAGGAAAAAAAAGAGAAAAAATAGCTCCTCTAAGACAATTGGACAAAGACAAATTCTTGATATACCCGAAGACTGGGTTTCTGCCCTTTCTTTAAAGTAACACTAGTGTTTTTGAAATCCCTTTTTTAAATTTCTGAAGGTATTGATACTACTAAATTCATTCAAATGTTGACAATTATAGACATAGTTTCCTAAGTAGGAAACATTTTAGTACTTAAAAAACAACAACTTTTCTCTACAAGAGCAAAACTAACCAAAACAGAACAACAACCAAAAAACGTAATAAGGTAAGAATCGAATACACTATTTTTAATTCATTTACTCTACCCCCAAACCATAACCAGAGATTGATGAAAATATGGGTAATAGGTGGCACTATTAGGAAGAAGAAAACACACACACACACAACACATGCACATACAAACACTTTCCATTTATCTTAATGCCTCTGCCATTTTCTTTCTATTGAAAAAGATTTGAGGAGACAGTAGTCACAAGAAGAGCTTGGTGTGTGTGTGTGTGTGTGTGTGTGTGTGTGTGTGTGAGCAAAACCAGAGATCTTATATAGAAATTATTTTGTATGTGCTTTTTTTGTTTTTTGTTTAATTGCTACAAATACAATTTTGTTTTTGGTGAGAGCCATAAATTTAAATTTTTTGACTTAGGAAATTTTTTAAACTTAGGAAAAATCTAAATACATAGAAATAGGTCTGATTGTATTATTGAAAATATACTATGCGGTTTATCTGGCAAAAATAGTCAATTGTCCTAACCAATTCGTCTCAGTGGATAAAGCATCAGCCTGTGGACTTAAAGGTCCCAGGTTCGATTCCGGCCAAAGGCATGTACCTTGGTTGTGGGCACATCTCCAGTAGGAGGTGTGCAAGAGGCAGCTGATCGATGTTTCTCTCTCATCAATGTTTCTAACTCTCTATCCCTCTCTCTTCCTCTCTGTAAAAAAAATCAATAAAATATATTTTTTTTCAAAAAGAAAAAAGAAATAGTCAAGTCACTTATAGTAGAACACATTTCTCATTTCATATTTATTTCACCTACCACTTTATAAATGTGGCCCTGGTATCTTTATTGACAGATTTGCCAAATCATGACTTAAAACAAATCTAAAAAGAAAAGTAAAATAAAATAAAGAACAAATTATATATGTAATGTTAGAAAAGGAATCTTATTAGAATGTTGTCTATAATCTTTGGGCATTTGATATAATTGCTTCTTTTGGACCCAGTTCAAAGGGATTCATTGATAGCTTCAGAATGACCTTGCTTTAAATCAATATCAGCCACCTGAAAAATCTGTAGTATGGGGTGTAAGGGAAGTGTATTATCAAATTCCAGTATATTATTATGAATTATATCTTAATTTCCTAATGACAGATGGAATTCCCTTATGTCAGCCTGTTGCTCCATGCTCGATTTTAAATTTGCACGTTGAAATAAAGTGAATTTCTCTATTTCTATCCAGAATACTTGACTTTGGAAAGAAAGGCACTGAGCCGAGGAGAAGCTGGAGATACTTAAAACTCCCAGGTACAAGCTTCCCTGTGCAATTTGGTGTAATTTAGCCACAATAGCTCACACAGTGATTCTATGTCAATGTATGTCTCTGATTTTAAAGGATGAAAATGTATTTTTTATTTTTTATTTATTCTTTATTGTTAAACGTTTTACAGATGTCCCCGTTTTCCTTTCCTTAGTCCCCCACCACCCAGTCCCTGTCCCACCCCAGGGCTTCACCCCACTATTGTCTGTGCCCATGGGTTATGCATATCTGTATACTGGTATGAGTTCTCTGGTTAATCTCTTCCTGTTATCCCCCATCCTCCTCTCCTCTAAGATCTGTCAGACTGTTCCATGCATTCATGCCTCTGGACCTATTTTGCTCACCATATTTTTAGATGTCATTACAGAGTAAACCCTGTCAGTATCGTATTACCTACATTTTTTTGTATAAGATGATATTATAATGATGAAAAGAATAAGTGATTATATTAGACACTAGAGGTCCGGTGCACAAAATTCGTTCATGGGTACTGTCCCTAGGCATGGCTAGCAATCAAAGCCCAAGCGTCTGGCGTGGAAGGGCCGGTCCCTGCTGACTTCTGGGCCCTGGGCAGCACCTGGGCCCTCGAGGTCCCCCCCATCTGCACACTCCCCTCCACCTGAGTCACGGCGCCTGAGTCCACACACAGAGATGCGGTGAGCACGGGGGATGCTGCGGGCCAGGATGCAGCATGGGCCTCTGGGCTGCCTAGTGGCACTGCACGAAAGCCAGGTGGGCAGCGTGTTCTCTCCCAGCTGGCCTGACAGACCTGCTCCTGCGCAAACCCATGGGGAGCCCGACCAGCCCCTGTGGTTCTGGCAGCTGTGGGCTGGCTCACCAGGAAGAGGCTGCATGGGTGCAGGTCGGCTCCTCGCAGGCGCCCACTACCTGAGCATGGGGGCTTCCCGGCACATGAGCACTGGCCTCCTGGGGGAAGGGTAAGAGAGGGAGTGAGAGTGGGCTTGGCGGACACCCTGCACTCTCACCGCACCTTCCGCCCCATCACCCCTATCCACAGGTAGCCAGTGAGAGGTCACAGCCCCCTGCCAGGTGCTGCAGGAGGTTGGTCTCCACCACCCACCCCTAGCTCCTGGTCTCAGCCCAACGCCCAGCCCCGATCTGGCGATCAGGGCCTGCCAGCCTCTGGTCACTGTCTGTGGGGTGATGGCCTAGGCGATTAGGTCCCTGCTGGTCCCCACCTTGACCTGTCTGCCACCCACTCACCTGCTTTACCATCCCCCTGTGGTCCCGCTGTCTTCAAGGCCCTTTGGGGCTGGCAGCGCCTCCTCTGCCACCTGCTGCCAGGGCCACATCACAAAATAAGCAATTTCTGAGACATTCCCCTTCTATAAAATATGGGTTTGTGACTATTGGATTTTCTCCTTTTCTTAAATGGCTTGGCTTAGTCACAGACACACACATACACATGGCATTTTGTCAAATACCTATGGGTGTTTTTCATTTTATTCCTTGGACTGATAAGTTTGGTCAAGGCATTCAAAAGGCAAGATAAGGGCAGAGGTGGATGTAGGTTTCTGAGGCATGAAATGTATGCAATTTGGGGGATCCTCCTTGAGAAAAAAAAGAATACAAAATTACAAATACAAAAATAGGTACAGGATCTTGAAAAGAACCCTTGCTGGTAAGGTGCTGGAGTCTTATGCTTCGTACACATATACGCTTCATTAGCTTCTCAAATATATTCCAGTGAATATCCATATATAAGCTGAGTCCCCTGCCTGAAGCTTCAGATCCTCCTCTCATCTTCTTATGCTTTTCTGCTCTTAATTCCCAAGGGAAAGTGTGTTTTTTTAATTTTAATTTATGTATCACTGTTGACAGTCAAAAACATTTATGATACTAACATAGTGATGTACCTCTCTCTCTCACTCTCCCCCCTTCTCTCTCCCCCCTCCCTCCCTCTCTTTCTGATCTTTTTGGAGCTCTTGTCGTTCCTCTTCCCAGTTTAGACTGGAACATTCTTTGAGGGGATTTAAGGGGGCCTGAGTGGAGCAATCAGATTGTTCTTATTGAGTAAGAAACTCTTACTTCCCCTTCTTTCTGAATTCATTATTTCTTGCCATTGATGCTTTCAGATATAGAAGGTCAGAGACATGGAAGCATGCAACAGACTAAAGAATTTTAGAGAGAAGCGCCCCCCCCCCACCCCCGCCAAGAGATTAACCAAAGAATATATATGCAAATATGCATAACTCACATACACAGACAGCAGTGTGGTGAAGCTTGGAGAGAGGGTGGGGAGGGGTTGGAGGGGGTCAATGGTCAATGGGGGAAAAGGGGACATCTATAATACTTTCAACAATAAATTTAAAAATCTTATATAATAAAAGTCTAATACGCAAATTGTCCCCTCGACCAGGAGTTCAACCAGGGGGTGGTGCCAGCCGGCCAACTGCCCGTGGCCCCTCCCCCCAGCTGACCCTGCCCTGGCCAGTGGCGGTGGCAGGTGGCTGGGGGGGTGGGGGGGGCGGGGAGACCCAGGCCGGCAGCCAGCAGACACTAGGGATCCTACTTGTGCACGAATTTCATGCACTGGGCCTCTAGTAATTAAATAAAGAAGGTCAAGACTCAGATGGAGAATTTAGATAAAGTGTCTCAAATCTAATGCCAGACAGGTGATAAAAATGGCAAAGCAAATCTGACATAAGAGACACAGCAATGAGAGGCAGAGACTGGAAGTTTTGCCTCATGAACAGAGCATCTGAGCTTTAGCTCTGGGTAAATGGTCCCATACATACTATGTGCATATTTCCAGTGGTCTGGATCTTCTTTTTTTCCAGATAAACAGCAATCTGGGTCTTAAAATTCAAAATCCTGATTTTTAAATGTTTGCAAATAATTTCATATTTTCAATTATACACTGATGGCCAGAACA
This sequence comes from Myotis nattereri, assembly GCF_964212035.1. Taxonomy (NCBI): domain Eukaryota; kingdom Metazoa; phylum Chordata; class Mammalia; order Chiroptera; family Vespertilionidae; genus Myotis; species Myotis nattereri. The sequence goes on along the minus strand of NC_138082.1, from coordinate 67,583,236 downwards.
CATATGACCTGTTACAGACAAGAGTCGCCAATTCCAGGTCTGTAGTGAGTTGGAAAAATGGGTCTATTAGTCCATTAGACTGTACTCGACTTAAGCCCGTCCATAGCTTAGGGGAGAGGTATCATCTTCTGGTCTACCTAGGTTTTGGGGGATTTTTCCACTGTATCCAATAAATGAAGAACATTTACTTGCTTAGCCATATCCACTTCACATATCTCTGTCCTCCAACGACCTCATGTGGAGTGAAAATGGAGAGAGAAGAAGTGAGAGGTAGTGGCTGGTGGCTAGACAATAATGAGGTGCTCATGATCCTGGCTTTCTAATAAAATACATTTCAATTCTACCTTAAATGTTAATTAACACTCCATGCACTTTAAGGGGGTTCCTGTAAATTTTTCTTGGGTTTTAGTCTATATAATTTGTTCCTTAACTCTTTGTGGCATTTTGTATTTCAGATCCATTCAGGAGTGTCATGCTATTGAGGACTGTCCTATTTCCACATTAAACATGAGAGTAGAATGATTATATGGAATGTGCTTCCTGTTGCTTGGCCTCTTGACATTTCCAGTATGCTCTATAGCTGAGCTGGGAAGTGGCTTTGTATGTAGTTGAAATTACTTGCAAAAAAAAAGGCAGGTCTGGAATCTCATTTCTTTTTTTCTCTAGAGAATATCCATGTGCTCAATTGACATCAACACATGATAGAAATTGGTCACTACCTGATAAAGTCATTTAGGAATTATTGCTATTTTAAGGCCTATCATTATTCCCAGCAGTTTCTCCTACATTATTCCTCAAAATATAGTCATCCAGAACTTCCTGACATATTAGTGTCCTATTCCTGTTCTTAGTTCTTAACTCCCCAGGAGCCAGTCTTGCCACATAACAAGGGCATGATAGGGCAAAAATGCATGGGTGTTGTTCTAAGAAGACATAACAGTGCACTGTGCTTCCATCCCTAGATTTTTATGTTTCCTAAGAGTCTGGGTTTATTTGGGAACATACTTGAATGAAACCAAGCCGATTTGGATTATGCCTCCTGCCTCTGCTAGTCCAACTGTATCTTCAACTTCTTTTTGTGCAAGATGAGGGACAGGAACAATGGAAGTAAAGAAGAGAGCAGAAAAGTAAAACACAGAGTTTGTTGTGAAATACACAGATGCAAAGAACAAAAAAATATGAGGAAGAGAAAAATATGAGGCCACAGGAATGAATAAATAAGAGGGAATTGGGGAAAAAATATGCTCAATGACCAGCTGCTCTTTCTTTTTTGACTTCTAAAGAGTATTTGAGTGTTTTACAGAATTCCTGCAGTTTTCTATTAGGGAACTCAATAAGATGAGGTGGGGTTTTTTGTTTTATTTTGTTTGTGTTTTTAATTTACTCCCTTTTCCTGCTGCCCATTATGCTGTTGACTATAGATTTTATATTCTTCTAGTTGCTAAATTAATGTCTCATAGGACAGAGTGCTCACTGAAAGCTTTATCTTACATTCCTCCTAAAAATGCCTTTGTTTTATTTTTTGAGGTTTGGAATCTCCAGGGTGTCAAAGCATGGATAACTGGAGATTCATTAACTTAAGCACTAATGAGTTTCTAAATAAAGGTTTGTATGATGTAGCCTTACATACGTGAAAAGTTGACCAACTTCAGAGAATAAATCAACCCAGCATGGTAGGAAAGAGCATGTGAGGTTTCTGCAGCTGGGAGGACTTTTTAAAAAATGTAATTGAAAAGATATCATTTTAGACCAGAGTTTAGTGCATTATCAGTTATAGTAAATAGTGTGGACTGTTCCCGGTCTGTTGTTTGCCTAGATGACTAAGTTTTCATTTTTAATTAGCTTTTGTATTTCTTAAAGGCTAATTGCTTTTTTAAAAAAGTCAAGATTACTTGATTGCTAATGACAAGAGTATTGTAACATATTTTTAAAGAAAATTTCCAAATCTACCTAATTGGACAGAACTATAGTATCTTTGAACTTTTGGTTTACAATAAAGTACATATTTTTAAAACCAGAAATAATATTAGTAAAATAATTTTTGTTTGCTTTTGGCAAGATCATTGCTACTAATACAGTTAAAACATAAACATTCATGGTTCTGTTTGGCTTTAACATATACTTCATGTCTCCATTTACTTATAACTGTCACAACTTTCTGAATTAATGCATTATAGCAACCAAGTAAATACGCTATATATAAGTTTTTTATGGATACTCTTTTGGTGAGTACATGCCATAGGATTTTCCCTCTCTGGATCAGCCTGAATTTCACTGTGTCTTCCATTTTTTCTTATTGTTGTGACTTATGGTATACAATGTTTAGGTGGACGGTTAACTTTAGGGTGTGGTCTTTGGCTGTAGGATGCAGAATTTTTTTTCTGAAGCACTTATTGGTTCACAGATTAAACAGGTGATTAGGCGTGTTCCCACTCTAACAAGCAGGCAGCTAAATTAGATACCTCGGGTCCTTAATAAAATTCTTATGGACTGCTTGAAGGGTGCAATGTTCTGAGCACATACTACATGCCAGGCACTGTCCGCAACAATGAATGAAACAGACAGAAAAGTTTATCCACAGGGGGCTTACAGGCTTATATTCGAGGGGAAGAAGATGGATTATGAATAAGATGAATAAGTAAAGTAAGTGGAATATTACAAGGCAGTACATACAATGGGGGGGGTGAAACAGGAAGGGGTGCAGATAATTGTATGAGAACTGCAATTTTAAAAAGGGAGGCTACTGATGGCCTTGCTAAGAAGATACTTGAACAAAGATTTGAGGAAAGTGAGGAAATGAGTCATAGGGATAAGTGGGGATGTGTGCACATAAAGCCAACTCCAAGTTCAGAATCCCAGGGGTAGGAGTGTGGCTGGTGTCTTCATGAAAAATCAAGGCCAATGTAGCATGAGAGGAGTGAGCCAAAAATAAAAAAAAGAGAAGCCACAAGGCAGTTGAGTGATTAGGTTGGTTAGAGTGATAAGATGGGGTGATATTAGAGGGCTTCTGGACCCTCAGAAAAATTTTTGAATTTTACTCTTCAGGAGATGGGAAGGGGGATGCTAAGCAGGGGAATGTTGGCATCTCACTAAGGATCTACCAAGATCTACTGAATAGTGAATAGACAGAGGAGGTCAAAACAGAGGCTAGTGCAATGGTCCAGGCACAAAGAGAAACATATCAATTGTCTTTGATGGTTCTGTGGTTACCACCCTTGCAAACTTTAGTTCACTACCCTCATGGAGAAAACTATGGTCAAACATTGAGGAGTCACTGCCATTCTCTACATCACTCCTTTCTTCACATTTTCCCCATAAAACTCTGTGACATCTTGGTAAATATGTAATTATACATGCAGCATCTTCATATGTTCAGTTCAGCAACCAATTAATAGAAGCCAGATGTGCGGTGAGCCAGAATATGCTCTGGAGGTTGTCCTGAGAAAGTAAAGACATATTGATTTAGAGTGCACACCTGCAGTTCTTGCTGCTGTGTGCTGCTTCTGCTGCAGCTTTGACATCAGGTGCTTAAGGAAAACCTCAGAAACCAAAATCTGCTCTTGATGAAGCAGCGGAATGTTGGGTCAACAAGATCAGCTAATCACCTTATCTTCCTATAAGAGGTCACTAAACCCCAACCGGTGTTTACCATGACCTGCTTGCTTTATAGTGAGTTTGAAGCAATCACTTCAAGTTATTTGTGAAAATAAAGACTCAGAAAATGTCAGAAAAGATAGAAGTATTTGAAAGGTTACAAGTAAAATCGTCACCTTATTCTGTTTTCTAATAAGCCAAGAATATGAATTTTCACTTAAAATGTGGTCATAAGACATTTAAAAGAGAGATAAAGAAAAACGACTTTATTAAATTAACAAATAGTCAAAAAAAGATGGAAATCTTGAAATTTATATTACTTCTAAGAATAATCCAAAACCATAGTCAAACAAAGCACTGACCACAGCTTAGGTCGAGTGTTCTTGTTTATTTAAAACTTTTCTGCTTTGCTGCTTAAGTGTTGAGTGAAATATGCACACTTAGATTTTTAAAAATATTAAAAAGTCATTATTATTGAGGATATTGGCAATAATTCCACCCTACCTGCAGTCTGAATTCTTTTTTTTAGATTTTAGTTATATCCACCCAAATCATTACTTATAGATTATAAATGGAATCCTTACTTCTAATAAAATTTTATTAATAAAGATTTTGTTAACATATCACACATAGTTTATTAACATTGGTTCTTCTCTTGTATAAATAAATCCCAATTTTATATAAACCATGCAATTCCCAAGATAGAATAATTTATGCACTTAGTACGGCAAGCAATTTGTGTTGTTTTTCCCTTGGTCAGGATGAACTTGGACTTTCTCCTTTTCATCAACAGACCAAGAATATTTTGCAATGAAAGTGTTAGGACTAATAAATAGGCTACAGGAGCAAGCACATCGATAGAGAGGAGAGTTGTAAGTGGCTATGATAGGACGCACATCCTCTTAGGACTGGATAGAGTTTTCTTCAGTGCTGCCCACTCCTCTTGATGTAGCAATGGATCCTGAAAAGAATATTGCTCTGCTGAATTGCTCCTCTTTCCTTAGAAGCAATCACTTGGAGTCTGTGTTCTTCCATTTCCTCTTCTAATAAAGCAAACTAATAGTATTTCTTCTACAGCTATTAGGGGGATATAAATAGTAATATTTGATTTTTTAAAATCTCTATACAAGATAAATGACTGGAGAGCAAGGAAACGCCTATGTTCTCTCTTTTTTCTTGTTTTAAGGGGGGAAAAAAGAATGAATTGATTTCACTTGAAGAAACCCAGATGTCCTCAAGATAGGCCCTGTCTGCCAAAAGAGTTCTTTAGAAATTCTCTGATGAGTCAAAGTTCCAAGGTTCTTTCCCATGTTGGCTTGTGTGGTTCCCTAATATTGCTTTGAGTCAGGTCAGAGTGATAAGGCATCTCTTATTAAAATGTTCTTATAATCCTCTCAGTTGTCAGATAATTCTAAATCCAGAATTTTTCCAAAATCTTATCCCAATAAATCATTTTTCATTTCCCACTAATACCTCAGCAGAGCTATAAACTAGACAGTGAAGGGAATAATATTTGTATGAATGTTTCAAATACTAATTGATTAATGATTGATTCAAATACTAATTTGAAATATCTGTGTAGAATTTTCTTCAATATATGTTATATTATGTTTAACTAGCCTTCTGTTTATAATATAAGACATTATGCATTTGGACATTTTTTGTTAAACTTTTTAAAATTATCTTTTATAGATTATCAATGAAGCATTTAAAAATGAATGAAAAGTGTGTACAGAGTAAAAAGTATCTGCTTCAGAACTGAATGGATATATATAATTTTTCTCCTTGGTAAAAGTTCCCAGGGACCCTCCTCTGAAGTAGTCGTTTAAATGATAGTGATCTTTGGATGATGCTTTAGGATTAGATAATAAGGGTATGACTCATAAACATGTCATTTAAACATGGGAACAAGTAACTAGAACCCACTCTCTAGCCAAAACCTCTCATTTTTATGGGGTTTTCCACCCCCACATGAATAGCATACACCTCCAGTCTTTAAACTGGCAGGTTTTCTTAGAAAAATGACCAATTCTGTGATGAGGAATACCTAAATCCCACAAGTAAAAGAAGCAACCTGTTATTACTCTTCCTGTTCAGCATATGAAAAGCAAAAGTATGTGAGAACCAGACCCAACCTGTAATTTGGTAGCCAAACAACAGATCTGTGCTGTAACAGGAAAAATAAAAATATAGCTCTCCTTTGGTATTCTTGGCCCGTCTGCCCTGGAGGAGTGAAACTTTGCTTGATTTTCGTGCTTCCAGAACAATGTTCTCGTCTGCCACTAGACTCCAACTAAAGAAGCTTATGCACATGGGAAGTTCAATGCTTGTATCCCGTCCAAGGACTATGATTGAGAAGGATATGGTGTGTGTTTGCTCTGTCACATATAACACCTTCCTCTACTGATCACACACTTTCTCCTAAGTGCATTTTAGGGTTGAACTATTTAGGCTGTGTTTTCTTTCTTTAAGTATGTGATAGAAGATAAACTGAGGCACATTAACATTTTCAAGGTTTATTTGAGCACTTATCAGTTTGAATTGGGCAGCGTCAAACCAAAGGTGGTTAGGGGCACTGCACCAGCAGGAGCTAGACCTGAGGTTTTTTGAACAGAAGGTGGGAAGCAAAGTAAGATTTCCTAATTGGTTATAGCTTGAGCAGATGTTTTGTTTGGAAAAGCCAGTATGGCTGTTTGGGATTGGTTGTTCTTAAAGTATCATTTTTTGCTGATTCGAGTAGAATGGCTCTGGTTTAGAGTTTGGATTGCTTATATAGGCTGCCAAAGCCTTAAGCCACCTCAGTCTAGTGGTCTCCTTGTTTAATTACTTTAACAATAAGAACACATTTAATCTCACTATTGGAATAATCAGCATTCTTCACATTCATGATTAACTGCAACTTGAATAGTGATAGAAAAGACAGATCTGCCGAAACCGGTTTGGCTCGGTGGATAGAGCGTCGGCCTGCGGACTGAAAGGTCCCAGGTTCGATTCCGGTCAAGGGCATGTACCTGGGTTGCGGGCACATCCCCAGTAGGAGATGTGCAGGAGGCAGCTGATCGATGTTTCTAACTCTCTATCTCTCTCCCTTCCTCTCTGTAAAAAATCAATAAAATATATTTTAAAAAAAGAAAAGAAAAGATAGATCTTCCCATTTTAGTCTTTAATGCAATAAAGAGGCGATTGATGATAGCCTTTTTCAAAAAAAATCAATACCACAGATACATGTTGAGCCTTTTGAGTAAGGTAATATCATATTTAAATTTATCATTTTTCACTATGAAAAAATACATATGTGTATGTACACATTTACACAGATACACACACACACACACATACACACACACACTGGAGGCCCAGTGCATGAAATTCATGCATGGGTAGGGTCCCTAGGCCTGGATGGTGATCAGGGCTGATCTGTGGGGCAACTGGCAAGGTGATTGGGGGCCCCTGCTGGCACCCGCCTTGGCTGGCCTGGCGTTGCTCGCTTGCCAGCCTCAACCCCCCAACAGTCGCAGGTTGCCTCCCTCTGCAAGGCTACTGGCGGGGTGATCTGGGGGGCCCCTGCTGGCACCCGTCTTGACTGGCCTGGGGTGTTGAGCTGGGGGCAGCTCCTGCATTGAGCATCTACCCCCTGGTGGTCAGTGCGCATCATATCGACTGGTCATTCTGGTTTTGGTTGATTTGCATATTATGCTTTTATTATTTAGGATACCTACATATCTATACACATATATACACATACATAAAACACACACACCGCCCTAACTGGTTTGGCTCAGTGAATAGAGCATTGGCCTGCAGACTGAAGGGTTCTGGGTTCGATTCTGGTCAAGGGCATGTATCTTGGTTGCAGGTGCATCCGCAGTGGGGGGTTTGCGGGAGGCAGCTGATCGATGTTTCTCTCCCATTGATGTTTCTAACTCTCTATCCCTCTCCCTTCTTCACTGTTAAAAAATCAATAAAATATATTTAAAAAAACCCACACACACATCATCTCTATAAATATATATATGTGTAGGTAATTTAACTGAGGATATTCATATTTGCCTTGGTCTCTATAATAATAGTAAAAAAAATTAAGATTATGGTTATTCTATAACTGTTATTAAAGACAAGATTTTTGTCATAGATAAGTGAAAAGAGTAGAATTACACACATTTGTAAGAGAAATATGTTTTAATCTATGCAGAGTCCCCAAAGCACAAATCATTCCATCAAAATGTTGGGAATCTGAAGCTCAAAAGAGAGGCTTGTTGCCTTGCTGATAGCTCTTTATCTAGTAAGGGATCTAACTCAAACCAGGGATTTGACTCAGGCCAGTAATATTCCCTTACTCCAGCTTGCCTGTAAGCTAAGATATTTAGACCTTAAAACTTACTTATTTCTTAGTTCCTTAGCACTCAATTCTACTGCCCTTTTTATTGAGTAGTGTGTATGTATGAATCAAACCTTGACACTCTAAAGAAAATGTGCAAAATTACTTTCATTATTAAATAGAATTATATCAAAATGATGATTAAATTTTGTCTGCAGTATGCCTTCATAAGACAGTTTTATAAGATGGATATTAAAGTATTTTTCTAATAGATGGGAAATCAAAAGAATTTTTTGGTGGGTTCATTTATTATGAGAAGAAATAAAATGCTACTAATTCTGGCCCTGGCCAGGTGGCTTCAGGTGGCTAAGTTGGTTGGAGCATCCTCCCATACGCCAAAAGGTTGCTGGTTCAATTCCTGGTCAGGGCACATTGCTGGTTTGATCCCCAATTGGGGTGTATACAAGAGGCAATTGATGTTTGTTTCTCCCTCACACATCAATGTTTCTCTCTCTCTCTCTCTCTCTCTCTCTCTCTCTCTCTCTCTCTCTCTCTCTCTCCAATAAACATATCCTGGGTCGAGGATAAAAAAATATCACTAATTCTAGCAAACCTCTGTATTTAAAATATGTGTAGTAAGATGAGACAAACACTAGCTTTATCCATCTTCTCTAGCTTGGTCCTAAATTGGTGAAGTTGACCTCTGTGTTTCTAAAGGGCTAAGTTGGCATTACTTCCCCATTCACTTCTAGGACTAGGAAAGGGGATGTGAGGTGAAGTAAAAGATTTTTATGCTTTAGAACCTTTGATGAGGATTGATGAGAATGTGAGAACTGAGCTAATGCTTTGAGTTGATGAGGTTGTGTTACAAAGGGGTTTGGAGAAGAGAGGTGTTTTTAGGATGTTGAAAGTTTTCCTGAGGCTAAGGAAGTGACTTGATATCTCCTCAACCTATCCAGAGGTAGTTTTGCTTAACCCTGAGAGATGCCAATATCACTTATGAGGTGGTTCACAGCTTCTGACGGTGAGGACTAACCATTAACAATGATGGCCTCGAGGGTCCCAGTGAAAAATACCTTTGTATTATTGTAGAGAAGGCTCCTGATGGTCTCATCTAATGAACGTAACAGCAATGTCCAGTGTGCACTGATGACTAGCGTGCTCTGCATCAAGTGTTCTGGAATGACCCAAGGGGAAATTATAACTAAATAACAACTTCATTCCAGAAAGACAGGAGGGAATTCTGATCAGATTATTTGGCGAGTAAGAGAAACTAAAAAAAAGAAAAAAGAAAAAAAAAAGAAAAATGTTGAGAACTAGATTTAATTTAAATAACAGACAACCCAGCCCACTCAGATGGGTTCTCTTCCCGTCCCCCCACCCCCATGTGCATGTCCTTCATCCAAACTTTGAAGTGAGAAAGATGAGTTGAAGGAAAAAGAAAAAACACTAGGAAAATTATTTCCTGGCATCTCACCCAGGAATGAGTGATGAATAGAGCCTGGAAACAACTTTAAAAGCCATTTTCTTTGCTCATGTGAGGTCGTGAGGTTGCTCTGTGAAACTCTCTGGGCACTAGAATGAATGAAAATGGCACAAAACACACCCAAGTTCTATCATTGATTTAAAGTGATTTATGGCAGGTCTTGTCTGATTGTGCTATATTGTCCAACCATCCATCATTCCAAACAAACACTTGCACTCCATAGTCCAATATACTAGTACACTTACATTGGCCAAAGAGTTGAGGATTTATTTTTTTTCCCAGAGAGCAGTTGGTTGTGGGCTGGGGGGAGGAAGAGAACATGCTGCTTCCTATTATGAAACTGCAAAATAGCTGTCTGTTAGGAGGAAAGTACTCTGATGACACATGCTAAATTCTTGTTAAGTTTATGTAGGAGTGTGTTCATTTCCATTGAGCAAACCACGTTTCCCACACTTTCCTCAAGCCGTGTCTTCCTCAAGCTTTTTCACAAGGCCTCACATTTGTCCTAATTCCTAGGCCCATCCTGGTTTGAGACAGAAAGCTAATTTTTTGTAGAATACCTAACAAATTATTATAAAAGTATTTCTTACTTGTTACCCAAAATGTAGAAGATAAAGGAAAGTATGAAGAAAGGAATAAACATCACACATGATCCTCTCTGATCCCACATCTTAAAGCGTATCCTCACTCTTTCCTTCCACAAGATGTTTCCTAGTTGTTGATATTTATATCTAGTTAGCTATAATTATATATTTTCTTCCTATAATATCAAAGTAAGGCCACACTGTATATGAAGTTTTGTGCTCTTTTCCCCCCAATACACAATATTATATCCTGTGTTTTAGTAAGGTCATTGCAAAACCTTGTAATGCTTAATTCTTTGGGCAGACAGGGAGTGTTAGACTCTCCTGACTCACTCTGTTGCGTTAATGGGGCTGCATGAGTTGTGCTGTTGGAGCATTAAGGATAAGCCTACCCATTCTGAATCACCATCACTGCTTATCTCACCCATGACATGGTATCTCCTGTTTACCTCTGGGTTCCAAGGCTGAGTTCAGAATCTAGCTTGTCCCTTAAGTCCTACAGTGCCTCCAGTCACATAAAATTTCAGGTCTAGGTGAAATACAAAATTTCATAGAACTTGGCTTTTATCTCAATCGTTACTTAGGCCCCCATCTTCATACAGTAATGAGGCTTTGCTCTTACCAGGTATAGTACCTCTTTACCTCTCTTTTCTGAACCCATGTTTTTTTTTTTTCTAGAAACAAGAGAGGAATGCTGTCCTGAGTCAACATATGAATGCCACTAGCTTAGATCCTAGCCCATCCCTCCCTGATGCCATGATGCCATCGTATGATTATCTCTTAGCAAGTTATACTGTGTCTTAGACCCTGGGACAAAGCCTGTATGATGAGTATGTATAGCTGTATTTCATGGGTACACTTCTTTTTCCTACCAGTTAACATTTACCAGGTCTTCTAACATCATTGACTCTTAAGTACTATATATAAAAAAAGATTTCCTATGGTTATAGTTATATGTAAGCTAGTTAGATGAAGTGAAGCTAGTTAGGTTCATTTTCTGCCATTCTCTTCAAAACTTCATCCAAATTGGCTTATTTGAAAGCTAGATTTTCCTTCTTTGGGAAGCTCCTTTAAAGGAAAATTTTATCAATGAATTTTAGGGTTCATATCTCCCAAGGTGCTTCATCTTGGCTCCTTGCCTTAAATGAGTGGTTCTCAACAGGACTGGGCTTGACTTTGCCCCATGGGGGACAGCAGACAATGTCTGGAGATATATTGTATTGTCATGGAGGAATATTATAAGCATCTTGCGAGTAGAGGCCAGGGTGATGCTAGACATTCTATAAGGCACAGGACTGACCCATATAACAAAGAATTACCTGACCCAAAATGTAAATAGTGCCAAGTTTGAGACACCTTGACTTAAGCTATCTTTATCATGTCCCATAAGCATATGAGGCCACATACAACTGTGGCTCAAGGCATGCTGTACTTCCTCTTGATGATTCTTAGAGAGGCACCCAATGTCCCTCCACCTGCCTTACTCACTAGTAAGTAGTTGAAAGAATTTTAAAGTGAACATCCTTATAGGTACCTCCTAGATTCTCTAGCAATGCTCTATTTGCTTTATCACATATCTAATTATCCATCTGTTCACCTTAATTTTTGATGCACTTCAAAGTATATTCTAGTCATCAGTATACTTCATCCTTAAATAGTTCAGCTTGCATATGATTACTAGAATTTATACTTAATATATTCGCTCACATATTTTGTGATAAAATGCACAAATCTTAAGTATACCATTTAATGAGTTTTGAGAAATGCATATACCCATGTCACCTAAATCGGAAAGTTTTTTTTAAAGAACAAAGCTGAATTAATTACCCATTAAGACTGATCTAAGTTCCATGCTTGAGCAGATTCCATACAACATATTCTTCTGTAGGTATTTTACATATCTGGATTATTTTAGAAGTACGGATTACTTAAAAGTTATTTTAGAAGCACGGATTACTCCATTTAGATATTCAGTAAGGGCCCAGAAATTTATGTCTTCAAAACTCTCCGGGTGCTTCTGAAAATTAGCTAAATTTTTAAATCTCTTTTCTAGTTTAGTGTGCCCCAAGCTTGGCTTATAATATTCATCACAGTGGGTGCTTGTTAAGTGTCTAGATTACTAGGTCTTTCCTCTGGAAATTCTGACTCATTAGGGCTAGTCAGGACTCAGAATTTGGATTATCACTTTCATTGTTTTATTTTTTTTTATTTAGCTATTCACTCATTCATTCTATAATTTATCAAACACATATATGTTGAGTGCCGACTATATGTGAGAGAATTCTGGTCTTTGGGCAAGTGTAAAAAAATCAGTTCATCAAATATAAAATAATATTAAGGTTGAAAATAGAATATGACTTGGGAATATTGAGAGGTAACTTCAATCACAACTTCCCTCATAACCCCTCCTCCTTCTCCCACAAATGCTGCTGTAGTCAAATATATAATGTAGACACTGTATCCAAAAATGGAAGACTTATCCTGAATTGTCCAACACTCATCCACAAGCCAGGAGCTTGAGTTAGGAGAAAGGACTTATGTCAGGTTACAGAAGCATAATCCTGGAGCCTTGGCCACATCTACAACCTCAACTTTTTGAAGAGTCTTGTGTCAAAAACAAATTCATGATTCATGAAAAGGACTCTGTAGTGTTTTTCTAATCACTTGGCCATGTCATTGTCATTTCATATATCAATTTTTGTGGGGTGTTTTAAGGTTACTGCCTCTCATTATCCTAATATGAACTCATGAAATGGGCAAGATAAAATTAGACCACTTGCTGCCCCCCTCCAGGCTGAGCATCCTCATACAGATTTACTGAAATGATGAATGATTATTCAGAAAACTAATAACATACCTTTTTACTCTGATGGGGAATTCAAAAGGGTGCACCAATTCTCCCAGCACCTCTATGCATTTACCAACCCAGAATTTCTTGTATTTTTCTACATTAAGCAGAATGATGGGAGTTATAATGTGGTTATATACAAACTGCTATAGGAATATAGAACAGGGAGTTTTATATCTATCTGAGATTTAAAGCACATAGGGTGGAGGTGGCACTGGGAAAATAATACTCTAGGAGAAGGGATGGACATGGGCAAAGGCATTATTGCAGCGAAGTATAAGACCTACTTGAAATTGCAAAGTTATATGTTTTCATTGAAGTATAGTGGGTGTCAGAAGGATCAATGAGTAAAGAGGTTGAAAATGTAGACTTGGGCCAGATTATAGCAAGCTTTGAATTTTAAGTCTGAGTTTAGGCTTCATTTTATGGGCAATAAGGACCCATGGAGCTGAGTGTGTTATAATCAAAGCTGCATTATAGCAAATTACTTTGGCAGCAGCTTGAGGAATAAGAGGCAGCATGGACTTAAGACTCAGAAGACCAAATCTGTGTGCTGTACCAGCCATGTATTAGCTGACTGAACCAGAATAAGTCACCAGAACTTTCTACACCAGTTTCCTCATTTGTGAAATGGGTGTGGTAATACTTATCTTACGGGGGTTTCAAATGGACTTGAGATAATGGATTTGAAAGACCAGTACAAAGCGTAGCAGTAAGTGTTCACTGGGAAAAAGGCAATATTGAAAGCAAGATTATTTAAGAGTGTTTCTCAAAGTTTGAGTAATAGCAATGAGAGCTTGGAGAAGAAGGAAGGAATCTATATATATGAAAGGCTAATATGCTAAGTGTCCCTCCAATTGTCTGACCGGTCGCTATGACACGCAGTGACCACCAGGAGGCAGATGCTCAACACTGGATCTGGCATAATACACACTGGCCATTTACAAAGAAACGGCACCACAAACCTGGCACCGACAAAGCAATACTTGGCTTCCCCCAAGTGGGACACAGGCCCTGCCACCACCCCAGAGAAACAGCCCATCAAATCGCAGCCAATGCTGCCGAGACCCCATGGTGCAAAATGTGGCCCACAGCCCAGCCCAGCCCAGCCTGGAAACAGTTGCTGTGGACACTGGGTGATGATGTTACGTAGCAACGCCCAGCTTCCTATCCCTAGTGACTAGCCTCCTTAAAGTTTCTTCAGCCCAGGAACGCAACTTGCTTTATAGCCAGGTGCAAACATTTTACACTTTAACCAAATGTCTGTGAAGCGTATTCCCAGGCTTCATCTCACTTGTTCCTCACAGAAGTCCTGGAGTAGGTAGATAGGAGATTCAGTAGAATCCTATTTTCTTTTCATTGGCCAGAAAACAGAGACTTAGAAAGTTTAGAAACTTGACCTGACTGAAAAGAAGTAAGAAATGGTGGACCTTGAAAATGACTCAGGTTTTCTCACTGCACAGAATATAGTCAAACACTGCTGCAGTTAAATATTTTAACCTTTGTTCTCCCTGCATGAGCTACAATAATAATCTGCTTCATGTTGATATTTACTGCTGTGTTGCTGACAATTACCTGAAAGAGAAGTCGGGGTGCTTCACTGGGCTGGAAAAAGTTTAGCTAAATCAGAAAGCAGGTCTAATTAAGCAAGTTTATATTATATATATGGCTAATTTGACTCGCACATGCATGATACATATAAAGCTCTCACTGGTGCCAATCACACATGTGTGTTTTGATCTGTCATTGTTGATCGTGCATTTGGTTGACACTTCTATTATAGAGAAAAGTCAGATAGCGATATTAAAATATTTCTTCTAATTAATTTCCTTTCAATGTGCATGAATCCATGCACTGGGCCACTAGTATTAAATATTATATATATATATATATATGTATATATATATATATATATATATATATATATATATATATACATATATAATTTTAAAATGTAGGAAATGAAAAATAAAAAATGACATATATTGACAATTGGTGACAGCAAGGATGAAAATGCCATAAGAGGGAGGGATACTGAAGAAGGAAGTATTTGGTAATTATAATAAGAATCACATATTACATAGAATTTAGTTCTTCAGCTAGTTATTTCTGAAAATTAAAAATAATTATAACAGCTAAGAAATAAATAACACTTAACTATCATATAACTCCTCATGGTATATACTACATTAGTTATTATATATTATCCCTATTTTAAAAGTTAAGAAACTGAGGTAAAGATAGACTAAGAAAATTGCTTGAGGTCATATAATTACTAAGTATCTGAACCAAGTATTGATCTCAGGCCATCTGACTCCAGAATCATGGAACATAATCACTATGTTATACAGAAGGGGTTAACATCCTGAAACAATTTCTTGATCATAGCTTTGATGAAGAACTGGTCAGGCCTGGCTGATCTACAGTGGAGATCAGTGAAGATATAGAATGTCAATGATTTCTTACTGAAACAGATACAAATTTTAGTCAACAAACTAAGATATTTATCTTTGTTTTCTTTAAATCAATTTGAAATATCCAAATCCCCTCTTCTAAAATGGATTTCAGGTGAAACCACAAATGCTCCTTTCCATAATGTGCTGGCCCCTCCACAGGACTGTGCCTCTAACAGTTCCTGATACACCTAACCTCTCTCCCAAGTTTAGTAGGTCTCTCCCTCTTTCTTACTTGCTGCTGAGTTTGGAGGACTTCTTCTCCTCCTTTATCATGACATCAACGATAATTTTTCAGTGAGTTTTGGCTTTTGCAAAGAAAATGAAAATACCTCCACTTTTAAGACTGCAAGGGGCAGTCTGGGGCCCTGGCTGGTTTGCTAAGTGGTTAGAGCTTCAGCCTATGGATGGAAGGGCCGCGGGTTTGATTTCTGGTCAAGGGCACGTACCTTGGTTTCAGGTCCCGATTGGGGAAAAATATCCTCATTTATTGAGTGAGCATTAAAAGAAGAAGAAGAAGAAGAAGAAGAAGAAGAAGAAGAAGAAGAAGAAGAAGAAGAAGAAGAAGAAGAAGAAGAAGAAGAAAGAAGAAGAAGATTTAGGGAAACATATAACAAGTAAAGAGGTTGAATCAGTAATTTAAATCCTCCCAACAAAGAAACCCAAACCCAGTTGACTTCACCAGTGAATTCTGCCAAACATTGAATAAGAATTAGTACCAGACCAGCTGGTGTGGCTCAATGGTTGAGCATGGACCTATGAACCGGGAGGTCGTGGTATGAATCCATATGCCTGGGTTGCGGGCTCTGGCTTGATCCCCAGAGTGAGGCATGCAGGAAGGAGCCGATCAATGATTCTCTCTCATCATTGATGTTTCTATCTCTCATCATTGATGTTTTTATCTCTCTACCCCTCTTCCTTCCTCTCTGAAATAAATAAAATAAAAATAAAGGATTAGTACTCATTCTTCAGGAACTCTTTAATAAGTTAGAATAGGATAAAAGCCTTCCCAACTCATTCTGAGAGTCTAGTATTACCCTAAAACCAAACCCAGAAAATAAATCACTAAGTAAACTATATACATAAGTAGATTACAGAAAAATGTCTGTTACGAGTATAGATGCAAAACTCCTCAATAAAATACCAGCAAATTATGTCCAGTAACATCTATAAAAGATTATACTCTATGGCCAAATGAGATTTATCCAAGATACAAGGTTTGTTTAGCATCTGAGAATCAATTAATGGAATACAGAATGTCAATCGCATAAAGGACAAGAACTAAATAGTCATATCAACAAATTTAGAAAAAAGCAATTGGCAAAATTCAACACTTTGTCATGATAAGAGCACTTAATAAATTGGAAACTGAAGGGGTCTTCCTCAACTTGATAAAGGATATCTACGAAAAACCCATAGCTACCACCAAACTTTGTGGTGAGAGACTGAATGCTTTCCTCCTAAGATCAAGAATAAGACAAGGATGTTACTCTTGACACTTATATTCAACATTTTCTGGAGGTTCTAGCAAGGATAATTAGTAAAGAAAAGAAATAAAAAAAATCCTGATTAAAAAGAAGCATTTAAACTATGTGTATTTATAGAAGCCATGGTCTTGTATATAGAAAACACAAAAAAAATCCACTAAAAATGTTAAAGTAAATAAATGAGTTCAGCAAGGGTTCAGGGAACAAGATCAAAATACAAAATTAAATTGTATTTCTATACACTTCAATGAACAATCTAAAAACAAAATTGAGAAAGCAATTCTATAAAAAAGAATAAAATACTAGGAATACATTCAGCAAACAAAGTGCAAACTTGACACTTTTTAAAAAATATATTTTTATTAAATTTCAGAGAGGAAGGAGGAGGAAGAGTCAGACATCAATTATGAGAGAGAATCATTGATAGGCTGCCTCCTGCACGCCCCCTACTGGGGATTGAGCCAACAGCCTGGTATGTGCCCTGACCAGAATTGAACCTGGGACCCTTCAGTTCACAGGCTGATGCCCTATCCACTAAGCCAAACTGGCCAGGGCCGTACTTTTAAAACTTTAAAAAGTGTTTGAGAGAAATTAGAGATAGCTAGAAATTGTAAGATATCTGATGTTCCTGGGTCAGATTTAATATTGTTTATATGGCAATGCTTCCCAAATTGATCTACAGATTCAACACAATTCTTATTAAAATCCTAGATGATATCTATTCAGAACTTGACAAGCTGGTTCTAAAAATCATTCAAGGTACCCAAAATCATTAAAAAAAAAAGATTTTGGAAAAGTAGAGCAAAGTTGAAGAACTCACACATCTTGTTTTAAAAACTTACTACAGCCCTAGATGGTTTTGCTCAGTGGATAGAGCATCAGCCTACAGACTGAAGGGTCCCAGGTTCGATTCTGGTCCAGCGCACATGCAGGGATTGTGGGCTCAGTCCCCAGTAGGGAGCATGCAGGAGGCAGCTGATTAATGATTCTCTCTCATCATTGATGTTTCTCTCTCTCCCTCTCCCTTCCTCTCTGAAATCAATAAAAATATATTAAATAAAAAAATAAATATTTACAACAGAGTTTCAGTACTCAAGACAGTTGAGAACTGGCAAAGGACAGACATTTAGATAAATGGAATAGAATTGAAATTCCATAAATATATCTTTGGGGGAAAAGGTAGAGAGTAATATTTTCTTCATGAGTCCCTCTGGAATAATTTTGGAATGACATGACTATGATCAATTGGAATGAATATTTTCCAGTTGAAGTTTGGCAATTGAATAATGTCACTGCAGAGAAAACAAACAGTACTTCTCCACTCCCTGATAGAATTCTCTACATCCCTTCCCCACCACAGGCCCTAGGTCAACCACCTGTTGCACTCCCTGGACAAGACAAACAGCTGATTTAAATACACACTGAGGTATAAAATATTCAAATCCCAAATTTTCATTAAGCTCAAAGGACCTTGAAGGGTTAGTGAACTAGAGTATCCCCAAAGAATTTCTTCAACCTCTGTAAACAGACCCAGCCAAGTACCGTGTTACCTAAGATTAAACTTTAGAGCAAGGCCAGGCAATTTGTTAAGAGAAACTGCCTAAGCTCCAATAATGAAACTATGGCTCAGTCATTATAGTTACTATGAAGTAGCAACTGTTTTAAAGATTATCTCTTGAACCAGAACCCAAGATTAGTATTTTAGGAGAGTTGGGAGGGTTTAGTTAAGATTTAGGAAGATGTAAGTTACACTCAGAAGCATCAAATTTGAGGAGTATTACAAGGAAAATAAATGTTGTTTTAAATAAATTATCAATAAGAAAACACATTGAATTGCTGCTGTGACATATGGAGCAGGAATGAGACAAAACCAAACCAATAATTAACCTTACAATATGTGAGACTAAAGGAAATTAAAGTAAAATGAATATGAGTGGCTTGAGTTTATTTTGGAATAGAGAACCTATTTAATAATGAGGCAACTGCCCAGACTGAAAAGAAATGTTTGGGGAAGGATGAAGAAACGTTTATAAAGGCCCAATTTATTGAGCTCTTAAATTATGATCATGTTGGAGTGAATTTCAGAAGTTGTGATTATTAAAACTACTTACTACTTCTCTTCATTCTTATCCTGCCAAATCCTGCCAGTTAAAGAGCACACACCTATTGTAAAGAAATTTAGAGAATCCAGAAACTTTATTAAATGCCCCCCAAAGCTTAATGACTGTAACAAAAATCAGTTTTGCCTACCTTTCAAATGTCACTGTCATCTCCACAAGCCCATAAACCATGGCTAGAGTCATACTGAAAAGAAGAGCCGATAAGTTACAAATGTTCTGAAGATACTGTAATATTCATCTACAATAAGGAAGCATTTCCCACTGACCCACCCCCTCTCCCCAGAATTCTATCAAATATAGATAATATGTGCTATGGGACTAGAAAATCCCAATAAAATCAAGACCTAAGTTTCTATCATAATTTTTAAGAAGACCAAACATAGATTTTATTTTCTCCAAATTAAGAACACAAGTAGATGAATTTTAGATTTTGGATATTGATATTAAAGAGAATGCACAAGTTTTGTGGTAAGCAATGGGATCAGTGAGAAGGAAAGGCAGGACAAGGAGGCAGCACCACTGGAAACACACTGATAGATTAACAATTACAAAGTTAACCAGAAGGTAATTGCCTGCAAATTTTTACAGGAGAAGGTTAATCTAAAATGACATGAGTCCTAAAAAGATTAGCTGTCACATTCAATCACAAGGCCACCCAGTGGTCACTGGCTACCTAAAGGGAGGAGTTGGGAAATTACTTTCTCCAGTTCACATACTTTCCAGAAAGATCAGCTCTTCCAGTGTCTTTGGCTGGTCTGCATTAGGAGGGCTTTCCGTGCCGTGGAAGGTTCTGTTAGCCTAGCTAGCAGCAGGTCCTGATTGGCCATGGGAGAATCTGGGCTAAATGGTATACATTTCCGATGATGTAAAAGTAAATTAGAGAACAGGGCAAGTTATTACACCAGAGAACGTGGGGCAATAGGGAATAATAAAAATCAGGCTACTCTAATTTCCTTTGAACAACTAAATATATACAGGTCATTATTTCCTGTAATCCGCAGGCCTCCCAGTGCAAGTCCTGGCCCTGCATTAGAGCCTCTGAGACAAAAACAGCAAAATGCAGTGTGGAGAGAAATGGAAAAGGCTGTAATGCTATATAACGAATGGATTAAGTACAGTTTTCAGATGCTGGATTTCTTCTCATATTGGAATGTTAACTTAGACAACTGGGGAGAAAATCTCACCTTGTTTGAAAAATTCAGATGTTTCCCTGACAGTAATTTTCATTCATGTTCCCTGGAGCCTGTTCCTGTATATCGCTGAAGTGGCTTTTCTTTGCCAAGGCTGGGTCATAAAGGGAATCACCATTTCTTCTTGAATGGGGTTTAGGCTCTACTTAACCTTATTTCTCTGGAGGCAGATCCTAATCTGTAATTTCAAGTCTATGCCAAAATTGGTCTGTTTTCCCAGGAGGTACCCCAAGCCACTTTTTATAGGAATGAGGAAGTCTCTTTTCTAGTCTTAGGTAGGTCTGCACATTGCTCCTGATATATGAGGACTTCTAGGCAATCAGAGGAGACTACTTACAGGCTCCTGGCCTCCTATGTGTTGCCAAGAGAATGACTGAGAAAGATTCGGCCTTTACCAGTGCCGTTGGCTGCATGAATCCATTCCATCCAAACCACCTGATGAGCTTTTAAATATGTATGCTGATTCTCGGGCATCAAACTTGCTGAGAGATGGAACCCAGGAACCACCTATAATAATAGAAGTGTAATATGGTAATTAGACCGGACAGATGAACAAGGGAACAACCATCCGGGCGACCTTCAGGACGACCTTTGGGACAAAGCAGGGCAGCTGCAAGGGCTGAGGCAGCTGGGGCTGCGAGAGCAGAGCCCCTTGCAAGAATTTTGTCCTTTGGGCCTCTAGTTTTAAATAAGGGACCTAGATGATTTTATAAGCAGTAAAGTTTGACACCATTGCTAGCCATCCTTTGTATGTTTACAAACCTTATCCAAAAGGACTGCTAGGGATCTTCGCTATCATATTTGTATCTGGAGACATCTAGAACTAAATTCATCACAACTAAGCCACGTTTTTCCTCCATACGCTATAATATTGTGAAGAATAGGATCTCCCCATGATACTAAATTCTGGCACTGCTACATCAGCTTATAATGGTCCTATTGCCCCTTCTCATGTCCTTTTTTAGTTTTACCCATGGAATTATGCATCATCCATGAAGCTTTTCTCACATGGGGATTCTTGGCTCCCAAGCAACTCGACTAGGACAGGAGGGTTGAGTGATAGTAGAGAACTGTCGCTCTTGAAGGAGGGCCTGGGGACACCAATATCACACCTGGTCATGGCAGATCCATCTAGATAGACTGGAAAATATAAGCTTGTGGCAAAGTTTGAGTTGAGTCCCTAGAAAGGTGGCAGTGTTGATCCAGGAGTTCAGCTTAAGGGATGGAGGGTAGGAAGTGAGAGACAAAGGGAGGTCTTCTGGCTAGGAAACAGATAAGATATAGCCATCTAATGTATGCCTAAACATAAGTTTCTTTACTACCAAATATGTAGATAAACACATAAGGTGTCCCATTTTACCCAGGGTAGTTCTGGCTCGGGCCTCTGACCCAGTGCAGTCATTGATTGCTTCCCCTTCACTCTTGAATGTATTCAGTTTGGATAGAGATGGTATGCATATATTGTACTAGCTGGCCCTTCCATTACCTTTGCTGGTCCTAAGAAGAGGCCACATACCCACATTCTATTATTAGAAGATTACGAAGCCCTTTTAAGGGCTTAGAGCAAATTTTAATAAGTGAGAGGAATAAGAGGTCCCATTGGAACTGGGTGTGGAGTGGGAAAAAGGTGGCATCCAAGAGCATGATGCAGAATAAGAAGCTGAGGACGAGTTGGCTTCAGGCCATATCTGGGACTATAAAAAATCCCATTACTTCAGATGGTTCTTCTTTCTTTATAAAAAGAGTTATGTTGGTATTCAAAGCCATAAAATATTGAGAAATTATATAACCATTAAGTGCAATTATTTTTTAACTTTTCTTGATTGAATAATAATGCACTTATTTTTAACTTTTCTTGATTATTAAATAATAATCTTGAATATTTAATTATCTTTGAAAATCACAGTTTTACTCTTGTTTAAATAGTATTAACATTTATAGCAACATTTTCCAATCCCCCACGCCCCATCATCTTTGGTAATAGTCTAAATATTATTCATGATATATTAGAAAAATATGTTTTCAGGAAATGTTATACTAGAATCATAGAAAACTGGGCATCTCTATTTAAAGAAAGTCACTGTCATAGGTTCTGTTAGATCTGGGAAGCGAAGGAGAAAGTTAAACAAATTGGGGCTCACATTTTAAAATTGGGGGGAAAAGACACTTTCCTAAAACTGAGTTCTGCTGTCACTGCCAGAAAATGCCTCTGAGAAAATAAACATACAACCCCTCCAAAAAAAAAGTGAGAACAGGATTTTTTCCCCCTCTCTTAATTTGCTGTTTGTTTCTAAAAAAAAAACCCACCCCCACATAGGTCACTTGGAATTCATTTTGTCTACATCCTGGACTGCACGTAGGGAGACACACAAAAAACGCCTGGGATCTGAGAGGAGGAATGTTGCAGGGCATGGGAACTGTGATGTCGCGGTGGTCACCAGAGCATATTTCGGCTTGTCTTAAAACAAGCAAGCACCAGCGGACCTTTAGAAAACTAGCAAATTAGTCCCACTCTCAGGCTACCTATGGGAGCCTGGCTGCCTGAGAAAAAGTGTGTGGGTTGGGAGCGGCAGCCCCAGGCGCTGGCAGGCCCTCTGTCAGCCCCTGCCTGCCTCCTGACTTGCAGGGCTGCGCAGAGACCTCTGCCCCTGCTGGTGTCCTGTTTCAGTTCATTTCAATAATTAAACAGTTCAAGGACGGCAAGACTTTTGTGTTGTCAAGAGAAAGTCAGGGCAGTGGGTTTTTTGGTGTGTGTGTGTTTTTTTAATACTAAAATCAGGAATGTTTGGCTTTAATTATATTAGCTAGTGCCTGTTCATTAATTTTCCCAATCATACGGAGACATGTCTGCGAGAAAGATTGGCAATGGGTTAACGTGGTTATTAAGGCAGGGCATTTCAAAGGAACAGGATCCGAACCCTGACAAAATCAGATGTCTGAAATTTCAATCAAAGCACCCTGGGTTCCCGTGGCAGCTTTTCTCCACAAAATCAGACAGCTTCTCTCCCATCTGGAACCCCGGGCCACTGGGGAACTGGACTAAGTCATTGGATGCCAGCTCCCAATATGCTGAATTCTCCATGCCAGACAGTAAATGGCTCCCTCCGAACTCTAAGTAATTGGGTGATGGGCCATTTTTGAAAAGTCCCATACATCCTTACTTACTATTGCTCAGTGAAGCTTTACCACCTCCCCACTTCAAGAAAAAAAAAAAAAAGGCAATATAATGTATTTCGTGAAACCAGCAAATTTGCCATTTTTGCTACTTTAGCAAAATGTTAATACTTTAACTTTTTGTTAGGGATGTCTTGGAAATTTTGCTTATTTTTTTTTCCCCTTTGGAGAGTTTAATGTGTACCTTAATGCCCCCTTTCATTATCGGCCTGGCCATTTTCCCAGCTCTTCCCTGCTGACTCCAGACCTATCCTGGTTATTTTGTGGTGGTGGCTGGCTCTTGGTCATTCAGACATGTCTGTGGCTTATAAGTGTATCAAATTAGATGCTACAGTCCCCTAGGTCTCCTCCCTATATTCTGACAAAATCTGTCTTAGCTCATAATTCTTCACTGGCCTCCCTATACTTTTTTATTTATCATCAGTGTCCTTTGGGAGCCTAAGAAATGCCCAATGCCTGTATCTATGCTTACAATGAAAATGGCCAAATCATTATAATTCAAAGGTGTCTTTCTAACTAACTCCTTCTGAATCCTTAAGGATACAGTTCGCCGATGAATAGTCTAGATGTTCAAGCTCACAACCAGTCATGTTGATTATGGTGAGGCTCCAGAGAATGATGCAATGGCTATAATAACCCTATGTATTCTTCCCAAATTCAGCTGCAGCATTATATTTCTTTTCTGACTAGCTGAAAATTCAAATCAAGGTGACCATTAGAGTCTGTGTAATATTTCTCATATTTAGTTCTGCAGGGTTTTATTAAGTTCAATGCCTGTGAGCTATCGAGAGCTGTGGAACAGAGCATTAAAATAATGGGTTTTTGAGCTAGGTCACCTGGACTCAAATCCTAATCCTGTCCCTTTTTATCAATAGGCCTTGGTAGGTCTCAACATGATCTCATCTGTGAAATAGACTTGATAATAGCATTTATCTAGAACATTCTTAGAAGGATTAAATGAATAATACATGTACAGAACAGTATCTGTCCCAAGATAATAAACATCAAGCTTTTATCATAGCACCATGAGCCTGTGTCTATTACAGCAACTAAGACTCTGACTTGTGAATATTGTTTAGAGGTTTGTATTCCTTGGTAAGCTTTGTAAGAATAAAGGCTTGGGTTCTTTTTATCTCTGTGTCATTAGTATACCACCACAGTGCCTCGTACAAAGTTACTCAATAAACACTCATTACATGGATGGATGTGTGGATGTATAGACAAAGGGCAGTGTGGATACACAACAATGGGACTGGTCCTAACCATCATTTTAAGATCATGAGACTCTCTCTCGTGCTATCTCCTTTCTATCATTTCCTTCAACAGTTTGGATTTTGTTGCCTTTCTAAGCTTGGACATGCTCCAAGCGCTGTTTTCCCTCCCCTTTTCCCACCACAATTTTCCTCTCTTTAGTCCTTTTAAGTGACTAGCTATCTAGTTTGATCAGTAAGTGAAAGGGGCTTTATGTGCCCTGACTTTAAGATTGCTTGTGTATTTTATCAGAATTGTTTTTTATCACTGCTTCATTCCAAGGAAGTGACTAATATGGGAATTTCAGCAAAGCTATTAGAAAAAGTATTTTCTGTAGGAGGTCTTGGGGCTTTCTTTAAATTACATAGCCTATAAACATCTGCCTTCTCTACCTAGGGCTAAAGCTGACCCTGACCAGTACTCTGTTCCAATATATGAATAACTAAATAAACTCATTTTGGATGAAAAGGTAGGAAGTACTAGTAAACATTAAAAGACCAAGAGACCACCAGGAAGCCCCCTGAAGCATATTCTGAGTTAGAGTTTAGCTATAGGCTTAACACATGCCTTTTAGCTCCTCTCTTCACGCCCAGGGGAATTGAAGCTGGAGTGTCAACATGAGAAATTCAAGTCTCATATTTTCCAGGTGTACACAAGCCAAATCTCGCAATGATGTTGGCGACTTCTCAGGGTTGCAAAATAATGAAGAAAATTTCAAGTGAAGGATTCTCTGGCTCTCTTAAGAATATCCTTCATTTCTACTTGTACTCTCAAACTGAATATTTCAACATGGGCGGAAGGTGAAAGGGGAGCTCAGGCAGTGTCATATATCTTGCTGAGGCACCAGGTATGGGATGAAGACTTCCTAGGGCTGAAAATACAATGGGTCAAACAAGAATTGAATAACATTTCTGAAATGCAGTATTTGCACTGTGGAGGCATTTATTAGCCAGGTTGGGAGCATATCATTACCAGTTTTCCAAACGCCTGGATCATGGCTATTACTAGTAGGCACTGTCCTCAGACTGCAGAGGAAGTTAATGTAGGGGAAAGAGGAATGCAGTTGGCATCACCTTTTCATTGTAAGCAACCGTCACTCATTGTGGATGTCCTGAGAGAACGTAAAAGATGTAGAGGAAAAAGGGCGGAGGATCTTGGGTTCACTTAGGGTGAAAGGATAAAAACTGAAAGGGAAGAGGAAACCAGCATTGGAAGTGAAAAATAAACAGAGGAGAGGAAAAGATCCAAGAATCTGATTTTACAGATGTAAGGGACAGAAAAACAAAGCAAAACCACACAATAAAAGGTATTACTCGCGGGAGGATGGAACTGAGTGAGAAATAAGGAACAGAGAGAAGACATATCATGTACCTACTCCATTCTGAGCAGTGTTGGCCATTTTTTTTTCCCACTATCACATCACTACAGTAGGTACTTTTGGTCCCCATTTTCCTAAAATAATAAGTTGGGCTCATTTAGGTCCGTGGTCAGCAAACTGCAGCTCGCGAGCCACATGCGGCTTTTTGGCCCCTTGAGTGTGGCTCTTCCGCAAAATACCACGTGCGGGCGCGTGTACAGTGCGATTGAAACTTTGTGGCCCATGCGCAGAAGTCGGTTTTCGGCCTGGGCGAGTCTATTTTGAAGAAGTACTGTTGATATTTGGCTCTGTTGACTAATGAGTTTGCCGAACACTGATGAAGTCTCAAACCTCAGGTCAATGTTACATAAAAACAGAATTCCAAAGCACATTGGCCCCATCTAAAATGTTTTGAGACCTTATGTATTTATTTTCTAGACCTTCTGCCTCTCAGAGCCTTTGAGTTGTCTCTGACATGTTTCTTAGTTTCCTAGGTACATGTGGAAGCTCCAGGGGGAATAGCATGTACGGTGAAGAGGAAGCAGTGGTGGGTCCCTTAATTCTGGTACAAACTTTGTCACTAACTAGCTATGTGCTCTTAACCAATAGCCTAGGATCTTTTCTTCCTCTTCTGTGAAATGAGGGGCTGGGGACTGTGTTGTCTTAAGGTAGCTTTTGGCTCCAACATTCTGTGGCTCAATCAGATTAAATGAAAGTGAACATAAGTAGATGAGAGCTAGGGTTCTAGAAATAGTATGTTAATATTCTCCCTAGAAAGTAGGGGTTGTGGAGCTCATTAGGAGAAATGCTTTAAATTTACATTTCATTTCTAATATCATGCTTTGAGATGCAAAAGTTACATGAGAATATTGTACAAAAATGAAATTCAGAAAACAGATATTTCAAAACATTTTGGAAAGCATTTGAAGAGAAGAAAGAAGGGAAGTTGGTAGGAGAAAGGTTGAATCAGTTCCCCCCCCTTTGGGGAAACAGCTGCACTACTGATGTTCCCTTCATTGTACCAGAATTGTGTACTTATTTTAAAATGTGGAACCACTGTAGCATTTTCCCCCTGAATGAGTCGACTATATCTCTTGGTAGGTCATTCCATATTTTTGCTATTGTTTTATTTTTTGTTGTTATTGTTATATATATATATATATATATATATATATATATATATATATATAATGTGCTCCAAGTACCTTAAATATTAACAATCTAATTTATTTTTGTATTTAATTCAGAGACATCTAAACTAAATTAATACAAGTTATAATCGCATTCTGCCTAACCATCAGACTTTAAATCTCTAATACATATTATACATTTTTTAAGCTCTTTTTCATCTACCTAAACCTCTCTAAGATTCTTTATTCAATGAGGTTGCTGTGAAGAAATAGCTTAAATTATAAATACATTATGAAATTAGATTCTCACGCAGTCTTATAAAGAAGGTAACTCAGATTGTATTATTTTCACTTATACATGAATCTGAGTCACAGAAAGGCTAGCACACTTGCCTCAGTTTCTCCAGTGCTTTTTTTTAAAATTTAGAAACCATATAACTTTATTGGAAGACATGATAAAATTGGAAGAAAAAAAAAAAACGTAACTGAATGTATAATGCAAGGTTAATAGTGCAGTACACATTCCTGCCAGGTGACCAGGGAAGTCACCCTGTGGCTACGGGGAAGGCAGCCCAAGCTCAGTTCTTATTGCCCTTCATCCAGGTTGAGCTTGTTGAAGCCCATGCTGACATCCAGGACCCCACTTGCACATGTTGGTAAGACAGCCACCCAACTCTTTGATGGACTTGACCTGCTCATGTAGGTAGTGACTCTCCTGGGAGTCAAGTAGGTTGGTGTGGCTTTTGTGGATGGCCAGCTGGTGCAGATCTAGCAGGCTCTGGTTTGCTGCCTTTTCCACATGTAAGGTACACTCCAGAGCCTTCAGATGCTCTCCTACTAGACACTGTCTGGCTTCTTCTCCAGTCTAGTTCTGCAGCCCCATCAGCTTCTCAGCTACCTTCTCCTCATGAGTGACTGGTGTCGGAAGTCTGGGCGAAAGGTCTTCTGGGCCACATCATGGCTGAAGTCGGCTGGATGGGTGCAAGTGGAATGTATGGAGCTCCCCATTGCTCTGTTTGTGGACATGGTTGTTAATTAGTAGATTTGTCTGGAACTCAGCTGTCTGGCTTCTAGTTTAAGCCTTGTTCCCTTGATGATGGCCTGCTTAGTAATTCTATCTTGTCCTCTATGTAATTTTGGGGACATCACAAAACTAAAACATCAGACATAGACAGAGGTGTGGGGTAGAAGACACAGAATAAAACTAAGACAGTTAACTCCAGTTGCCAATGTAAACTTCACAATTTAGCAGCTGTTTAGCTTTGGACCAAACTGACTCAACATCTCTGAGCTCAGAACAACATTTCTGAACTTTTTCTTCACTTATAAGATGTGGATGATTACCCATAACTTGAAAAGTTGTTGTCCAAAAAATAAAATATCTCTTTGAAAATAATTTTTAAATTATATACTATAAAATATTACTTATACTAATATAACCATAGAGCAAAATCTTTAATTCTGTATTTGCCATATAGCAGAAGCATATATGATTTAATTAATTCAAAATTTATTCACTATATTTTTAGTTTTAATATAGTTTATCTTCAGTGATTGAAATATAACACAGCCATGTTATCATAAGAAAAATAAAAAAAATTAAAATTAATCTGTTCTCTGTGCTTGCAAGAATATATAGCAACTTCTTTAATCTGTAATTTTTTAAACTGTGGTTCCCAACCAGCAGCAGCAGCCTCACCTGGGAACTTAATAGAAATGTAGATTCTAGGATCCCTCCCTCTCCAAACCTGCTGAATCCTCGGAGGTTGAGATCCAGTAACCTATGTTTCAACAAGCTTTCCAGGTGAATCTGACCCATGCTAAGTTTAGAGCCAATACCTTACATCAGCAGTTTTCAACTCTTTCATTTCATGACACATATAAACTACTAAAATTCTGTGACACAACAAAAAATATATTTTTTGCCAACCTGACAAAAAATAGGTATAAGTTTGATTCATTCACACTGTATGAATCAGTTACATCTACTTTGTGTGTTGGCTGTTGTCATTTTTCATTTGGCAATCTAAGGGAAAAGAGGTCAGTGTCACTGACTAAATAGTCAGATATTGCATGTTTTAAAAATTCTTACAGTACCAGAGTGTGCCCCAGCACACTGGTTGAAAATCTCTGCCTTAGATGGCATAAAGCACTATTTCAAAGAGAAGTCCTGCCAAATCCACAAATAATCATTAAATGGCTACTAAATGTAAGATACTTTGCACACTAAATAAATGAATAAAAGAATAAAACAGATCTTATGATTCCTCCTTCTGACATACCATGATTTTTATACAGAAATGGGAAAAGAGGAAGGGCTATGTCAAGTAATACAAACATTAAATTTAAAATCCAGATCATCTGGGTTAGAAATGGCAGGTAATTCAATTCAGGATACAAGGATTTCCCTGTAACATAACATTTGAGACATATCCCACAGGCCCAAGAATAGGGTCTTAACAGGATGTGTTTGTCTTTCCTATTAACGTCACAGATCGGGAACATACCTCCAAACACTCAGTTTCTCTTAGTGAGAGTGGGAGAGGGAGAGGAAGAGGAACACCATATTTACTCAGTCATAAGATCTCTCTCAGAAGGGAGAGTAATACCTTTTCTGTTCTGCTCAGTTCCTCGAACAAAGATACATTGGAGGAGAGATGTGGAAGAAAGGGAGAGATGACAGAAAGGAGGCAGGGATGTCAGCACTATGTGCAAAGCAGATCAGGTATAAATAAGCCTCAGTAGCCCCCAGGCGAGTGGCATTACAGTGGGGAGGTCTTAATAAAAGTGAAGAGAAGCTGTCACTCTCCTGAGCACATCCCCAAAATGGGATGCAGGAGCAGAGACTTTCAAGTGTTCTGAAGCCACAAAAAAGTTCACTGGAGTTATACCCTCATAATGTGTATTTATTTGGATATTTATTTTTATAGCTTTCATAAGTATACAGTTAATAAAACAGGATAGAATTTAAATGACTAAAGCAAGTGAGTTGAACTGCTAATGCTTTCTTCACAGAACCCATTGGTCTGCATCACTATCCTTACTATAGACATTAGTAGTTCAGACCAAAGTGAAAAGGTATTAGAGGTTGCAGTGGGAAAGGAAAGATGGATCTACTCACTATGTCCTTAAGCATCAGTGATCAAGATAGACCTGCAAAGTGTACCATTTTTGATGGTTAATATATATTTTAATATTCTGGATCCTCTACTGTCCAATAGCATCAGACTCATTCTTTGCTCATCCTGATGCCGTCTCACCAGGTTCCTTTGGAAACCAGCAAATTTCTTCAAGCGGTAGTGTGGTCACCATAGTGTGTAAGAACAGGAATGTCCAAAGAGCAATTTAAATTAGGCTTATTTTGGCCGACACAATATCCCTTTCCCCTGACTCACAATGCCACAATTCTGTAAACAAACAAAAAAATTAGCAATGTGTTTGTAGGTGCTTTGGGACGGTGGGAAGTTAACTGGAAAGAGCTTTGAGAAACCTAAGGCAGGTTTAAAGTATAACTTTAAATAGCAATTCAGTGAGAAAGATTTCAGGGAACACCAAAAATTAGTGGCAGAAATGACTCATAATTATTTGGAGAAATTCTGGGTAGGTTTTAGAATCAATTTTTGTTTCTCTTAAATGATGTTGTCATTTGTGGGTGTGTGTGCAGCAGGAGCCAGAAATATTGAAGTGATGTTTTTGATGGTGGGAAAACGATAGGAGAAATATTTAACTCAGGCTGATCTAGAAGAAAGAGCCCAGGCTGAGCTCTTAGGTTCTTTAGACTAGGGACTTCATGTATCACTGAAAGTATAGCACACCAATGCTGTAATTATCTTACCTAATAATAGACAAACGTGTAAATTAACCGTACCTTTGCTACGGTAACCAGCCAATCAGGAGAGTATGCAAATTAACTTAACAAAGATGGCAGTTAATTTGCATATGTAGACTCCAAGCAGTGGAGCAAAGCCTGAGGAAGCCTCACAGCCCTGGAGCTGGCGGAGCAGTGAAAGCCTCACGGCCCCGGGGCCAGCTCCAGCCAGAGCCCGGCCAGAGTGAATGCCTGGGTGCCAGGTGCCAGAGTAAAACTGGTGCCAGCAGCCAAGGGAAGGAAGGCCTATTGCAGGAATCTCTTTGTGCAATGGGCCTCTAGTCTATACTAATAAAAGGGAAATATGTCCCACCTGAGGTACAGAAAAAAAAGGGTAATATGCTAATTAGACTAGGAGACCTTCTGGGAGACCGGCCAGGGAGGGCAGTTGGGGGCCATGAGGCTGGCATGGGAGGGCAGTTGGGAGCGAGTAGGGTGGAAGGGGCGGGGCAGTTGGGGGCGAGAAGGCTGGCAGGCAGAGTGGTTAGGGGCAATTGGGCAGGCAGGCAGGTGAGCAGTTAGGAGCCAGCAGTCCCAGATTGTGAGAGGGATGTCCGACTGCTGGTTTAGGGGACCCGAGGAGTTCCCAGGGGTTCCAGATTGGAGAGGGTACAGCCTGGGCTGAGGGACACCCCCCATACATGAATTTTGTGCACTGGGCTTCTAGTTATATTCACAAAACCCCAGTCAGCAAATCAAGAGCTTTCTCTAGGTATCTATTTTCAGACTGAATGCCCTCTTTGAATAATGAGTTGCATAGATTTACTGCCTAATACATGCATATCTTGAAGTGTGGCCAGAATCAAGACATTCAAATCCTTCTACCCATGTTCTCCCACACAGACCTTGTATGCACTCACCTTCATTTGACAAACACTGTCATATGTGTTAGGGCGATGTATCTAATATCATTGAGGGATCACTAAATCCTTGACTATAGCCTGAACATTTAGGGCTTCTTCCTTTTGATGGATTCTTTAGCCGTTGACTTGCCTGTCACCACTAAGTTTTATGCTTTTGATATCTTTCTCCATTGCATGATTTCTTGGACTACATGTAGAAAAAAAGGACATGCTAAATAATTGTACCCTACTCATAATTTCATATGGAAAACAATGCCCTATCTAGTCTATTCATTGTGAACCCAGCTTGACCATGTGTGATCCTCAAAGGTTTCTTTTGCCTATTATTAAATTAGAAAGAAGAAGGCCCTAGATTTCATTAGTATTATCGGAAGAAAAAGTAAAAAGTGAGATGGTATGTGATTCAATAGACAGGTCAATCTAAAGAAAAATTTCCATTTAGAAGTAACAACTGCAATTCAAGTCTCTCCTCTGACGGGTGAAGCCAACTCCTCCTGTTAATAGCAGTATAGGTTTTGAGGATGGACTATGAGAAGGGGAAAGGGAGGCAAGTGCAGTTTTTATATTCCTTTTTATAGTTTACAATAGAGTATAGTTCTCTTTTTAGTTGTCTGAGAATTACCACTTTCAAAAATCAATGTGAATCCTAAAGCACTAAATCCATATATATTTGAGGAGGAAAAGTTAAGCCAAATTGAAGATAAAATATTGCCTTCCACAATGACCTTAAATTGAGAATCAATTGTGTTATCATTATTAGACTAAGCATAGAGCTGTTCTTTACAAAATTCATATTAGAGGAGTATTCAGGTAGCCTTCTAGATTTCTAAATTTTCACATTCCTGAGACAGACTATAAAAATGTTTCATCTCACTTTTCAATTCTGCTCTCTTAGTGGTAACTTCCTGGAATACATATTGAAAATGATTCATAAATCTTAAGGTTTCCATGATTAATTCACAATGTCTGCCATTGGTATGAAAAAGCAAGTGGAAGTATGTATTCACGTATTTGACATTCAGGAAGAATAGAAGTAGGAAGTGAAAAGAAAGGAGAATAAGAAAGACTGGTGGATTTTTGTGGCTCATACTGAAAGTAAGATAAGGCTAGATTTCCAAGGAGAGGATAAGGCTTATGCTTCAAGATCACATGACAAGAAAGTACCAGATTCTTGACTTTAAAAAAATTTAATATTTGGTATCAAAAGAAATCAAATCTATGCACACTTAAAAGGTACTGAAAACAAGGTCAAGCAAGAACAAGCTTGTGGCTCTTTGATGCAGGACAAATTCAGGAAAGAGCCCTTGGAGCCCTATGAGTAAGTTTTCCCAAAGGATTAGAAAAGGATGCAGTGCTGAGCCAGTGCACATTCCTTCTCACGGTCTCCTTACCTTTCCCCTGCTTTCTTTCTGATCGCTCTTGTTGTTTATGGCTGAACATTTAGGGCTTCTTCCTTTTAACGGATTCTTTAGCCTTTGACTTGCCTGTCACCACTGAGTTTTATGCTTTTGTTATAAGACAGTGAACTTGCTCCAGACACAGTCCAAGTTGAGGAAAAAAAAAAACACCTTTAAAAGCCCCCAAATGATGGCATTGTCCTTTTTAATGTACGCTTAAAGAATGAAACAATCTGTTTCATTCCTTGTGTCAGAACAGCTGGAATAAAATTAATAGAGGGGGCTGAACAGTTCTGCAAAATCTTTGATAATAGAGAAGTACAAGTGTTCCCCGTCAGCAGTAAGTTGATAATTTCTCTGGTATGAATGATGTAACCAAGTGGATATATATTGCTGCCCCATTCTTTCTTGTCCCAAGACACCGTTGGAAACACGATGCTACATCTCAATGGGATTTTCCAGTACAAAGATTCTTTTCAAATAACATAATTGTAGATACACACCAGTCCTACAGAGGTAAGTATACTGAAGATGTGCCAAAACATTAGGGCAGAAATTCAGTTCCCAAGGCCCACAAGCAGGAATCTGATATTTTGCAGCAATAAATAATTTTTTTGTAGACTCCAAGTTGATTAAGTAACATATGCTCAATAAGACTTAAGTGCTTGTTTGTTTGTTTTGGAGTCCAACAGCCTGACAAATGAAATGATAGAATCCTATATAATAGGATTGTGATACTGTGATACTGAAGCTATCACGATCCAGTTTATACTTAAGGAAGTTTATTCACTTAGGAGCACCTGAAGAATTAAATATAAGACTCCTTTCTGTTAAGGAGTGGTTGGTAAAGAAAGGTAAACTATGGATCACTGTCCAGAACTATAGGGCCTATAGTATAGGCCTTAGGGGATGCTTATTTTGAGCTAGCATTCATTCCCTCTCTTTTTCTAGGCTAAAGTTACCCCAATTTTTCTAGGAAAGACAATTCTCCACTACTCATTTTTTTTTTTTTTTTTACTTTTAGTATGCCTTTAAATTTTTTGTTGAAAGCCATACATGATGAAATGAGATAGATAGGCCTTTAGCATGAGGTTTTATGTTCATCTGACTAAGAGTTCCCTGGGAAATCGTAACATGGATTTGCTCAATAGAATCATTACAACCCTGGCCATGGTGATTGGTTGAGCAATAAGTATATGATTTAGAACCAGCCATTTTGGGTTAAAGAAACCTAATAAGAAGTCTATGCTAGAATTGTTGAAATGTCCCAATAAATGTCTAGAGCTTCTGGAAGTCATCTTGTCACCACACAGAAATGCCTGTGCGAAGATAAAGTAATATCAGAGTAAAGCAAAACTGAGTTAGAAGACAGAGTAAAAAAAGTACAAATTCATGTAAGCTCTTGAAACCAGTCACACTTAAAATGAACTCTACCCTTAAACTGTTCACTCTTTGAACTCTCCTGCCCCCCCCCCCCAAACTTATTTGAGTCGGTTTTATAACACATGCACTTAAAGTGTTCTGATTAATACATGGAGGTCCGGTGAGAATTAGGTATGAATTCTCTGGATAGTCAATGGTCACCAAGGGCCAGAAGAAGAGAAATGGCAAATTTGGCCTACTCATAATTTAGTCTAGGAGCTGGCCCTGAATGTCAGATGCTATTGACCTTAATCAGATTCTCTGTTCCTATCCATCAATTGATTTTTTCCCCTTAACCTCTGCTAAATTATTTGGTTTCTTTATAGCCTTTTCAAACCACTAACATTTGATTTCAGTTATTCTAAACTTCAGGCCATCTTACTTTCTACATGTCCAAATATACAGGTGTAATTTGGTGCAACAGAAAATGTTGATAATTAAATTGGTTGAAATTGCTCAAGTATTATGGTCTTA
Organism: Myotis nattereri; assembly: GCF_964212035.1. Classification (NCBI taxonomy): domain Eukaryota; kingdom Metazoa; phylum Chordata; class Mammalia; order Chiroptera; family Vespertilionidae; genus Myotis; species Myotis nattereri. The sequence goes on along the minus strand of NC_138082.1, from coordinate 67,548,220 downwards.
CTGAGTTACACCCTTGTCCATTTCTTTATGCTTGTACTGAATTATTATTATTATTGAGTTATGTATTATCTTTGTGTTTTATATGAATACTCTAGAAAGAGATGGAATTTAGTTATGAATACTTAGGGTGATGCAGTATTTATACAATCATTTTATTTCTATTTTGATAATTTATTGTTAATTTTTAAGATCTTTAAATACTTTGGTCGGGTCTCTGGTACATAGTTTTTTTATTTGCAAAGGAATTTAATACACTTTGATTAGGTACAATTTCTAGTATATACTGAATCCTTAAGCAGTTGTTTTTATGTTTTGTTTCCAATAGAGTATGCCTTGCAAAGACAGAAGACAGCATGATAAGGAAGGCGGGAAAGTATAAAAGTTAGAATTTAGGATGCTAATGTTTTAAGGTAGAAAAATGCTTTAGGTTTTTAATTTCTCACTTTTCATTGTTGAGGGGGGAAAAGCCTGGGAACTTCCAACTCTACTCTTTTGAAATAGTGAAGAAAGGGAATCAATACCCCTTTTTTTCTGATTGCAGTGCTTCTAGATTTTTAAAATAGTAAGACATGCATAGAAAGCAATAGTACAGAATGCTGGTGTTAAAAGACAAGATTGCTGGTAATCAGAATCCAGGATTCCTGCTCCTCTAGTCTTATCTGACAGACATAGGGCAGAAGAAAGCAATATTCCCGGGTCACCTATAACTTAAAATAAGCAGAGCTAATTATTCTGAAGCTTGGTCACTTTCTAGAACAAATAAATGGCTTCAAGGGGAACAGACTGTTGCTTATTTTCCCACTCAGTTACATTTCAAAAACATTTGAATAAAAAAGTATATGGAAGGGGTGAACACCATTTTTGAACTGCTTGCTGAAGTGAGGATAAGTTTGTTCATCTGGAATTATCTCATTTAGGCATTTTTTGTTTGCTTGTTTTAAGGATAACTATACACATGCTTCAATGGTTTAGAATCTTATTTACAGGAGGCTTGAAACATGAGTCTCTTATTTTCTTAATTTAATCTTTTTGTCAAATACAAATATAGCAACTAGGACCTGACTTTGTATAAGAATCCACATAACCAAGAAAGCTATGGATGAGGGTTATGCCTGCAAGAATTTAAACATGTTTATTTTAAGGAATAATATAGCTTACATAGGTAAAAGCTATAAATGAGCAAGCAAAAATCTTACCCTTATGGTCTTATCCAGGGTCTTTTCCCTGCTCCCTAATAGCAACAGTTTACAAAACCAAAGAACCAACATAAAAGTTAAAGTGTGGTTTAAATAATAGATTTATTTACATTTGTGTAGTTCACAAAGGTCTGGTTTAGAATTCAGGGGCTATGGGATTTAGTCCTGGCTCTATCCTCTATTCTCTGCCAATATGCAGTCTAGACCAACATTTCTCAGACTTGCGTGACTATTGGAATCATTGATAGAGCTTGTTAAAATGCAGATTCCTGGGTGGAACCTACTCCAAGAGACTCCAATTCAGCACATCTGGGGTGGAGACCATACATTTGCATTCCCATTGAGGCCGATGTGCTGAACCTTGAAAAATCACTGGTCTGGACCTGTTTGGTTTGTTTTGGTTTTTTTTTTTTTTTTTTTTTTTTTTTTGGTCTTTATGATACAGGGATCCAGCAAGGCTTATTGATTATAGCCCCAAAAGGTAAAAGGAGACAACAATTTCCACTTTTTAAAAGGAAAAAAAATTTAGTCTAGAAGTTCCATACTTCAAAATATTAGTAAAATTTTCATTGGTTCTCATAAGCACCTTGTGAGGAATAGGGAGTAAGTTTGGCATCATTGTCCATATGTGGAAAGAGAAGCGTTGCCTATTTACATGTCTGAAGTTATTGAACTGGATAGCAGAAGAGTTAGAACAACAACCCATGTACAACCTGTATTTATTCATGGTGTTTAGGAGAGGGATTCTGTCTTGCTTGGTCATATATGCCCCTTAAACATAGGTTTGTAGCAGAGTTAAGAAAGAGGAGGAGGTGGGGAAGGAGGAGGACAGGGAGGAGAATGAGAAGTGGGAGGAGAGCAGGTAAGAGGGGGAGGGAGAGGAAGAAGAAGAGAAAGAAGAGCACAAAAAGTTGCATTTTCTGAAACAAGCCATTTGCCATCTTTGAAGTTATTAACAGTGCTAACAAGAGACCCCAGTCTGGACTCTCATGCAAGAACCTTCAACCAGTATATATATTTAATAGAGATGAGAACCAACTGTGAACATATTTAGCTAACATTTCAGTTCTGTACCTTCTGTCTGAACCTAATTACTGTCCCATCAACACATGTTTACTCTTACCGCACCTTTAGTATCTCAGGTGCTGGAAATTAAATCCCCAAACATCCCTTGATTAAGTTCTTGTTCCATGATTACAACTTAATATTGAGATGCTACACCAGAAGGTGGAGGCATTGTTAGTGACAACCAAAATTAAAAACAAAGTGAGAATTAATTTGTTTCTATGGCTGTCAATGGGGACTTCTCTGAGGGAATGCCTATATGTAACTCTATTTTTCTTCTTATGCTAATGGAATTGCATCAGGTGGTACATCTCTAATAACCACCAGCCATTTGGCATAGAATGGGATTTCAGGCCATCCAACAGGTTGAGTCTTATGATATTTTTGCTTTATTTTTTGTCTCAGATATATTTTTATAGACACTTTCACACTTTGCTACTCAAATATTAAAACAACTTGCATATGATATCATTTAACTTTTGTTTTTTTAGCTGTATCTTTTAAGTCAATTCTTTTTAAAATTGTAGAAGCATTGAACAGACCATCCAACCTCAGAGGGAAGGCAGAGGGGGTGGGGCAAGGAGAGTTTAACCAAAGGACTTGTATGCATGCATATAAGCATAACCCATAGACACAGTAGTAGCGGGGGTGCATGTGCTGGGCGGGGGTGAGGAGGGATGACCGGGCAGAAGTCAATGGGGGAAAAAGGAGACATATGTAATACTTAAAAAAATAAAGAATAAAAATAAGTAAAATTATATTTGGAAAATTAATTTTAAAATATATTTCTGAAGGTTATAAAAGGCCAAATAAATAACAATACTCATTTTGTTAAGTGACTCCTTGACTTGAACTTTATAGAACAGTAAAATTAAATCAAAATATGGACGGAATAGAGTTATCAAATGTCTATTTAATAAAAAGAACATTGAAAATATAATAACTCTGATAATAATCCTTTCATTTATTAACAGTATAAACTTTTTAAAAATAACAAAGTAGAAAAATATGTCAACATTAAAAAAATTAACTTTATGAGAAATACCGTAAAATGTCTTTAGTGTTTTTTGTTCAAGATGCACCCTAAGAGCTTTGTTGACAAGTTAGGAATACTAAGAACTACTGCTTGGGGGAGAGAGGGTCAATTATCTGCTCAGCTGAGGTGGGAGGCAAGCAATGGGTATGCTGAAGTAGTGGTTTTACAACTAGGTAAGGAGTACTTCAGAGTACTTGAAAAAGTGATCTGCTCAGTGACTAAGGCTACTGGAAATCTCAATACTTCTCTTGATGCTGGCTAAGTGTGTGGGTAGCTGACTTTTCCTTATTAAATCTTGAAATGCTTGTAAGTATTTCATCACCAGGAGCATTTTGAGGATTTCCTGCCCCATGTATTATAATATTAGTAGGGAAACAAGATTTAATTTTTTTTTCTGTAAGTATTTGCTTGAGTTCTGTCATGTCAGAAGTAAAGATGGCATGTTTTTAGACTTTGTATGGATTTTGGCACACAGTTACATAATCTGATAGAAACCTATGTGCATAGTGCAGCCATATTGGTGAGCTCTGTCAGCTCAGGACCAAAGTAGCTAGACCAGTTGCCCCGGGCTATATAGCTTTGACCTTAAGCAGCCACACCAAGCTGGGTCTGATAGGGAAGGCCTACAGATGGTGAGCAGGATGAATAATAGGGAAGGCCTACAGATGGTGAGCAGGATGAATAACATGCAGTATTTGTTGCTCTTCCGTAGTGCTCCAGGCTCAGCAATGAAGATGCTAGACAATTCAGTGACCAGTTGCAGAGCTCATTGTGGCCATTTTAAATAAAGGTATTTTGGATATTCTGGAGGAGTCCTTTTTAGGTTCCCAAGGAGAAACTGTGAAGCCCAAATTGTGCCTGGGTGGGACACAGTGGGTTGCATGACAGCAAGGTATAGTCAGGCAGTACCGCATCCTGACTTTGTGTAGATTGGATTCATCGATCTTATTGTGGACCAGTTGTGCTTTTAAAATTATGTTTGTGCTAGGTGAATGGTAATTGCTCTGATAATATGTATGTTCATAAATTGGATCTTGATGGGGAAAAATTCCATTGGATTAAAAAAATTTAAAGAAAATTTCAGCACTACATTTATTAATAAATGAAAGAGCATTTGAATTTATTAAGTTGAATTTTAATGTTCTTAATTTTGAATGGTTATAAAAGTTGGTTTTAAAAATTATATGACCTGTTAATGATATTTTTTCATGAATGGTGATCATTAATGATTTGGGATGTGCTTGCATCATTTTAGGTATAGATGTGATGTAAGAAGTTAGAGAACTCCTGGGTATAGGTGGGAGCTAATGGCTACCCACTGGCACTCTACTGATACCATGTGGGCCCCACGTCATTTCAACCCCCCATTGAGTGTGAACATAGACCAAATGGGGGATTTTGGATATGGATTGCTAAACTAAACTACCAGTAATGCAGTGGTGCCCAATGTTCCCCTGATGGAGTGGTGTGAGAGGAAGCCAGTGAATATGGAAGATTTACATAAGATCCAGTGTTTTATATCATAATACTCCCAAAATACAGGTTTAATACAAAATTAGTCCTATCAAGGACCAGCAAATCTTAACTAGAATGAAACTTGACAATCAATACATGCCAACATCACAAAGATAAGTTAGAGTTATTTGACAAAGATTTTAAAGCAGCCATCATAAAAATGCTCTGCAAAAGATGCTTTTAAGAGGATAAAAGACAAGCTACAGAATTGGAGGAAATATTTGCAAACCACTTATTTTACAAAAGAATAGTATCTAGAACATGGAAGGAACTCTTAAAATTCAACAAACAAACAAACAAGCAATAAACTTAGATAATAGGCAAAAATGATATAACCAGACATTACACTGAAGAGGATATATAGATGGCAAATAAGTACAGTCAGTAATGTGTAACATAATTAGCAAATTTTTAAAAAATATATCAGTATACACCAGTCTGAATGACTAAAATAAAAAAGTTATAAGACTGAGTGCTCACAAAGATGAGGAGAAATTGGATCACTCATACATAGATTGCTGGTGGGAATGTAATATGGTACAGCTACTCTGGAAGAGCTTAGCAATGCTTTAAGGTAACTAAACATACAAGCACCATACAAACCAGCACTTTTTCCAGAAATGTAAAATAATATATTCATATAAAAATCTGAATACAAAAATTCAGAACATCTTTATTAATGATAGCCAAACACTAGAAACAACTGAGATGTCCTTCTATGTATGAAAGGCTAAACAATCTAAGATACATGGATACTAATCAGCAATTAAAAAGCAATGGAGTATCGACGCGCACAATAACATGACTGAACTCCAGAGAATTACATTGAGTGAAAAAAAGCCAGTTCCCAAAAGTTACATATTGAATGATCCAATTTATATAAAATTTATGAAATGACAAAATTATATAAATAGAGAACAAATTAGTGGTTGTCACTGTTTAAGAATGGGGAGGGGGATGGAGACTATAAAAGGAAACATGAGTAATTTTTGTTGTGATAGAAATGTCCTCTATCCTGGCTTTATCAGAACCAATGTCCTGATTATGATATGGTATTATAGTTTTTCAAGATGATACCACTGGGGAACATTGGGTAAAGGAGATATATATATACCATATTTTTATGTGTATGTACAAATTCAACACTCTCATAGATATTTTATATTTTATTGAGTTTTAAAAATTTAATATTTATCACATCCCTTAATATTTTGAATTTGTTCTTATCACAGTTATATAACATAAAGAAAAATATTATTAAATATTTTTATTAAGCTCAATATGAATGTCACCCAGTTCCATTCCAGTTTGCTCCATTGTATATTTCAAAGAAACCAAGATTTTTAACATGAGGGAAAAATTCCATTAGGAAAGAAAAAAAATAAGTCACTGTTTTGTAACTGCTAATAAAATAATCACCTACACTAATAAAAGAGAAAGATGCAAATTGACCGTACCTTTACAACACCCACCAGCCAATCAGGAGTGAGTATGCAAATCCACCCAACAAAGATGGCAGGTTAATCTGCATTCGCAGGCACTGAGCAGCCAGGGGTGGGGCGGGATTCAGGCGTTCCACACCACCCCAGCCACTCCGGGCCTCTGGGCAGCATGGGAAGGCAGAAAGGCTGCTCCTGGCTGGAGCGAAGGTAGAAAGGCAGCTCCACGGCCAGAGAAAAGGTGATGCCAGCAACCAGGGGAAGGAAGGCCCATTCTTGCATGAATCTTCATGCATTGGGCCTCTAGTCTATAATATTTTTACCAAAGCTTGAATGAATATTTCAATGGGGAATTTTATAATGGTTGTATCAAACTGAGAATACCTGAATGACTTGATAAGACCACTAAATATTAGCTTCAGACAGAAACAATACAACTGGACCATTAAATGGATCCCGATTAGCACAATAAGAAACACACACGACACTAATCATGATGTATTTTTGCCTTGCAAATAACAACAAAAATATTAATATGTTTGTATTTAAAACTCTAGCTCTATCCACCAGTTTATAAGAAATCTGAAGAAAAGTAAAGGTTAATTGCCAATTAAGGAAATAATCAGTCACATCAAGAATAAGAGAAATTCAACATGAAAAATGACCCAGTTTCTTCGATTTAAAAAAGGAGCAACTGTTAAAGATTAAGCGAAACTTAAGATCCATTTTAAACAAATGAAAAATGTAGGTATTGTTTTATTATGATTTGAACCCACCATCTGAAAAAAAAGTCTAGGGAAAATTAAGTGAGGACGGGGTAATGATGATATTAATAAGTAATTGTTTAATCATTTAGATGTTATGTTTAAAATGTCCTTATTTTCAGAAATAGATATTGAACTTCTTACAGCTAAGATTATATAATATCTGGAATTTGATTTAAAATACTTCAGCTAAATATTATATCATCAACAACAACAAAAGTGGGAGAATGAAGATGCATAGAATAATACTGGCTAATAGTTAAATTTGAAGTTGACAATTGTTGAATTCAGGATGGGTATGTAAATGATTGCTATATTATCCTTTATACATCTGCATATGTTTGAAAATATTTCACTAAAAATAATACATGCATACATAAATTATGCCATGCAAAATCAAATAGAAATATGAGAAATGATTGTCAGCTCTAATAAAAAATTTTAAAACAGCTGAAATAATCTATCGCTGGATCAGTATTCAGATTCTGCCTCAAATTGCATCATATACACAGCCCTATTTTTTCTAAGAGTCTTTTACAATAACATTGGTCACCTAGTAATGAAAACTTTAACATACCTTATTTTTCTCACTATGTCAACCCTTGTACACTGTTGTGTATGTGTCCTTGAAAGGATCCTGACTTCAATTAATTTATGAGGTTTAGTAATAACACAGATAAAGGTATTGAGAAGAATATTCTTGTGAGGAAAAAAGAAAAAGCCCTAGCCAGTTTGTTCAGTGGTTAGAGCGTCAGCCTGTGGACCAAAGGATCCTGGGTTCCATTCCAGACAAGGCCACTTATCTGGGTTGCAGGCTTCTCCCTGGGCGGTCTGGTCAGGATGTGTGCAGGAGGCAACCAATCAATGTGTTTCTCTCACATCGATGTTTCTGTCTTTCCCTCTCTCTTCCACTCTCTCTAAAAATCAATGGAAAAGTATCCTCTGGTGAGGATTTTAAACACAAAAAAAGACAAGTAAATGCAAATAGAGGAATTAATTTGCTTTGGCTTTCCCTATTTTTTCCTTCCCTTCTTCTTCCCCTCTCCTTCCCTTTCCTTCCTTCCTCCCTCCCTTCCTTCCTTCCTGGCAAGGAATTCCCTTGCTATAAGTTGGGTAATATACATTTTTTTGCACTTGATTAAGGAAAAAACAAAACATTTTTAAAAAATCACAGTATATTTTCCTGCTGAGTTTTCATATAAGACCAAAAATCTTACTCTTATTCAAACTCATGAAGTTAGAAAAAAACATGCAAATTAAGTGTGAAACAGAAATTATTCTGAAAACAAACTAGAACAGCAACATTAAAAGGACAGGGTCATCGAGGGACATTCAAATCCAGGACACAGCTGTGTAAAACCTTAGAAAATGAAATATAGCAACACTCATATAAAGAAGGAAAATATTGCATTAAAAGAGAATGATCAATAAAGAAATGAGATAAATCTATTTTTATTTAGAAGAGAACATTGCATTATATTTTAATTACTGTTTAAAAATATTTTTAAGAAGCAACTTTCACTTACATTAATGATAAAAAATGGAATTTTGTTTCATTTGGTTGTGTTGTCTTTACAGGTATAGGGTGTACAAAACAAACAAAGATGCTGATACCTAATGTAGTCAAATAAGAGATTACTCATTATTCATTTACTAATTCAACAGTCTTCTATTTTTTTCCCTACAACAGGCATTCATGCTCCAGGGAAGCACAAAGGACCCCTAAGTCATAACAGGGACTTAGGATGAAATTAAGTTTTGAATAAATATAACAGTATTTCCTATTATTTGGAAAATAATTGTTGATGGCTATGTTGTTGGTGGTGAATGGGGAGTGGTAACTGGCATTGCAAGCAGAAGAATTCATGTTAGACATAGTAGTCTGAAGAAACTTGAAGCATGCCAAAACTGCCAGTAATTAGTTGAGGTTGAGCCAAAGGGTAACATGATGGTGGCCAGAAAAAGGTGCTAGAGAAGAAAGATACATAAAAAACAAAGTGTCTGTGTGATAAACTATGTAACTATATAGTAATGTTTGCATGATGAACTATATAACTACATAACGAAAGTCTTATGGTAAGCTATGGAAATTAAGATTTTTATTATAAAGCATGATAATGAATTGAATGTCAAGATGGAGTGGGTGACATGATTTGAGTGCATTTCAGAAAGATATCCCCAACCTAAAACTGAATGGTGATGGGCATTAGAATAACAACAAGATGGTTATATAACCTGTGAAGATTCTATTTCAGCAATATCATATTGTTTTTGATGGAGATATTGTGGATTAGTTCCAGACTACCACAATAAAGAAAATATTGTGATAATGCAAGTCACAATTTTTTGATTTCCCAATGTGTATAAAATTTATCTTTACACTTTATTGTAGTCTTTTCAGTGTGCAACAGCATTATGTGTAAAAAAAAAACAATGCACAAACTTTAAATATAAGTACTTTATTGCTAAAAAATTCTAACCATATTCAGAGCCTTCAAGGAGTTGCAATATTTTTGCTGGTTATGATTTTGCCCCAGGGTTGATGACTGATGACTAATTAGGATGGTAGTTGATAAAGGTTGAGGTGCTGTGGCAATTTCTTAAAATAAAACAACAATGAGCCCAGCCTGTGTTGCTCAGTAGTTAAGCATCAACCCATGAAACAAGAGGTCATGTTTCAATTCCTGGTCAGGCACATGCTTGGGTTGTGGGCTCAATCCCCATTAGGGAGCATGCAGGAGGCAGCCAATTGATGATGTTCCTCTATCATCAATGTTTCTATCTCTCTATCCTTCTCCTCGTCTCTCTCTCTAAAAATCAATAAAAATATATTAAACAAAAGACAACAATAAAGTTTGCTGCATAGATTGACTGTTCCTTTCATGAACAATTTCTCTATAGTATGTGATGCTGTTTGATAGTATTTTACTCATAATAGGACTTCATTCAAAATTGGAGTCAGTCCATTCAAACCCTGCTACTGCTTTATCAACTAAGTTTATGTAATATTCTAAATCTTTTGTTATCATTTCAACAGTCTTCTCAGCATCTTCATCATGAGTAGATCCCATATCAAGAAACCACTATCTTTGTTCACCCATAAAGAGTAACTATTTATTTGTTAAAGTTTCATCATGAGATTGTAGCAATTCAGTCACATCTTCACACTAATTCTAGTTCTCCTTCTATTTCCACCCCATCTACAGTTACTTCCTCTCTGAAGTCTTGAACTTCTCAAATTCATCCATGAGGGTTGGAATCAACTTCTTCTAAACTCCTGTTCATGTTGACCTTTTGACCTCTTCCCATAAATCATGAATATCCTTAATGGCATCTGAACTGGTGAGTCCTTTCCAGAAGGTTTTAATTTACGTTGCCCAGATCCATCAGAGGAATCACTATCTGTGGCAGCTATAGCCTTATGAAATGTATTTCTTAAATAATAAGTCTTGAAATTCAAAATGACTCCTTGATCCATGGGCTGCAGAGTGAATGTTGTATTGGCAGGAATGAGAACAATATTAATCTCATACATCTTCATCAGAGCTCTTGAGTGACCAGGTGCATTGTCAATGAATAGTGTTATTTAGATTTTTTTTTTCTTCTGAGCAGTAGATCTCAATAGGGGGCTTAAAATAGTCAGTAAACCATGTTGTAAACAGATGTGCTGTCATCCAGGCTTTGTTGTTCCATTTATAGAGCACAGTCAGAGTAGAATTAGCATAATTCTTAAGGGCTTCAGGATTTTCAGAATGGTAAATGAGTATTGGCTGTAACTTAAAGTCACCAGGTGCATTAGCCCCTAACAAGAGTCAGCCTGTCCTTTGAGGCTTTGAAGCCAGGCATTGACTTTTCCTCTCTAGTTATGCAAGTCCCAGATAGCATCTTCTTCCAATGTAAGGCTGTTTCGTCTACAGTGAAAAATCTGTTGTTTAACGTAGCCATCTTCATTCACTATCTTGACTAGACCTTCTGGATAACGTGCTGTACATCTACATCAGCATTTGCTGCTTCACCTTGCACTTTGTGTTATAGAGATGGGTTATTTCTTTAAACCTCATGAACCAACCTCTGGTATCTTCAAACGTTTCTTCTGCATCTTCTTCACCTCTCTCTGCCTTCATAGAATTAAAGACAGTTGGGGCCTTGTTTTGGATCAGGCTTTAGCTTAAGGAAATATTGTGGCTAGTTTGATCTATCCAGGCCACTAAAAGTTTCTCCCAATCAGCACTAGGATGTTTCACTTTCTTATTCATTTCACCGGAGAAACACTTTTAATTTATTTCAAGAACTTTACCTTTGCATCTACAGTTTGGCTAACTGGTATAAGAGGCATAGCTTTTAGCCTATCTCAGCTTTCAACATGCCTTCCACACTAAGCTTAACCATTTCTAGCTTTTGAGTTAAAGTGAGAGACATGTGACTCTTCCTTCGATTTGAGTACCTAAAGGCATTATAAGATGGTTAACTCGCCTAATTCCACTCTTTTTTCTGTGTTTCAGGGAATAGGGAAGCCCAAAGAGGTAGAGAGATCAGGAACAGCCAGTTATTGGAGCAGTCAGAATACACATTTATTACATTTTCCCTTTTATATGGTTGGATTTGTGGCACCCCCAAAGCAATTATGATAGTAACATCAAAGGTTAATGATTGCAGGTCACCATAACAAATATAATCATAATGGAAAAGTTTGAAATATTGTGAGAATTACCAAAATTGATACAGAGTAAGCAATGCTGTTGGAAAATCCATGCCCATAGACTTTCTCAATGCAGGGTTGCCCAAACCTTCAGTTAGTAAAAAAAAAAAATATGTACCAGTCATGTCCAATACAGCAAAGCTCAATAAAACGAGGTATGCCAGCACCTGTGGTTAATAAGAAGTTATTTATAAAATTGTGCCAGTCATTCTCATATTCACTTGGGATCTTTCTCCTGTTCTGCTCAATAATCAAAGTGGCTGCCTGGCTGGCTTGGCTTAGTGGTTGAGCATCAACCTATGAACCAGGAGGTCACGGTTCCATTCCCGGTCAGGGCTTATGCCCAGGTTGCAGGTGCAATCCCCAGTGTGGAGTGTGCAGGAGGCAGCTGATCAATGATTCTCTTTCATCATTGATTTTCTGCCTATCTCTCCCTCTCCCTTAATCTCTGAAATCAATAAAAATGTATTTTAATAAAATAATCAAAGTGGCTGATCCCTGCAGGCTACATTTTCCAAGCTTATGTGTCTGCTGGACTTCTAGTAAGATTTTGTCAACTGGAGTGTTTAGAGGGAGATTGAAGGAGAAGATTGGAGAAGTCAGGATATTTCTCCAAATACCATTTAAATTTACTATAGTTAAAAAACAATCATGCTTTAAAAAATATGGCCCCACCAAATAGTTGAGTCGTGTGATATGATACCTTTAATAAGAGCTCACATATGCAAGATACAATTTGGTAAGTTTAAAAATAAAGGTACAAAATATTCGTAAAGGTCTGGTAGTGAGAGCTACCAGCTAATCAAAAAATAAATAAAAAGAAGTAGGTTTCATAGCCTGTATTCCTCCCCCCCCCCCCTTTAAATTCACTCAATCTATTCTAGGTCTTACATTTTGAAAGTATCTCAAAGTTATGTCCTCATTGTTTCCTGGTATTTCTCTCTGAATGTTTGCTATGAGCCCTATGTCTATACATACTGTTTTGGCCCTTATCTGGTAGAAAAGAGCTAACTTATAGTGCAGCTACGTAGACAAAGACGTTCAGGTGATCAGATGGTAAGAGAAGTAGCCAGAGACCTGGTATTCACCAGGGCACCACGCTGATGATGTGGTTTAGGGGCAACTTAATAACTTTGGGCTAATTTTTAATTTCTGGCTCCAGGGAAGAATATTTTTAGAAAGAGTATTACAAACATATATGAACTGGAAAACACAAATTTCCTATTTAGATATGGAAGAGGAAGGGATTTTAGGAGATGGAATGAAGGAATAATTCCTGCTATTCAATATGAAAAAATAATCAGCCTTTTGTTAAGTTCCGTTTTTGTTTTTGGATTATGCTTGCCTGTGTTAGAATGATAGTAAGATAATCAAGTATAACACAGGAAGAGAACTTGGTCAGAGCACCCATTTATGCTATGTGGACAAAGGTAAAATCAACCATTTAACTGCGACAATAACACCAGCAATAGTGAAAATACCACCTATAAAAACACATCTTCTCTCCTTTTTTTTAAAAAAAATATATATATATATATATATTTAAAATATATGTCAGAGAGGAAGGGGAGAGATAGAAAATCAGTGATCAGAGAGAATCATTGATTGGCTGCCTCCTGCATGTCCTGCGTTGGGGATCAAGCCTGCAATCTGGGCATGTGCCCTGACCAGGAATTGAACCACAACCTCCTGGTCCATAGGCCAACACTCAACCACTGAGCCATACTGGCTGGGACATCCCCTCACCTTTTTTTATATTAGGAGACACATAATGCATAGCACACTCAATAAATATTAGTGAAAGGACCAAGATGGTGGCATAGGTAAACACCTAAACTTGCTGCCTCTCACAACCACATCAAAATTACAACTAAAAGACAGAACAACTATCATCTAGAACCGCGGGGAAGCTGGCTGAGCAGAAGCAATACAACTAAAGAGGTAAAGAAGAAAGTGCATTGAGACTGGTAGGAAGTGCGGAGGTGTGGAATGGGCTGGCACCCGGGTGTGCTGCCTTTTTAATCTGGAGGGAGATACAAGCTCCCACTTTGCTCTGAACTCTAGTTCCTGGCGAGACTCTGGGGGATCCAGACACATAAGGGGAGAAACTGGACTGTCTGGCATTGGGACAGGAACGTGAGGGCAGCTTTTTTTCAGGCGGAGGTACCTGCAGCAGTCATTGTTCCTGCACCTGGGACCTCTCTGGTGCAGGGCTGACTGGCAGCCATTGCTGTTTGCTCCACCCTGGTGATTCCCTGAGACCCTACCCCACCCAATTTACAACCCCACCCAAACTGTATGCAGCGACTTTTGCATATGAATGGCCTGTCCTTTCTCAGCCTAAAACCTGTCAAACAGGCAGCAGCTAGGTCAGGGAGCCCCAAAGCAATCAATCCAGCAGCAGCAGCCTGCCTTGCTACACAGCTGGGGCTCGTCTGGCCACTTCCAAATCTGATACAAAGAGGAGGAATCTGCAGATCTCTCTGTAGCTCCTGCTGGGTGGCCCCAGGCAGTGGCTGACTTTGCACCTCCTTGGAGATCCAAGAGCCAGTGTACCCAGTGGTCAGTGTGAGACCATACTGGATTACAGTTCTTCACATCCATAAGTGATACACTCAAGGGGAAGACTCAGTGACCACCAAAGCCCCACTGAATCAAATCCTGCCCCATAACAATGTTTCCTGCACAGCAGCTCTTCCAGTGTAGACAAACACAGAGAAGCAGCCGAAATGTGGAGACACAAATGAAAGAAATGGATGAAAGTAAAATACTGGATATAGAGTTCAAAACCACAGTTATAAGCTTACTCAAGAATCTTGTAGAAAACTCTGAGGAACTTAGTGAGACATTCAAAGATTTAGTGAAAATGCTAAAAAAAAAAAAAATGGAAAAGGACCAGTCAGAAATTAAGCATACACTGACTGAAATAAATAATAATATACAGAGATTCAACAGTAGACTAGAGGATCCCAAGAATCAAGTCAAAGATTTGAAATACGAGGAAGCAAAAAACACCCAATGGGAAAAACAAAATGGAAAAAGAATCCAAAAATATGAAGATAGTGTAAGGAGCCTCTGGGACAACTTCAAGCATACCAACATCTGAATTATGGGGGTGCTAGAAGAAGAGAGAGCTAGATATTTAAAATCTTTTGGAAGAAATGACAGAAAACCTCCCCCACCTGTTGAAAGAAATAGACTTACAAGTTCAGGAAGTGCAGAGAACCCCAAACAAGAGGAATCCAAAGAGGACCACACCAAGACATATCATAATTAAAATGCCAAGGGCAAAAGACAAAGAGAGAATCTTAAAAGCAGCAAGAGAAAAACAGTTAGTTACCTACAAGGGAATACCCATACAACTGTCAGCTGATTTCTCAACAGAAACTATGCAGGCCAGAAGGGAGTGGAAAGAAATATTCAAAGTGATGAATAGCAAGAACCTACAACCAAGATTACTTTACCCAGCAAAGCTATCATTCAGAATTGAAGGTCAGATAAAGAGCTTCACAGACAAAAAAAAGCTAAAGGGGCTCATCACCATCAAACTAGTATTATATGAACTGCTAAAAGATATTCTTTAGGAAGAAGAAAGAGAAAAAGGTAAAGATAAAAAATTATGAACAACAAAGTGACAACAAATGCATATCTATCAACAAGTGAATCTAAAAATCAAATGAATAAAAAATCTGATGAATAGAACAAACTGGTTAATGTAATAGAATCGGGGCATGGAAAGGAAGCGGACTGGCAATTCTCAGGGGGAAGGGGGTGTAGAAGGTGCAGGAAGAGATTGGACAAAGAGCTTACACCTGTGGACAAGGACAGTGGTGGGAGCAAGGGCCTGGGGTGGGGCAGGAACCAGGTGGAGGGGAGCTATGGGGGGGAAAAGAGGAACATCAGTAATAATCTGAACAATAAAGATTAAAAAAAAGAAAAAATAAATATTAGTGTTCAATAAATATTGGATTGATGAATAAATGTACAAAGAACTGACAAAATACACTTTTAACAGCATAATTTTTAAGATTTGATGCTAGAAATACAACATTTTTTTTACTGATTTTCAAACTAAGTGGTTCAAACATGTACCCTCAGATCAAAATTATTAGTATTATTTTTAATGAATAAGTTATTTTTTCTTGGGTTGAAACAATGGGTCAAATATTTTAGGGACCCCAAAGCTGTTAGAAAAATATTTGCCCTTGAAATGAAGACTTGAAGTATGACTTACCAAACATGATGCAATCATATATTGACATCTTCTTTCCTTTCTCAGTGTATGATATTAAGCCTTCTTTTATTTTAATGATAATAATATTGGATATATAGTATGGAAGTTAAAACCTGAAAGTTCTTAATAACTAGGAAATACTAAGTATCATTGACAAAACTGCTATTTCCTTCCAAAACATGAAGTTCAATAGACAGAATATTTTAATGGGCAGATGTTAACTTAAAATGTGCATTGTTTGGAAAAGAAGTTAATTAATAACTTATTAATTGGATAGAAAATCTGAAACTGTTGTACTTCTAGCAAATACATAATTTTCTTCAAGTATTATTAAAGCATTTTTGTTGTACCTATTAAAGATTCTTGTCTCTAAGTTAATTTCATTATGCTAATAAGCTATCATCGTTACAGAACCTAAGCTTTGATCCATGTTAATTGTCGTGATCTTCAAAGACAAAGTCACCACTTACTTTAAATGAATTTTACATCTTTTTAAAGAATCACACGGAAATTAGGGGAAGTAATTAATTTTTTATTATGTGTCTCAATATTTTTAAGGGAGGAAGTCAATGGTATTGGCTAGAATTCATTTTAACATTTAACTAGGGAAAACAGCATGAGGCCAAAAAAAAAACCCGTTCAGATGCAAAAGATTAAAGAAAATTTGAAACTGGGACCTAATTTGTCTTGATAAACTTTGGTGTTTAATATGCTTTTTTTGTTCTCAGTGTGAAACTGCAGGGTTTTGATTTGTAAAAACTTTTTTGAAGAATTAATTCTTTCTAATTTTTATTCATTTCTTTGCCTTTCTTTTACAGTAAGACAGACAAGTTGACCTTCAAATGATAAAACTTTTAAATATGTATGGACTTACACGGTTGTATCTATTAGTGATCTGATATTAGCTATTGTGCACTAACAGAGTATGTTTCTTATGAAGCAGATTAGAGCTAACTGTTCCTATACAATAACTAGTCATTTGAAACTTCAGGGGTGTAAGCAAATAATTCTATTAAATTATTTGCATTCCTCTTTATAATCAGAGAATGTTATGTGTGGACATATTAATTCCTTCATTTTATGAGAGATTTTGTTTTATATGAAGATAAAATACACTTTCTTTAAGAACATATCTGAAGTGGAAAATTACTGGTTCTGTCTTTCTTATAACCAGATTGATGTGCAGTTTAGAGACCTCCTTTAAGGTCCCATTGAACAAACCTGGATGAAAACACAGAAAAGCAAAAGCATCATATGGTATCTTTTCCCTTAAACATTAACAGAGAGGGAATTAAATGCCAAAATTATCATTTTGTAATCATTTATACTGTATCAAGCCACCTGACATTCTTTTTGAAAAGATATGTTATGAAAGGGATATTATGGTTGCATTTACATTTTAAAAACACAGAATTTACTAAGTGATATAAATAGGTGCTTCACAGAAAATAGAATTGTATCAAATGGGTTTTAGAGAAAATCTAGTGTCTCTAATGTAATTGTTAGCAAATAGGAACATGTCAATACAGCAAACAGCTAATCGTAAAATTCTACCTTGCTGTGAAGGATTTCTGAGACCCACTGGAGAAGTGAAAAAATCATCATAATGATTCTGTATATCTAAACCAGTACTTCTCAATTCTTTGTGTACAAGAGAATTACCTAGTGATGCCAAAAATGTTAATTCCATCATGGTCCCCAATGTTTATGTTTTTAACAAGTATTGTTGGATGATCCTAGTGCTGATGGTTCATAGACTATAAACTTAAACATTGATAAGAGTAATAAATTCAAATTTTATCTGACTGTAAACTTCAAACATTTAAATTCATATAATTTTTTACTAGTCAAGGTGCCACTAATCTAGATAATTGCCATATAAAATAATATATTGGCTTAATAATTTTAGTATTAACATTTGAGGTTATACTAGAATGACTAAAAGCAATAAAAGTAATTAACTATATTATTTAAGGTATGTCAAAACATATACCTTCAAACTAGCATTACTCTTTAAAACTATGAACCTATATAACTTTTATAGTGAGCTTGCCATTTTGTATTGTTTTCTTTGTATAATATAGACTTTTAGTGGATGTTAAATGGAGAAATTGAATTTTAATCTTTTATTTTGTAAATCAGTGTATGGCCCAATGTCAGTTTTTCTGTTTTATTATTAGGCATGGCTATTTTTCAGACACTATAACTATAAACAACGGACAAAACTTTTCTACCACTGGGATTATTCCAAAAACTGTGCTAGAGTTTTGAAGTTATTCAGATGAGTTAACGATACTTTAGTTTTATAATAATACATGAGCATGTGTTCCATGTGCGATCTCACAAATTTAATAGACAAAGTCACACATGCATGTATACAAAGAATAACTTCTCCCAGACCTGCTGAGGTGTTAGGGATGGAGGTTTTACATTATAATTTGAGATAAAATTCCTGTAAATGTAATTTAAGTTTAAAAGATTTACAAAGAAAAATTATTTACATTAAAATATATCTAACTCCTAAGTCCTCATGGAACAACCCTTTATATCCTTTAAGATCTCCCTCAAACACATTAAATCACACTTCAAATGCATTCTTGAAATAATAATCAGTATGTGATGTCATTCTTGTATTAAAGATGTTGACTTTGGTACATGGAAGGATTTGGGAATATAGTAAAAGTGGCAAAGAACACAAAGCTTATCCCTTATAGAAATGTGTTAGGCTAGGGTTGAGGAGGGAAAATACATATGACTCATATCCATCCAGTTCTATTAGGTTCTTTCTAAGTTGTCAGAGCGCACTAAGATAGCCTATATAATAAAAGGCCAATATGCAAGTTGTCCCCTCAACTGGGAGTTCGACCAGGGGGAGGGGACGGCCAACTGCCCATGGCCCTTCCCCGTGGCCGGCCCCACCCCTAATACTTCTCTATATCCCAACCAAAGCCACCAGTACACTAAATTAGTACCTATAATGGTTTAGAACAAAATGTGCCTTGTGCTCATGACAAATCAAAGAAGAAATATATGGATAATGAAATGCTCTGTGTATCATTTTAGTAAATTAAATATTTTAGATTAGAGTCCCATATGATAAATTTTATGAATAAACAAATTTAAGGTTAGGAGATGAGGGGCTTAGGAAACTAACACTGTTAAATATCTTAATCAAGGATGAAATACATTGCATAAGATCTCTGTTGTATGATTTTTTTTTTTAAACTATCAGAGCAACACTGCAATGGCTTAAAAGAAGTTTGTGATCTAAGGGGTAACAGATTTTATGATTAAAGACCATAACCCAGACATTGTAAAATGCTATAAGCATTGAAGAGCAGTACCTCTGAATAACATAAGATTTATTTCTAACTATCCCATGGCTTTTTAGTCACAGAGATATATTTGCTAAAGGAAATAATAACTTTGCTTGAATTAGGCGATCATTAACATTATCTCTTGTACTTCATAACACAGGTTGCAAACTAGCACCAGACATATCCAGAGTGGGGCAAGAGAACATTTATAGTTCTGAGTACCTGAAATAGAGTTTATTCCTATATATGATTGTTTATTCATTATTGTATTATTTTCCATATGAACAACTATAAACTTACTTTTGCCTCACCCTGTATATTTGTTTGGCTTACATAATATGTTAAAATATTTCAAAGTTCATGTCTACATTTTAAGATTATGTGTTTTTATATACTAGTAACTATCTGGATATCTGGCTATAATTGAAAAGATCCACTCTCTAAAAATTCTGAGCACCTCCTTTTACACAGCAAAGATGGGATGGGTCTGAGTTAAAATGTCATCCTTTGAAGACATGTTCTGTGATTTCCTCTCCACCTTAGTATCTCTCTAGCCGCCTCACTCATGTAAATAATTTGCCCAAGACTAAAAGACACTTGAATTTGCCACAGTTGATAAAAACAAGATCTATTAGAAATAAATGTTAATCTTCTAACTACTACTGGGAGCCCTCTATGTGAAAATGGCGGGGCTATGTTGAAATGTAAAAAGATATTAAGTATGATAGTATAAGAACTGAAAAGACAGTGAAAAAAGATGAGAGGAGACTAAACTATTATTACCTTAGGGGAGACAGCCAGGTAGGTTTATGTTCTAATTACCTTTTTCCATAATTTAGGAAACCTTGGGTGAGTCTGTGTTTGGCAAATCTTAGATTTAGAGAATTAAAAATTTTAGGTTTGGTGAAAATAATCCTTGTTTCTGAATATAGTAACATCCTAACTTTAAAATGTTAAAATACCTCTGACTGAAGATTGTTATAAGATGTTTGGGGTTAACTGTTCGATGCTTTTCTCTTCTAAAGACCTTCGCTTTTAACTCAATGCTTGCTTATCTTTCTAATTTAACATAGCTCCACATTCTTCTTTGTAGTAATTTTGGGCTATCTGATAACATATAATGGAAAACATGTTTATGTCTTCCACCGGTTCTTGTTGCATATTTCAAATGCTTAGAACAACAATTTTCAGAAGCTTTCATTAAGGTTAATTTAAAAACTACATTAAATACAAACAGATTTTCTCACAAACAAAATGCAATGTGTACTTAACAGACTTCTGTATGTTATATTTGATAAACTACCTCATATAAATGCAAATTTTGACTTTCTGCCAGAACCAGGTGGTATGGAAAATATTTCTATTAAACAAATAATGCTGGAAGAGCAAACTTCAAGCACTGGTATGTTACATAGAAAAAGAGGATGTTTTTGTTCAGGTTTGATGTATATTTTCAGGTTGACCTTTCCTATACAAAATGAAAGAAACATATTGGAGAATAATATGTGGTGAGAGATTGTCTTTGGTGCAAAAGAAGATTCAGGAAAATAGATGTAGGAAGGAATTCCACATAGAGAAATATGCTAGAATATTTTCTTCTGTTTTGCATAGTTATTTGCTAACATCATCTCATCTCCTCCAATAGCTATCTGAATAGCTTTCATCTCAATCACTTAGTAAAACTGAACAAGGAGAGCTAAATAAAGCAGGATGATCCCAAATGTTGCCTTACACCCAGCTTTTTTTTTTTTTAACTCTCAGCCAGACAAAATACAATCAGAACATAAAAGCAAATAGAAGACTTCCCACAAACTGATAACCCTAGCCTAACCATGAGAAAAATATTGGGGGGAAAAGGAACATTCTACAAATTATCTGATCAGTACTGCTCAAGAGTTGTCAAGACCATTAAAAACAAGGAAATACTGTGATACTTATAGAACAAAGGAATCAGGGAGACTAAATGTAATGTAGTATTCTGTATATATTCTTGAAACAGAAAAATGACATGCAAAACTTAGTGAAATCCAAATAAAGTGTGTTAATAATAACGCATCAGTGTTAGCTCCTTAGTTCTGACAAATGCCCCAAGGTAATGTAATATGTAAACGATAGGGAAACCTGGGTGGTGGGTATTTAGAAACTCTGTACAATTTTTGCAACTCTATAAATCTAAAATTATATGCTCAAATGTTTATTAAAATATAAAAAATATAGATAAATATAGGAAATATTGTTTGGCCTAGATACATTTCCATTCTTATGGGGATGCTTCATGTTCACTCAGTAGAGTAAGTCCTTGGAATTGCTCTATCTAAAGTAATAACCAATGAAGACAAAAACTGTATACACTTTCTTCCGCAGTTAACCCCATGAAACACATACAATGCCCACAGAGGATGAAGTGTGCCATTTTAAGGAAAGTTGTTGCCTACATAAAGTGCAAAGAGAAAATCCATTGGTACCAGGTTCTAAATATTATTAGGCCGAGCAACCCTCCTCCTCACTGTGATCATGGGCTGCATTTGTGAAGTGTTACAAAATTAGTATAAAGACCCTAGAGAAATGTTCCATTCAGGAAAGAAATAGTAATATTTAATAATTTTAAAACACTCTATTTTTAATAATATGCAATGTGAGAATAATATGAAAAGTTGGGAACAACGTAATATTTAGGCTTGATACAATAGGTTAAATATCTACAGTGCTAAACCTAAGAAAATTTATATATACAGATACACACATATACATGATAAAAGAGAAGTAGAAGCAAGAGAAGAAGGAGTAAGAAAAATCAAAGAAAGGAAGAAAGAATTAAAGGCAGAAAGAAAAGGAAGGAAGGAAGGAAGGAAGGACAAAAGAAAGAGAAAGAAGAAAGAAAGAAAGAAAGAAAGAAAGAAAGAAAGAAAGAAAGAAAGAAAGAAAGAAAGAAGAAAACTTCTTAATTGGAATCTTTGTTCTAAGCACTGAGTTTAGAACTTCACAAACTCTGTGAATTTGATTTTATAGATAGATGATAAGATTTAGGGAGAATATATAACTTGTCCAAATACTGACACTTTGTGAATAATACAGTAACTTTCCTCTCATTAATTTCTCCTGAAGACATCTATCAACATCCTTGTCAAATATTCTCAATTGTTAAGTCTCCTATGGCTCCATTTTCTTGGTATTCCTTCCTGATTCTCCCTTTAGATTAAGGACTCATTTTCATGGTCTCAGAGATCATACATGATTAAGTTGAGATTCTAATCCCAGTCCAGATAACTCCCAAGTCTATATACTTAAATCGGTAAATTAATGTGTTTATGGTGGAGTGTATTTGCCTTTGAGGCATTAATAAATTAAAACATTTGATTTCTAAGGATGTTAAAAAAAACTTTATGACCCAATATTCAATATCAAATGTTTTCTAAAGGAGAATTTAGAATTAAATTTTATCTCTGATGAAATATCTATTAACTTCAAAATGTAAATGTTGAGGACCAAGGAGAAAGAGTGGGAATGACACATTGAGACACTTTGAAAGTTTGTAATGAACAGTTACCAGGGAGGAACAGTACATTTTATTGATGTTCTTCTTCTTGTTGGTTTGTTTATTTAATATAAGTCCTTTGGTTTTTATCCCTCTAAAAATAGTTAATGTTTTGGAAAGAAATTTGTTTTTCCCACTAGAGATGATAGATGAGGCTAGTGGAGACTTCAGATCTCTTTATACCTCTGATCTGATGTGTTATTTTTGCTAATCTGAGATTAACATTACTTACTCATAAAATAACTTCATAATTGTCTCTAATGACAACATCTGACAGAGCACACAACTCTTAAGAGGCAAACAGTTTGACTAAAACTCTGTTTAATATCATAACATACTTAAATTGATTACATTCTCAAATCAAAATGGAGCCAAGGTTTTTTTGAGTTTATGAACTTTCAAATAGAGATATTTTCTCTCCCACCCTCCCATTTCCTAAGAAATCCTTATCTTTAGGGAGCTAATAAGTTAGGTAAACCTATAGATAATTGGACCAATCAATATTCTACACCCAGAGGAAGTAAACTTTCAAAATTAGAGATTTTTTAAATTAATTCTCCATATTAAACATGTTTGTTTCCGAATCCTTGAGAGAATTAAAAAGTCAGAAAAGTATTTGATTATATAAACTATGATTTTAGTGGTGAGTTAATAAAATCATGTGTATACTATGGCATATTTTATGTCAGGAAGCCTGACAAATGGCATTGGTTTTATAACAAAATCAATATTGGCTTTGCTAAATTGGGTAAATTTATTTCTCTAAATTTTATTTAATATTAAAAGAAGAAAATTCAAAGAATATGTAAAATCAGAGACTCCAAAAATTAAATATGAAGTGAAACATTATCAAAAACTGTATTAAGCAGATCCAGGTTAGTTATTATTTAAAAAAAGTCAAAAGTATTCAGCTTTTGAGGTCAAGTTCTGATATATTTAAATGTTAGTGACTTCCAATCCAACACTATTACTATTTCCTTATATATTTTCTAGAGAAAATTTCAGATTTTTGAGCCAAGTATAGAATTATTTGGTTGGAGGTTACACAATGCAGACCTAAAGAGTGTTTTATATTTTATGTCCTTGAGACAGAGCATTAGATTTCACAGGGAAAGTCATAGATATGCCACATTGTCGAAATTTCTGATCTGCTTGCAATGCTTAGGTTTGAATGAAAAACCCAAGGGCCAACTTCAGAAAACAATTACATTTGCTTGGTATACCCCTGATGCCCCAAAACACTGGAATTTGCACTTTTAAAAAGGCAAAATAAATTCTCTTTTCACCTTACTAAACTTTAAACTTGCAAATGTTTCTTACCTAACTTTAACTACTCTCCTTAGAGGCCCTGCAGGTCTGAAAAGAATGCAGGAGAGCCAAGAAAGGTGTCCCCAATACAGCCATTCTGTTTATCTATCAGCTCGGCTTTAGTTCATTCTAAAACAAAGGCACATAAGGAATTCTATCAGGGACATCTATAAAACATCTAACAACACTTTAATAGGTAGCTCATGACATTACTTTTAACACATTATATTTATTTTCAAAAGAAATGATTCAATCACCAATCACACCCTATTTCTCATTTTTATTGAATACAAATCATACCTATTTGAAGCTCATTTCTCACCATGGTTGTCAGAAAGCATATATCCACATATTATATATAATATTATACATCTTAAATAGATATCCACATTCCTTCATATTCTAAAGGTGTTTTTTTTTTTAATTAGGCCTCTTAATGTCAGAAATCTACAAATAAACAATACAAGTTATTAATTAGCTATATAAAAACATAACTTTTCTTGTTAATCAAAAATCAATGGAATATAAATTTAAAATTATTACAAAATGGCCTTTGTTTTTGTAGCTGAACTCCCTGAATGTTTGTCTGATTCTTCCCAAAGCCATTCATACTCGTTCACTATAGTGATCTTCCTTTCAATTGCTCTTGACGACACTTATCACTATGCTTGTCAATTTTTCTCTCCCGTCAACTCTCCCATCTTTATCCTCTTGACTCTCCCTTTAGCTTGAGGTCTCATCTCCAGGGTCCCATATTCAGGCTTTTAGTTGTATGAGTCCCAAGATGGTTCTTCAGGTTGTATCCAGTGCTGTAGCACACTTTTGCCTCGATGAAGGATTCTTCCATCCTTGGAATAACTTCACATCAAGGATGGGCCATAAGTATCCCAATGGTGAATTTATCCACACCTATGGTTGCCAAGGCATTTCTGTTTTATGCTTGTTATCCCTGGGTTATTATTAACAGCACTCACTGTAATCGCAAAAGTCCCTATGTTACCATCAGAACTAGGTATTAATAGTAATAATGTGAAAGGTGCAAAGGGGAGGCCAGACATTATAAAATGGTCATTGGGCAGCTTCACCAAGAAACTGCAACTGTACACTCCCCAGGGAATCACCAGTCCATTCCCTGCAAATCCCTGGGGAAAGGAAATGGGTGCTTATGCAATGAAGTTAGAATGACCTAGGAAGGTGCTTTCCTGTCAGTCTAACCTGGGAACAAAGATAATTGGCCAGAGGGGTGGAGTCATTGCAAGTGCACAAAATCCTGAAGGATTCATTGGATAAGTTCCCAGTTAAATCCCCAATAAAAAGAACCTTCTCTCTTTTGTTCCTCTTGTTTCACTCCTACTTCTTTGCACTTGCCCATGCTACCTCCATGGCCATGTGGCCCTAGAAGCTGCATGGCCCATGGCCATACAACCCTACATGCAATAGGCTACAGCTAGGGACACTAGCTAACCTGTCCAGATGCAGGACTGGACTGTGCAGATATGGGATGTAAAATCTGGGCACTGGCTTTGAGGAGAAATGGGACTTTTTCCATGTCTGAACAGGGAGAAATGGGACCTTCAAAACTCAGGGTGTAAATCCACAGAAATAAAGCTTTCTATGACCTCATTCTTCTGTGGGGGCCTCAGGAAATTCTTATTCCTGCAGCACCACAAGAGATCCACTTCCACCAGTGGTAGAGGATACCCCACTGACAAGACCTGTTGGATCAGCACGTCAATAGCCAATTAGTAAAACAAGTTGAATGGAAATACATTCACTAAACTTGAGGGATGAATTTACTATTTTAGGCAGAAACACTCTGAATTACGTGCAAGGGGTATCCCTGTTCTCCTTATAAGAATAAATATGTTAAAACCAAACTGTAGTGAAAAGGGTTTTCTATTCAAAATCCAGAATAAGTATCCAGAGAAGGCACATAAAAGGAGATTTATCAGTACAAACCCTTTAGTGATCATATGCTAATAATAAGCATTTATAAACTTAAATATGCCAACGTGGTCTCAGTAACAAGATTGTAATAAATAATTCATAATAAAATGCCCAAGTTATATTTATAATGATAATATTATTCTGAGAGACCTCCAATAGCAGCCAGGATAGAAAAAGGAAACGACAGACACTGAAGGACAGTGAAGTGTCAGGCATTAAAATAGGTTATTATGATTGTGCAACAAGACTATACATATGGATATGCTAGCAAAAAGTGATCAGAAAGTCTCAGAGAGGATCATGGTAATAAGAAGTTAATCTTTTGGGCTCCATGAAAAATACTCTCTTGCCCTAACCGGTTTGGCTCAGTGGATAGAGCATTGGCTTGTGGATTGAAGGGTCCCAGGTTCGATTCAGGTCAAGGGCATGTACCTTGGTTGCGGGCACATCCCCAATAGGAGGTGTGCAGGAGGCAGCTGATCGATGTTTCTCTCTCATCAATGTTTCTAACTCTCTATTCCTCTCCTTTCCTCTCTGTAAAATATCAATAAAATATATTTTTAAAAAATACTCTCTTGGGAGAAGAGAAATAAGACAGGATACTGATAGGATACTAAAACTTCACTTTCTACATGGATAATGGAGAAGTTCAGCAATGCCTGAGTGATTGTTATTGCTGAAAGCTCATATATGTCTTTGTAGGTGGGAAGGGGAATATCTGCAAGCAGGGATCAGCACTGGCAGAGAGAAGAGACAATTCTTTCAGCAACATCTGGGAAGGCATTTAAAACTACTCCTAAGAAGTGACACATACTGGGAAATTTTAAGGCCGAACCCAGTTGTAAGTGTACCCCAGTTTAGCACATGCACAGTTGAAAACAGAATGAAAGAGGGTAGGGCTGAGAAAGAGTTTGCATATTGAGGATACCCAGAAAGTCCCAGGGTAAAAGTACTGTAGACCCTGAGAAAAAAAGATCTACTAAGAAGGGCTCCTGGTGGCTAACTGGGCCCAAATTAAAAAACAAACAAACAAACAAACAAGAACAACAAAAAACACAGAGCCCTCTTAGAAGCCAGTTCTACACAGGGACCTCTCGCACAAACTTCACTTCAAGGAGAAGCCTGCCCTGAACTAGCTGCCTCTGCACTGAACTGCCTGCCTACCTGCCTGTGTTTCTGCCATCTGTGCCGGTCCTTATAAAGGGTTCCTGAAATCCTATTTCAACCAATAAACTGGGCCTTTTCCCACCCAATCAAAGCTACCCAGCTTTGATCAATCAGAGTATCTTTATTCTACTGGTCAGGACAGTGCCTTTTGGGCCAATAAAACTGCAGGGATTTGGAGTCCTCATTTGCTTGAAGAGAGACCAATCAGGATCTAGGGGAGGGGGATTCTGTGTATATAAGCCGGCTCCCCTCTGGCTCTGGGTGTGCACTCTCCCTTTCTACTGAAGATTGTTTTTCCTTGCTGAGGTGAAACACTGAAGATCTCTCACTGGAGCTCTGTGGAGCAGACCAGGACAGGCCAGAGCAGACTGGCAAAGAATAGAGCAGACCAGAGTAGAGTTGTCTGCTGGGGAGGGTCTCCAGGGTCACCTGACAGCCGTGCTGTATCTCAGTTGAGCTGTTTTGCACTAAATAAAGTTTCCTTCGTCACCACACCCCAAATTGGGCATTCCTGTTGGCATTGAATTGAGGCCACGGACAACTGGATGACAGTGCAGAGTATTTATTTAATGTTAAAAACTAGTAATTTTTTTTGGATGAATGATTATAGATGCAACATTTTGCAAGTTAATAATATATTTTCAAAAGTAAGTTGGATCATAATGCTAAGTTGATATAATATTTCTCCACAGTCCATAGTTTGTTTCCACATTTACTTTCAAATCACCCTCTAGCAATATTTTCATTGCTCTATAGATAGCATCCCAAAATATTTTCCTGTGTTATGTTTTGTTTTCTATAATCTTTGTGACAAGAGTTATTTTCCTATAGTGAGAGGAAATGAGAAATATATTAATCAGTAGTGTCCAATAAAACTTATAATGAATTGTCTGAATGGAAGGACAGATGTACCTCACAAATGATATTTATCCAACCCAAAAACAAGTTACTGGAGTAGATATTGTCCCCAAATGACAGATGAGGAGACTGAGTGTAGGAAGATAAATTAATGCATTCAAGGTTACACAAGCAATTAATGGCAGAATAGCTCTTACTCCAAAGTCCTCTTATGTTAAAGTACAATATTAAGAATGTAGAACAGTACTTTTCAAAATTAAATGTTTGCAGCTAATTTTTTGTTGTTGTTTGCTTTTTAAATGAATATTCTGAAGCAGATGCTCTGGAATGGGCTTGAGATGTTATGATGACAATGCTTTGTCCACGGACTTTGAGTAGCAAGAGTAGAGTGAGGTGGTTCAGATACAGAGTGCCTTATTCTTATGTTTCCACGATATCGATGCACCTTTTTATTACAGGTTATTTACAGACTTGCTTATAGTGTTTTCTTTTGAGTTACTCTATTTATTATTTAAGGAATTCTAAACTACCATGTATGACATAACTCCCATCACAATTTGTACTTTCAAAGCATGTGCAATATTTTTTGGGGGGATGACTGATTGCAGATGCAACATTTTGCAAGTTAATAATATATTTTCAAAAGTAAGCTGGATCATAATGCTAAGTTGATATAATATTTCTCCATAGTCCATAGTTTGTTTCCATATTTACTATCAAATCACCAACTAGCAATATTTTCATTGCTCTGTAGATAGCATCCCAAAATATTTTTGGCCTCGTATAAATTTAAATTTTAGTGCAACTGTTTCATGTTTTTATAAAGCAAAATTTAAAATGCAAAAATAAATATAGAGCAATAAAACAAACAACCAAAAATTAAAGCTCTATAATCAACCAGCTATCATCAGTATGGTTTTAATTATACTGTTTTTATGATATAGATACTAAATGTGGAAATAATTTTTTCCTCTATGTATTTCACAACTTTTAATGTCATTTCATTTCCTTTTTTTTGGAGACCTTCAGAACATCTTTGTTAAGGAAGCAGATCTTAACCATCAAATATGATGAACCTGAGGAAGTAAGCTGAAACAAGAAGTGCTTCATTTAACTGCTTTGAAAAGTAAGTACTTCAGATATTAAAACTAATAATAATTTAAACTACTTTGATGTTTGTTGCAAAATACCACCTTTAGCCTGTAAAGACAGAGTCTAAGCATTTAATTCCCCAAATGTTGAAATCATAGAAATTATTAATATGATCACTAGTGGAAAGAATTAAAATTCATTAATAGCAAACATTTTATTATGGAAAAAATTCTAATAATTATCCTTTCCAGTAAATCACTTTTTCTCTAAGTAGTCATTATTTCATTTACAATGGTTTTCTATAAAACAGAGTTCTAGAATTTGAATATATTAATGTATTTATTAGGCAACATAAATACAAACAGATTTTTTTTAAAGTTCTCTAAAAAGAAAGTGATTAACAAAGTGATGCTAAAGTTTTATAGAGAGGCAAAGTACCCGAAATAGCCAACACAATAATGAACATAGTTGGAGGATTCACATTATCTAACTTCAAAATTTACTATCAAGCTACAATAATCAGAAAAGTGTGGTACTGGTAAAAGTATAGATAAATAAATTAATGGGACTAGTTACATATCACAGAAATAAACCCACACAAATAAAGTCAACTGATACTTGACAAAGAAGCAAAGTCAGTTCAATGGAGAAAGGATAGCCTCTTCAACACATGGTGGTGGAACAACTGAGTATCTGTATGCAAGATAATCATTATTGTCATTATCATTACCATCTAGACACTGGCCTTATGTTCTTTAATAAAATAATTCAAAGTAGATCACACACCTAACTGTAAAAAACAAACAAACAAACAAACAAAAAACTGTAAAAGTCCTAGAAGATAACAGGAGAAAATCTAGTGTTTGACATTGACATTTTTGATTATGTATCAAAAGCACAATCCATAAAGAAAGGAATGACAAATTGGACTTCATTAAAATTAAAGACATGATCTGTTGAACACGCTATCAAGAGAATGAGAAGATAAGCCACAGACTAGAAGAAAAAACTTACAAAGTACTGTTACCCAAAGTAAAAAGAAAAAAAAAGCTCTTAAAACTTAATAATAAGAAAATGGACAACTCAAAAAATGACTAAATTGCCCTAGCTGGTTCGGCTCAGTGGATAGAGCGTTGAGCTGTGGACTGGAAGGTCCCAGGTTCAATTCCAGTCAAGGGCACATGCTCGGGTTGTGGGCTCAATCCCCAGTAGGGGGATTGCAGGGGGCAGCCAATCGATGGTTCTCTCTCATCATTGATGTTTTTATCTCTCTCTCCCTCTTCTTTCCTCTCAATAAAATAGATATTTTTAAAAAATGACTAAAAGACCTAAACACTTCACCAATGATGGATATAAAGATGCCAAACAAGCATGCAAAATGCTCAAAATCACCCATATTTAAGGAATTACAAATTAAAACAGCAACCAGATACCATTACAAACCTATATGAATGGCTAAAATCCAAAATACAACAAGGAATGTTGGCGCAATAAAGTTTTTCATTCATTTCTGGTGAGAATGCAAAATAGTACAGCCACTTTGGGAGATAGTTGGGCAGCTTCTAAAAAAACAAAGCATACTCATGGCATGTGATACAGCAGTGACACTCCTTGGGATTTACACAAATGAGGGAAGAAGTTACATCCACACGAAAGCCTGCACACAAGTTTTTATGGCCACTTTATCCATAATTGCCAAAATTAGGAAGTAACCAAGATGTCCTTCGGTATGTCAGTGAATAAATGGTGGTGGTACATCTAGACAATGAAATATTATTCAGTGCTAAAAAGAAATGAGCTATCAACCCATGAAAAGAGATGGAGGAATCTTAAATGCATATTGCTACGGGAAAAAAGACATCCTGGAAAGAGAACATACTATTTGATTCTAACTACATGCATTCTAGAAAAGGCAAAACTATGGATAAAGTAAAAAGAGCAGTGATTGTCAGAGATCCACATGGAGGGAGGAATGGATAGCTAAAGCACAGAGGATTTTGATGGCAGAATAAATATTATGTATGTACTACAATGGTGGATTCATGTCAGTATACATTTGTCATTACCCATAGAATGTATAACACAAATAGTGACTCTTAATGTAAACTATGGACACTGGTTGATAGTGATGTGTCAATTAATATCACAGATTAGGGACATTTGTGGTGGGGGTTTTTGTATAGAAATTCTCTATGCTTTCTGCTCATTTTTGCTGTGAAAATAAAACTATTTTAAAAAGTAGAGCCTAGTAATTAAAAAATAAAAATGAAATAATGTGATCAATTTTATTTTACATTATACATTCACTCAAGGAATGTATAATATCCTGGGTTTTGTTTTACTTTTACTATAGAGGTGAGTTCTAGCCTTCATCCTCAAAATGCACACATACTTTTCCCAGGCATGTTTAGTGCTAAATTGATGTGATAGTTGCTCAAGGTTAAATATAAACATACATATATATATATATATATAACCCTAATATGCAAATAGCCTGAATGATGGAACAACCAAACAACTGGTCGCTATGCTGTGCGTTTACCACCAGGGGGCACGCGTGGAACATGGCAGGTGTCGGCAGCAGGCAGCAGAGCATGGAACATGGTGGGCATGCACCACAGCGGGATGGTAGAGCAGGTGAGTGGGGGCGCCAGACCGAGGTGGAGTGCCAGTCGCTCTTATCAGGGCGAGCCTCTGGTTGTTATTGAAAATTATTTGCTCCCACACAACGTAGTCCTGCCAGGCGCTCACACCTGCTGTCGGCGCCAACTCCACTCACACCCGCTGCTGGCACCAGAGCAGCCACTCGCACCCGCTGCTGGTACCCAGCACAGGCCCCTATCATTTGACGCCATCAGCGGATGCAAGTGGCGGCTGCTGGCCATGAACACTCCTCAGTGCTTCTCCACCTCCCCCTGCTCCTGAGAGGCAATCGGATCCAGTAGCCGCCTCTTGCTCCCACTGCCAGCAATGACTCCGCTCGCACCTGCTGCCAGCGCCACAGCGGCTGTTCACACCCACTGCCGGTGCCCGGCACCAGTCCTAATAGCTCAGCACTGTCAACAGGTGTGAATGGTGGATGCCAGCTCTGATTGCCCCTCAGGGATTCTCCACCTCCTCCTGCTCCTGAGGGGCAATGGGGCAGTAGGCACTCGGTGCTGGCCCCGCTCACATCCACTGCTGGCGCTGGCCCCAATCACTCCATGCCGGCAGTGAGTGTGAGCGGGTCCAGGACCATCAGTGCATGGGAGTGGTGGCGGCGGGAGCAGGGCTGCAGGCAAACAGGGGAACCAAGGCCTGTGGTGGGAGGGGCCAGGCAGGGGCATGGAGGATGGGCCGAGTCTTGCCCCTGTGCCCACCACAGTCTCGCGGGGCACAGTTCCTTTCAAAGTGCATGAATTCATGCACTGGGCCCCTAGTCAATAATAATTGGCTAAAGATTTTCTAAATAAAATAAGCTGATGAATGCTGTGGTGGAGAAAACACCTTATTCTATTGGAGTTCACATGAAGGACACTTGGGAGACAGATGAATTCTTGGTCTCAAAGTTTCAGATTTCTTTTTGTGGTTTAGTAATATGTAAAAGTATTGTCATTTGACTACACAGAAATATAAATCTGTAATAATGTGTATGTATTAGCTTTTTACAAAGAAAATACAGCAGCAATGATTTTATTTCTTATATTATTTTTCAACTATAAATTTGATTTTGTGGTGGATCATTGATATAATATGATATGCCTAGATATTTCAGGCAAACACACACACACACACACACACACACACACAACCAACACAGGAATATATGCAATATGTACAGAATCATCTCTGATGCTTTGCGCTTTAACCAATTCATTCACCATTTAAAAACAATTAAAAAATTCATTAAGCTGGATTCTGCCCTTGGATACACACAACAAAAACCCCATTGAAGTCGATGTAAATTGTGCATGCATATCCAGGGGCAGAATTTGGCCCGCTGTGTTTAATTCACTCTGATCATTCCTATTAATTCAATATTAATATTTCCGTTCATTTATTCAATTAGTTATGTGGTATTCAAAATTCATTGTATGTAATACATTGCGATCAGTCAATCATTGCATTTCCAGTCCACTTTCTAACAATCAATATTTGAAGTTAGTCAAGGCAAAATGCACTTAAAAACCAAACAGAAATAGAAGTAGAAGTCTGTCTGCAGACATATCTCCTACTTTGTTTCCTGGTTTCTTGGGCCTGACCTCTCCTGGTAGATTCAGTCCGTGTGAGAGATATTAGCAAACTGTGGGGCAGAGTTGGCCCTTAGATCAAATGCTGCTTTGTGGGGTAGCCAAGTAGGGCTATCTAATAACAGCCAGATGTGAAAGAGTAAGCTCACGAAATACCCACCACTTAATTAGGTCACACAATACCATTTGGCTCCCAATCAAATTTGGGTTATTTCTGTTCTGAGCAGAGGGATCTCTTCTGTCTTCAAGGAACATAGATCAAAATGAACACAGGATGTTAACATCGCAGTATAAACATTGCATGCATGAATAAGTGGAGCTAAACTCAAGAAGTGTAATGATCCCTATGCTCTAAATTCATTTAAGTATAACTTCTTTAGGCAGGAGAACTGAAAATTTCACATGATTTCTGAAGTCATTTTAGGTATCCACAATATGCCAGATTATTAGCAAATCTGTAGAAGGGACATTTACTGAAATTAACAGTTCATATTCAAGTATTCATGAAGCATTCTAAAAAGAATTATGTTTACTATTTTTGTTTGTAACAGATTTTTGAGATATAATTGATATACAATAAATCATATTTAAAATGTACAATTTGATAAGCTTTGACAAATGTATGCATATGTGAAACCATCATTACAATAAAGATAATGAACATATTTATGTGAAACCATCATTACAATAAAGATAATGAACATATTTATCACCCCAAGAAGTTTCCTTATGTCTCCAAAAATTTCCCTCTAGGCAACCACTGATCTGCTTTCTTTTATTAGAAATTAATTTTAATTTTTTAGATTTTAAATAATAATAAAAATATGTACTATTTTATGCCTGGCTTTTTTCACTCAGTAGAAATACTTTGAGATTCAACTATGTTGTGTTGTCTATCAGTAGTAGTTCATTCCTCTATCTCTGAGTAATATTCTACTGTATGAATATAATTTGATTGTACGGTCCTCCATCCATTGGCATTCAAAGTATTTCCAGATCAGGGCTACTACAAGTAAAGTTGATATGAAAATTTGTATATCAATCTTTGTATGGACATCTTTCCCCCCTCCCTTACATAAATAAATAGGAGTGTAATGGCTAGATAATGTAGCATGTGAATGTTCAACTTCTAAAGAAACTACCACAATGTTTTCCAAAGTGTATGCAATTTTACATTCCTACCAGTAGTAATTCCTCCTAATCCTTAGTAATACTTAGTATAATCCGTCTTTTTTATTATAGCCATTCTCATGAGTGTGCAGTAAAATCTATTGTTGCTGTATATGGCATTTCTTCAGTGAATACGTTGAACATTTTTTCATGTGCTTGTCTCACACAATCGGTTTTATAGCTAAAAAGTATTTGCCTAATCAAATGTTATAAAGATTTTCTTCTAGAAGTTTTTTAATTATATATTTTACATTTAGGTCTATGATGCATTTGAATTTAATTTTTATATATTTTACATTTAAGGATTGATGTTCAATTTTGGAAGGCATATTAATAGTCAATTGTTCCAGCACTATGTTAGTAGACTAAGCATTTTCCAAAAAATTGTCTTTGTACCTTTGTCAACAATAAGTTGTCCATTTGTTGGGCTCTATTTCTGAACTCTCTATTCTGTTACACTGATCTATTTGTTATCTTTATGCCAATACCATTCTGCAGTGATTGCTGCCGCATTATAGTAATCTTCAAATTAGGTAGTGTTGAGACTTAAATTTGTTCTTTTACAATGTTGTTTTGGGTATTCTAGGTCTTTTGCATTTCCTACATTGATTTTTGGAATTAACCTGTCAATGTCTCTAGAAACCCTGCTAGGATTTTGCTTTGAGGCTATATTTGATCCTTAGGTGAAGTTGGGGAGAATTGATATTTTAATAATGTTGCATTTCCTGATCAACAATTATGATATACTTCTCTCTTTGTTTAGGTCTGACTTATTTCAACAGTATGTCATAGTTTCCAGTGTACAGATGTTAGGCATCTCTTGTAAGATTAACTTTTATCCTATATAATAAAAGGCTAATATGCAAATTGTCCCCTCGACTGGAAGTTTGACCGGGGGCAGGCGGCAGGCCAACTGCCCACAACCCCTCCCTACCACCAGCCTCGCTCCAGACTACCCCCCTCCTCACCCTGATCAGGGGCTGGAGTGGTTCCTGAATCCCCTCGCTCCAATCAGGGTGGGCTGGCCGGACCTCAACTGTACATGAATTTGTGCACCAGGTCTCTAGTATTGTAAATAATATTTTTTAAATTGCATATTGTGTGTTGCTAGTATATGATTTGTTTTTCTAAATATTAGAATTGTATCATGCAATCTTGCTCAACTACCTTACTAGGCTTAGTAATTTTGTTGTGGAATACATAGAATTTTCTGCATAAATGATCATGTCATCTGAGAATAAAGAACATTTTAGTTTTTCTTCTAATTTAAATGACATTTTTCAAAGATTATCCTAGTGGCTTGGACCTATAGGATGTTGTAGAAAAGAACTGGTGAGGCAAATATTGTTGTCTTTTTCCTGACATAAGTAAGAAAGTACTGTCAATTACTCTAAGTGTGATATTAGCTGTAGATTTTTCCTATATGTCCTATCAGACTTTGGACATTCTCTTCTATTCCCAGTTTGCTGAGGTTTTTTATCAAAAATGAATGTTGAATTTTGCCAGATGCTTGTATGTGTGTGTGTGTGTGCACGCACGCATGCATGCATGCATGCACATGTTTGCATATGTCTAAGATCATATGATTTTTCATTTTATAGCTTATTAATATGTAATGGTGAATTACATGGATTGCTTTTTGGAAATTGAATCAGCCATATATTATTCAAAACTCCTCTTGGTCATGATATAGTTTATTCTGCCTCTTTATTGTTACATTTGGCTGACTTCTATTCAATGAGAACTTTTGCATGCATGCCACAGTAATAGCATCTATAGGTTTCTTTTCTTGTAAATACTTTGATTGGTTTTGATATCAAAATAATCCTG
Organism: Myotis nattereri; assembly: GCF_964212035.1. Taxonomy (NCBI): domain Eukaryota; kingdom Metazoa; phylum Chordata; class Mammalia; order Chiroptera; family Vespertilionidae; genus Myotis; species Myotis nattereri. The sequence continues at coordinate 67,511,819 of NC_138082.1, read as the reverse complement.
GCCTCACAGATTTAGTGGGAAAGTATTCTCTTTTCTTGGAATTTTTAAAATAAATTCATATTGAATTGGTACTATTTCTCCTTTAAATGTTTGATGGAACTCATTAGTGAAGACATCTAGGATGGAAAATGTTCTGAAAGGTTTTTAAACCAAAATTTAATTTATTTATATGACATTGGGCTTTTCAAATAATCTCTCCTATTTAAGGGAGTCTTGTGCCTTTAATGAATTTCTCCATTTCACCTAACTTGATGAATTTATTGGCATAAAGTTTCTGAAAATATTCTCTTATTATCCTATCAATATTAGTAGGTTCTGTAGTGACTACTTCTCTCATTCCTGATATTGGTAATATGTGCCTTTTTTTTCTTACCTCAGAAGTCTAGCTAAATGTTCACCAATTTTATTGATTCCTCTTAAAGAACAAGCTTTTAGTTAATTGATTTTTTCCATTGTTTTATTCTGCTTTTATTGTATTAATGTCTGCTCTAGTGCTTATTATTTCTTTTTTAGGAAAATCTTGGATTAAATCTGTGCTTGTCATACTGTTTATTTTTTTTTATGGAGGAACATCAAGTATTGAGTAGACCATTTTCATTACTTAATATGGCCATTTAGTGCTATGAATTTTCCTGCTTATACTTTGTGCAACTTTGGCATCCCACACATTTTGTTGTGTTGTGTTTTTATTTTCATTTCGTTAATACTATTTTCTGGTTTTCCTTTGATATCTTTATTTGGCTAATGGATTACTTAGGGATGTGTTTTATAATTGTGCAATATTTATAGTATTTAAAGGGATATTTCTGTAATGACTTCTAATTTAATTTTATTATAGCCAAAGAACATGTTTATTTTTATTTTTAAATATATTAAGACTAGTTTTCTGGACCAAAATATAAGCTATCTTAGTACATGTTGCCTGGGTACTTGAGAAGCATGTATATTTTACTGTTATTGACAGTAGTATTGAATGCATTTTAATTACATCAAATTGGTAGGTAAGTATTTTTCAGTTCTATTTTCTTACTAAGTTCTATTTGTTATATTAATTATTGAAAAATAGCTATTAAAATCTCTGACTATAATTATGGATTTAGTTTTCATTGTGATTCTATCAGTTTTTGCTTCATTTATTTTAAATGTTTGCTATTAGGAACAGCAGAGTTTAATATTGCCACATCCTTTTGTTGAATTGATGTGATTATCACTATTAAATGATCTTATTTCCCTTGGTTATATTATCTGCTCAGAAATCAACTTACTCTGAAATTAATATAGTGACTTCATGTTTCCTTTTAATTTTAACTTATTTGTGTCCTTATATTTAATGTATTTTTTGTAGGCAGTTTATAGTTAGATCTTTCTTTTTAAAATATATTTTAATTATTTCTTGCTTTTAATTGGGATATTTAGTTTATTTATGTTCAATGTAATTGTTATTATTAAGACCATTATCTGCCATTTGTTTTCTATTTGTTATATATGTTACTTACTTTCTTTTTTTCTGTTTTTGTCTTCTTTTTAATTGAATATATTTCATAATTCCATTTTGTGTCTTTTTAGCTTAATAACTAAGATTCTTTGTTTTATTATTTTAATGATTGCCTTATGGCTTAGAGGAAATATCTTTAACTTATCACAGTCTACCTTCCTGTGTAAGAACCTTCTCATATTTCACTTCTATCACTTTTCTCCCACACATATACTTTGTTTTAATTAAAATTATCAGGTTCACATTGGTTAATAATATTATATAGGTTTTAAGTGTGCAATTCTATGATATATCATCTGTATATTGCATTGTGCCCACCCCCAAAGTAAAATCTTTTTCAGTCACCATATATTTGACCCCTTTCCTCTTTACTCCCCTTTCCTCTGGTAACCACCATATTGTTGTCTGTGTTTACGAGTTTTTATTTTTCTATTTTTCTTGCTAGTTCACTTTTTGCTCTCAGTTTTATATCCCACTTATGAATGGAATCCTATTATTCTTGCCTTTGTTTTTGTCAGACTTATTTCACTTAGTGTGATATTCTCAAGATCCATCCATGTTGTTCCAAATGGTGGTATTTCATCTTTCCTTATTGTAGTATTTTATTGTATATATGTTCTACATATTCTTTACCACCTCCCATCTGTTAGAATGGCTATTATCAACAAGACATGTAATAGCAAGGGTTGGAGAGGTTGTGGAGGAAAAGGAACCTTCATTCACTGTAGTGAGAATATCAACTGGTACAGTCACTATAGAAAACAGTATGGAGGTTCATCAAAAATTTAAGAATAGAGTTACTACATGACCCAGTAACCCCTCTTTTAGGTATCCACCTGAAAAAATTTGAAAACATTTATTTGCAAAGATATATGTGCCCTTATGTTCAGTGCAGCATTATCCACAGTGGCCAAGACATAGAAACAACTGAAGTGTCCTTCAATCGATGATTGGGTAACGAAGATGTGTTACACTCTTGCTGTTTTAAATTTTACTTACACATATGCTATAAACTTCACAATATATCTTTTTTATTTGATTAAGTAGTTCATTATAATTTAAAGAGATTTAATACTAAAAAAACAATTTGTTTGACCATGTAGTTATCTTTCCCAGTGCTCTTCATTTCTTTGTGTAGGTCTATATTTTCATCTATTTTTTTAAAAAAAAAATATCTTTATTGTTGAAAGTATTACAGATGTACTCTTTTTCCTCCATTGGCCTCTTCTAGCCCACATCTGCCACCTTCACCACAACACTGTCATGCATATATGCATATAAGTTCTTTGGTTTATCTCTTCCTACTCACTCAACCACCCTTGCCTTCCCTCTGAGATTCCACAGTCTGCTCCATTTTCTATTATTTTTTAAGCCAAAATTAATTCCTTTAACATTTCTTGTAGCACAGGTCTGTTGATAATGAATTCTTTTAGCTTTTGTATGCATGCAAGGGATTTGTTAGTTTTAAAGATATTTTTTACTGAATTTAGAATTCTAATTTGACAGATCGGTTCATTTAGGACGTTAAAGATAGGACTTCTCTCTTCCTGCTATCATTGATTTTGATAAGACATCTATCATATCCTTAACTTTGTTTCTCTGTATATATCTTTCCCCTACACCCTTTGGATACTTTTTAGATTTCTTCTTTACCCCTGGTTTTGAATAGTATGGTTATTCTAGAGGCCTGGTACCCAAAATTCATGCACGTGGTGTGTGGGGGGGTCCCCTCAGCCCAGCTTGCACCCTCTCCAATCTGGGACCCCCTTGGAGGATGTCTGACTGCCAGTTTAGGCCCAATCCTGGGGAACAGGCCTAAACCAGCAGTCGGACATCCCTCTCACAATCCTGGACCACTGGCTCCTAATTACTTACCTGCCTGCCTGCCTGATCTCCCCTAACTGCCCCTCCTGCTGGCCTGGTCAGCCCTAACTGCCCTCTGCTGCCAGCCAGGTTGCCCCCAACTGCCTCCTCCCTGCTGACCTGGTCACTCCTTACTGTCTCCCCGCTGGCCTAGTCACCCCTAATTGCCCCCCTCTGCTGGCCTGGTCAGCAATAACTGCCCCCCACTGCTGGCCTGGTTGTCCCCAACTGCCCCCCCTGCCAGCCTAATTTCCCCCAACTGCCCCCCTGCTGTCCTGGTCACCCCTCAGGCCCCCCACCCCCCACTGGCCTGGTCGCTCCACACAGCCTGCTATTCAGTCGTTTGGTCATCCCTCACTAACCCCCTTGCTGGCCTGGTCGTAGGCAGCCATCTTGTGAGGGTGTGAGGGTTAATTTGCATATTACCTCTTTATTATATAGGATTGTGACTTAGTATGTTTTTTCTATTTGTTTTTTGTGCTTAGAGATGGTTGAGTTCTTGAATCTATAGGTTATAGTTTTTATAAAATCTGGGAATTTTTATTCATGATTTCTCCAAAATATTTTTCTGTTTACTCCCTCTTCCAACAGTGTCAAAGACTCCAATTACAGACATTAGGATATTTGTAATATATCTAAAGCTCCTTAATATTCTGTTCATTTTTTAAAATAATATATTTCTCTATATATTTCATTTTGTCTTTTTTATTGCTATGTTTTCAAATTCACTATTTTTTCTTTTTTCAATATCTTGCATTCAGTCATCACATCTAATACAGTGTCATCTATCACATTGTAATTTTCATCTCTAAGAGATTGATTTTGGTATGTTTTAAAAACATATTTTTCTTTTATCTCTTTCCTTTACTTTTAGAATACAGTTATAAAAAGTTAACATCCTTATCTGCTAGTTCTAACATTTGTGGAAGTTCTTGGTTGATTTGTTTATTTTTTTCTTTTAATCATGGGCCACATTTCCCTGCTTCTTTGCATGCCTCAAAGTAGTTGATTGGATGCCAGATATTAGCAATTTTATCTTATCGCGTGTCCAGAACTTTTGTGTTCCTATAAATATTCTAGAGCTTCATTCTGAGAACACTGGTAAATTTTATGAAAATATTTTTATTCTATTGGCTTTTTCTTTTAAGATTAATCAGTTAAGACTATGCTCAGTTTAGAACTAAGTATTCTCCACCATTCAGACAAGAAGGGATAGGCACTATTCCTAGAGAAACTGTTACCTCTAAACTTTGGGATAAGCTCTCCCCAACCTTGTGCCATTTCTTCAATGCTTAGTACTCAGCTGAATATTACATGGAAGATGTGGGTATCTGAAGTTCTCTCTCTGTGGCTTGCTCCTGTGTAGTAATCTGTCATGCAGATTCTAAACATCTTAGTCCTTCCAAACTCTCATTCTCATCACCTCAACTCAAGAAGTTTGCTGGATTTGTCAAGTTACTCTTCTCTGAATAATGCCCTGGAAACAATTTCAAAGCAGTAACTTAGGGAAATTGTATGGTTCACTTCATTTCCCAACATCTTCAGAGAACATGTCCTTCAAACTGATGGCTAGTGTCTTGAAAATCATTATTTCACATATTTGTCGATTTTTTGTTTCTTTTAATCACAAGGATAAAAATGGTCTTTGTTACTTCTTTTCATTCAGAGGTGGAAGTCTTGGGTTTACCACTGAATTACTATTTATTGTTCCATGGCTTTCTTATTTATATCTCAAACAGAGCATAGGAAATAGCAGTTTATAATCCTTTCTTACTATTATCCATCTGGATTTTCACATCATGAAGACCTGGGAGAACTAATAATTATTAGGTTGACTGACTAACTGTAGATAAATTCCATAATTTATAATAAAAATGTTTTAGGTTCAGTATAATTTGGCTAAAGTAATTGTAGTTTGAATTCAATTACAGATTTTCATGTGACTCTTCTCTTTTTTTCACTGGATAAGTTTCCATGATTCCCACCATCCACAGCATTTAGCAGAACCAAATCTGGTAATTAGCTCCGTCATTTTAACCTTCTATTTAGGGACACTACAGTGTACCATCTATAAGATGAATGGATGATTTCAATGATTATAAAGGCCACTGAAGATCTGTACTGGTCATTTTGCCATTTGCTTTTTCTAAAAACAACATACTACAGCTTCACTCTCCTAGCTCCAAGAAGATCCACTTGCTTTCCTCTATTATTATATCTTTAAAGATATAGCTAAATAAGAAAACAGTCCTGATCTTTAAAGTATTCTCTTCCTCTTCCCACGTTCAAGATTACATAAACTTTTCCATTATTCTTCATCCAATGATTTAAACAACTGTTGTGATTTCATAAGTGGAAGCATTTGACTACAGGTGGGGATTAATTTGTAAAGGCAGGAAAACAGTTGGAAACAAAGAGCTAGTGTCCAAGTAAATATCTCTTGAGAAATTAGGGAGTACAAGCTACATTGCATGAGAAGAATTGTTACTGAGTATTATGGCTTAAAGAATTCCAGGTGGTCTGTGTGGGTCATAATGCTAATTAGCATTTCATCTTGGAATAATCTTTGTTCTTTCCAATACATTTTTTTTTAAAACTAGTGAGTCTCAGGCAAAGTGCTAAAAAGTGTGTTGGTGTGGGTTCATTAATTCGGTAGCTATGCAATATAAAGCAAAATAAAAAAGCGAAGAATCTGTTGGAGAAGCGTTCCTCTGTATAAACTTTATAGGTAAATGAAGCAAGATAATTTTGGAGATGAAGCTGGGTAAGGTAGGGTTCAATTAGCTGGATCAATCTCTAATTCACCATTTCAGTTTCCTCATGTGGATGTAACTCTTGTCTCCATAGGTTAAAACTAGTTTAATTCTAGGTTTTTCTAATTTGAGTGTGTGTGGGAGGGGGAGGGCACAGTGAAGGACTGATTGGGGGAGAAAGGAATTAAAGACCTTTTTCTTTCTGGTAGAGAAGGAAATCTATGTTGGTAAATCATGATCAGGAGAGAGAGTGGGGATAGGTAGTAAAAAATGATGAGCAAGATAAAATAGACAGGGCCTCCACAAACGCACGAACTCCTATTTTTCTTCATCTGTCAAGATGGACCTTATAACTCACTCTACAATAGGATGTAGCAAATCCTGATAAAAACTCCAAAAGCCTGATCTCTTCTGATGAGCAAGACTAATGAGCACATTTTGCTTTCCTATTTATAGCTACTGATGCCATTCTCTACGTACATCTTTCCTTCCTCCCTATTGCCTGAAGAATCAACTACCCGGCATAGCATGCCCTTTATTACCATCTAGTACCAATTTACCTATTCATTTGCATCTCCGGTCACATTCTTCCTTAAGTTTAACTCTTCAGTTGCACCAAACAATGCCATTTCCCCCAGTGAGTATGCAGTTTCATACCTCTTCCCACTTAGGATCATTTTTATACCCAGGTGTGTTTCCTCTTCTTCACCATGCTTACTCTTTTTCCTCCTTCAAGACCCATAACAAATGTCTTATCCTCACTGAAGCCATTCTCAACTTGGTTAGGAAGAATCACACCTTTCCCCATTTGCATACCTTTATATTAAGATTTAACACATGTCATTGACTATCACCTCCAGGGAGAGCATTTGTACCTCCATCCTAATATCTAAAATAATTGACACATGGTAGGCCTTATACTGTAAGGGTATGAAAGAATTAATTTAAATGAATGAGCAAAAGGATAGCTTCTTTCACACATGGAGATACCCGTCCAGGCTGACAGTGTTCAGTATTTTCTTCTCTTTTCATGTGCATAAACAACATATTGACTTCATCAGTAGGAACTGTTTTGGTTCATTTTGAAAGGGTTTTGTTGCATTGGGTAGTCTGAGCCAGCAGAGAATTCTTGATGCGCTTGTGTCTTTATAGGTTGGGTAAGAGCGTGAAGCAAAAAAACAAGTACAGAGGTAGAGATTGCTGATATTCAAGGAGTCACTGACTTAATACTATGAACAGAAAAAAAAAGGGGCAAAGCAATGGAAACTTTATGTCAGGAACAGGAGAGCCATGAGCTACTTATTGGCTTGACCCTTAGTCAAGTGTTTCCAATAGTAATCTCCTAGTAAAAAACAAACAAACAAAAACACTTCACTTAAAGTTAGATTCTATAACTACAACCACCTGGAATTATAATCTCTTCACTACTCTCCTTCAGTATTTCCACTACCACTTACTGCTTCTGAAGAAAAGAAAAAGGTCCTTTTGAGTGGAATTACTGAAAGTTATCTATCAGGTCATAGCCATAATAAATTTTTTAAAAATCACTTTTGTTCTCAACTTAACGGTTTTTAAATTTTTTAAAAATATATTTGTATTGATTTCAGAAAAGGGAGAGAGGGAGAGAGAAATAGAAACATCCTATATAATGAAGAGGTAATATGCAAATTGACCCTCATGCCATAACGCTGTCACAAGATGGCAGGGCACACAGCGGGGGCAGGGCAGTGGGGGCGGGGCTGGTGAAAGCTCTGTGCAGCTTCTGCCAGGGTTCCTGCGTCCCCACGCAGGCGTGGGGATCCTGGTGCCCACTTCAAATGACTTCTGCCGTGGTTTCTGTGGCCCTGTGTGCGCGCTGCGGGGGCAGGGCCTGGCGGCTGCTGCACACAGCCCAGAGGCGGGAGCATCAGGGTGGTACTCCAGGACTTGAGGCCATCCCACAGCATGCTGACCACGTGGGGTGGGACTCCAGGACTTGGGGTGGTTCCATGGCACAGGAGCGGGGAAAGGTCCTGGATCTGGCATGATTTCGCGCAATGGGTCACTAGTCTGATAAGAGAGAATCATTGATCGGCTGCCTCCTGCACACCCCCCACTGGGGATCAAGCTGGAAACCCAGGCATGTGCCTGATCGGGAAGCAAACTGTGACCTCCTAGTTCATAGGCTGATGCTCAACTATTGAGCCACACTGGCTGGGCAATGATTTTTTTTTTAATAAATGACATCTATTTTCTTTACTGTGGGTATTAATATATAAAAATTGTGTTTTTTCATCGCAAATAAATGATATAATTGCATTTCATATTTTGTTTGCTTCTAAGGCTAAAAGAATGACTAGATATAGTATTTCTAAAACATACTAGATTCATAGTATAAGCTTATGGAGTAGTTTAATGAATAAAGGTCAGCTTTCACTTTTTTCCTTCCCTCTGCACTCTAGCTCAAACAAAGGGTGAAATTAAGGTAAATCAAATTATTTAGTAAAACCACTTAGTATTTTAAGGACACATCTTAGAGTTTAAACTTTCTAACTTCTGGCCTGGCTCTTTAAGACTATTGTCACCTCTCATATGTCCCATTTAAGTAGAGGAAAGATGAAAACATGCATGAGCCAACTGAAATATATTGCAAGATTTTAATATTACTAAAGCAAACTTTCATTCTCTGTGTTTAGCCACCAGCTGTAGCTGACACAAATATATAGTTGCTAGCAGCTAGCCCGCCCTGAGAGTGAGATTTTTTATATAAAAATGTATTTATGGCCATTTCTTTATCTTCATCTTGAATATAACACTTGCTAGGATCTTTCAGCTTATAATTATTTTGCTTCACATCCAAGAACAGCATTAGAAATTAAAGTCCATTCACTGTTGTGGATGATTCACAGCCTATGTTGTGGGTCTTATAAAAGATGTTTTCTCTTTCTTTTTCAGACTTCCTGCCCTCTTCCTTCTGTCTCCTTCAGGCATGTACTCTCACTTCACATTGTTTGGTTGTTTTGGTATTAGTAATATAGATTAGCAATACATACGTGCCAGGGGAAGAAACCTCTTCCTGCTCCTCAGCCTGATCCATTATCCAAGGAAACCTCAGCGTCTCAGGCCCTCCGCACAATCTTTTGCAGTTAGATGGGTGCTGTGGACGTTCTAAAGCGCTTGCTGATTAACAGCGATGTTCTTGGTACCAAGATGCCTTCACTTTCCCTCCTCAGTGTGGAATCCTATAGCACTGTGGAACTTACAAATAATTAAGTTATCTTTAAACCACTGGACGCTTTCCAGTCACTCTATTTCACAGGATTAATTACATAAGAAAACCGAATTGTTCCTCACAAGTGTTACAACTTTTAAAAACAACACGCTGTTTAAATTCAGGTTTGGCAACTCTGGCCCGAACCCCCCTGAAATTTATGGCACCACACCCACAGCATAATAAAACCTTTAGTGGTCCTTTGTCTTTTCGCTCGCCTTCTATTTTTTCTCAAGGGTGTTTTATGCTGGAAGATGCAAACAAAAGTTGTCCAGATGTTATTTGTATCAGAGCGGGATTTCAGTCCAGCTATCTGTGGTTGCAAATGTTTATTTTAATGGGGTATTGTGCAATTTTGCCGTGTAGACCTTCATGGCCTTATATGCATGTGCTCAGCAATGCCAGGACATTGTTTTTTTAAAATATATCATTTTAGTCCAATTGAATGATCACTAGTCACGAGGGGAGCAAAAAATGTAACACCTGTAGAAACCCAGAGGAGCATTTTGCCAATGCCCCCATGCTGACACTGTGCAAACCGCCTGATTACGAAACCATGACCAATGGGCTTGAGGTAAGCAGGAGGAAGGTGGGGTCCAAGCCCTAGCAACAGTCCCAGCCATGAGACAAAGTTACACAGTTACCGGGCTGCAGTAAACATACCCAGGGTGTCGAAAAATAGGCCAGCTGCCTGCCCCATGCAGTTTGATGGAATGAAAGAGGAGCTTAGCTAAGTCACCATAGTGTGAGCTGCAAGTTTATTTTAGCTATTATAACAAGCAAGGGGCTGGGCTTATTATTCATTTTTAGAATTCTAATAAAATCTTAGCTGATGTTTCCTTGATACTGAAGTAAATTGTTTACCCTGTATCTAAAAACACATGTTGTGCCCGATGCCTCAATTAGGAGTAGGGGATTTCTAGTCCTTAAAATAAAATTTGGAACTAAATTACATCATATGGAAATGGATTTCATTTTTCAGGAAGTTAAATTTTAGACCTGCTGATTTTCTCTTGGGAATTGATTTAAAATTGGAAGAAGCTTCTAGTGCACAAGTGAAGGACACATTCACTGCTATTAAAAAAAATATACACATGCAGTTTTTTTTTAATTTTATTGAATTTATTGGGGTGACTCTGATTAATAAAAGTATACAGGTTTCAGGTGTATAATTCTATAATACCTCATCTGTATATTGCATTGTGTGTTTACCACCCAAGTTCAAGTATCTCTGTCACCATTTATGCCCCCTTTAGCCTCTTCTGCATCCCCACACCCCCATTTCCCTCTGGTAATCACCATACTGTTATCTGTCTTTGCAAAAAAAAACAAAACAAACAAACACACACCTCACAAACACTTGAAATTTAAACTCAGTTAGAAAGGACTTTTAAGAGGAAAATTCTATTAGGACATTTAATAACAAGGACTGCTATAACTCACCCTAGAGGTTTCACAGACATTTTTAATTGACTCCCTTAGTGAAAGATAAATATTTAGTTGAAAATAAGAGCTAAAGACAGTCAGTCTTTCATAAATCAGCTTTGAGGTAAATTAAATGTTGGTATAGTTTCATAGCTACAAGTAGTTCTGTTAAGATATGTTGGTCCAGAAATTAAAGTACATGATGAGGAAAGCAGTTTTTCAACACTTTGAAAAGAAATAGATTTTGGGTTATTTCATGTAATAGCATGTATGCCCGTCAACATTGTCATAATGACATTATCCTATATTTGTCTAATAGTTTATAATTTAAAAAGTACCTTGGACATTCACTCCTGGTGTTACAGCTTTGAATACCTTACAGTGTCCTGCTTCTGTCATTCCCCAGAGTCTGAAATACTCCCATGCATGGACTTGTTCTCCACAGGTGTGGACCCAGTGCTATTCCTGTGAGATTCTGCCTTCTGTACTCAAATGGCTTACTTCTCATATGGATCAGAAGGTAGCAGAGAACCATGCCCTAACAGGTTTGGCTCAGTGGATAGAGTGTCAGCCTGCAGACTGAGGAGTCCCGGGTTCGATTCCGGTCAAGGGCATGTACCTGGGTTGCGGGCACATCCCCAGTGGGAGGTGTGCAGGAGGCAGCTGATCGATGTTTCTCTCTCATCGATGTTTCAAACTCTCTATCCCTCTCCCTTCCTCTCTGTAAAAAATCAATAAAATATATATTTTTTTAAAAAGGTAGCAGAGAACCAATCCAGAATGCAGGCATGTGTTACATCTACATCCCAAAATATAGGACGTATGTGAAATGTCCACTAAACCCCTCACTTTCTTCACTGAAATAATCTGAGTCGCTGAATATGGCACTTTTTTTTTTCTAACACCAAGAGCATTAAAAGAGGAGAAATGCTTGCTGTTGCTTTCCTTCTTTCTGTCCAGGAGGCTCTAACACTCCAGTAAAAACTCTGATAACTAGAATGCTTGGTGGCTTAGTTTGGGTTTTCCCAGAAGCAGACCCTGAGATAAGGATGTGAGGGCAAGCAGTTTATTTGGAGGGTGCAGGGAACATGAGCTGAGAGTGCAGGAGAGAGATCCAGGGAGGTGAAGTCACCCATGAAGAGTGCTTTATGGAGCCAGCTATCACAGTGTGGGGCTGGAGCTTAATTCTGCAGAGGACCTTTAGAATGCAGGGCAAACACACATCCCGGGAGGACCCCATCCTAGTGATGAGGGAGCAGGAATATTGTACAGCACTTCCTTAAAGTCATTGGCTAAGAGAGTTATTGGATAGGGGTGTGGATGGGGGAGGAGCGGAGGCTGCCGTGGTGCTGGGTTAATTCTTGGGCTCTGGAATGTTGGGACTGCATAAGTAGCCTCCTTAGGTCCAGGAGCAAGTCCTCAAGCACAAATGGGGGCAGGTGGAAGACAAAGAGCTCACACTGCAAAATCTGCAGAATAAAGGTTGGGGCACTGCAAGCATCTTCCTGTAGTTGGGAAAACATATATTCTATGATTTGGACATTCTCGTTAACTAAAGATTTAATAAAAATGTGTACTTTGATAAAAATTACTCTAAAATATTATTTTAAAAAAATGTTCCCAAATGAATTGCCTGGGGGATTTGTATATATTATTTAGAAAGTACCTTAGACATTAACTCCTGGTGTTATAGCTTTGAATATATATATATATATATATATATATATATATATATATATATATATATATTGATTTTTTACAGAGAGGAAAGGAGAGAGATAGAGAGTTAGAGACATCAATGAGAGAGAAACATCGATCATCTGCCTCCTGCATACCCCCTACTGGGGATGTGCCTGCAACCAAGGTACATGCCTTTGACCAGAATCGAACCTGGGACCCTTCAGGCTGACGCTCTACCCACTGAGCCAAACTGGTTAGGGCAGCTTTGATTATCTTACAGTGTCATGCTTTTGTCATATGCGTATATGTGAATATATATATATATATATATATATATATATATATATATATATACATATGACATTGGTTAATAAAATTATATAGGTTTCATGTGTAGAATTCTGTCTCATATCTGTCTCTAAATATTGGAGGATCCCATGACTCTACCTTAGACTCTTCCCTTTATAGATACCTGCATCACTTTACCTGATCTTAATTGTGTGTTTGTGCGTGTGTGTGTGTTTCTCTGAAAGTTCAAGATCACATGATCCTGTGGTCCTAAGCATATTTTCTCAAGGAAAAATATCACCCAAGGTGTACAAGGTGTAGGAAACAAAGATGGTTTTGCACTAACTTCAAAAGAGATGTCCTGATTGGAACTCAAAAGAAAAACATGTATTTGTGCTTTGCCATGTTCTATTAAAAAGTAGACTATTACAAGAAAAGATAAAACTCCCAATTAATTGAAGACTGTGAAAAATTAATTACTGTTAGTCAAGGGTTCATTGTGGCTGCCAAAAGAAAAGCAGGGCCATTAATTTAGAAACTCATTCATCTATTTATCCAACACATTTTATAAAATATTTACCATGTGCCAGGGGATTATAAAGTAAATAACATGGAAGTGGCCAGGGCAGTAGCCAAGGTCTTTAGGCTAGTTAAGACTTGATTCTGAACTTCTCTGCTGCTTTAGAGCTAGGAGATTTCAAGCATGTTACCTTAGTTCCCCGAGTCTCAATTTCCTCAACTGTAAAATAGGAGTAAAGTATTTAAGGGCTTTGTTGAGATTATGCTTGAAAAGCACTTAAGAGTATGCCTGGAACACATTAAGCACTTCTTAGGTGTCATTTTTGTAATGTTGGCGATGGGAATGCTAGGGTTGCTGCCACCAAAGTCCTAGCAATCTGCTAACGGGCGCAGATAGATACACTGTCATGCATGGCAAAATACCACAGATGTTCTCTGATCACAGAGGAATTAGAAAAATATCTTTCAAGGAGGTAGAACAAATAGGTGGTTCTTGGAAGAAAAAAGGTTTCTTATAGGTGATGTTAAGAGTCAGGTTGAGGGGGCGAATATAAACCAAAGCATGCAATTCTAAGTGTACCTTGTGTGCTGTAACATTTGACTACCAAGTGCCTGAGATAGAGCTCACGTATCTGTCTCTAAATATTGGAGGGTGCCATGCCTCTTCCTTGGACTCTTCCCTTTCTAGCTACCTGCATCCTTTTACCTGATCTTCATAACTTTAATACCATCAGTTCACTGAGGAACTCCAAATTTTTATTGAAGAATAGTAAATTTAGGTTTTCAGGTAAGCTCTTTTCACAAATTTAGTTGTGTATTTACAAATGTCCAATAGGAACTTGTTTCATCCAGATTATAAACCCAAGTGCCTACATGCTCTAGAATGCCCTCCATGATCTCACTTCTGTCTTCTTTAACCTCATTTTCTTATTTATTTCCTTCTTGTTATGGCATTTCAGTCATACTGAGTTCAACACGTATGGCTTCACCTTCCCAGCATGGGTCTTTATTTTGTCTGTTTCCTCTGCCAACATTACACCTGCAGGCATTTTTCTGAATAAAATTCTTATCTTCTTTAAGTCTTTGCTTAAAATGCACCTTTCTGGTCCTGGCCAGGTAGCTCAGTTGTTTAGCATGTAATCCTAATATGCCAAGGTTGTGGGTTCGATCCCCAGTCAGGGCACATATAAGAATCGACCAAATAAATGCATCAATAAGTAGAATAATAAATCAATGTCTCTCTCTCTCTCTCTCTCTCTCTCTCTCTCTCTCTCTCTCTCTCTCTCTCTCTCTCTTCCTCTCAAATCAATCCATAAAACAATGTTTTAAATTCATCTTTCTCCTTGAGGTCTATACTGATCCCCATATTTATAAATGCTGTGATCCTCACTCCTCCCCCTCTGGTTACATCCTTTTCAAAATAATTCAGCACTACTTCTTTTTGCACATTCACTGGCTTATAACTCAGTTTATTACTTAGTAATTTTATGTTGACCTCTTCTTATCACCACGAGAATTTAGTCCCATAAGGGCATCTGTCTTTGTATGTTCTGTTCAGATGTTTACTAAAAGAGTGCTTAGCGCATGTAGATACTCAAGATAATTAATGTCCCTTCTTTTAAAATGTGTTCTTATTACAGTAATAGAAACAATCCCTTCAGTTTATAATGCACAGAATTCTTTATAATTTAGAGGATTTTGAGTATAATTTTCATAATCTTTAATGATTCTTTCCATTGGAAAGTGGAATATGATCCTATATAATAAAAGGCTGATATGCAAATTGACCGAACAGTGGAACGACTGATTGCTATGACATGCACTGACTACCTGGGTGCAGACGCTCAATACAGGAGCTGCCCCCTGTGCCTCCCACAGAAGGAACGCCGCTCAGCCAGAAGCTGGGCTCACAGCTGGCAAGCACAACGGCGGTGGTGGGAGACTCTCCTGCCTCTGTGGCAGTTGGACTCCCACAAGGGCTCCCAGACTACAAGAGGACACAGGTTGGGCTGAGTAACCCCTCACCGCAAGTGCACGAATTTCGTGTACTGGGCCTCTAGTATGAAATAAACATTTTTTATTTAGTTTATACTTTCACTCTGAAAAATTATTACTGCTGAATCCATATTAGAAAAAATAAACTAATAACATATTAATTGACTCCCGTATGGCAAGCTTTATATGTATTATTTCATTCAAATTTACAATAACACTACAAGTGGTGTCTTGTCTAGTTTAATGGTTTGAAAACTGGAGATCTGAGAAATTGAGTAATTTTCCAAGGTTCACATAGTAATTGGGAGATCTGGAATTGGAACCTAGGTTTTGCTGACTCTATAGCTCTTTATTGATTGGCCACCTTGATTTGATAAATCAAAATCTATTATGTAGATATGAAAAAAAGTTAAAAAGCACAAACATTTCTGAACCTAACAAGTGAAGGATAAATGCTTTTATATATATATATATATATATATATATATATATATATATTATTGAATTCAGAGAGAAAGGGAGATGGAGAGAGAGATTTAGAAACATCAATGATGAGAGAGAATCATTGATCTATTGCCTCCTGGGGATTGAGCCTGCAACCCAGACATGTGCCATAACCAAGAATTGAACCTGGGACCCTTCAGTCTGCAGACTGAGGCTCTATCCATTAAGCCAAACCATAGCTGGTTTGGGTGATAAATACTTTTTAATAAATGCACATCTTTGTCCAAATAACTTTGTCATATTCATAACTTTTTCTTGCATTCAGACCTCTCCACATGGGACAGCTCCAGAGAAGAATTCGGAGAAGACTTCATTACATGTAACAGGATGCTGAGAATTAAGCATCCTTTCAGAAAAAAAGCCAATTAATAACTTATATTTTATAATTATTTAAGAGGAATGAACTATAACAACTGTAGTGTACAGATATACCAGTTGGTGTGTTTTTATTTTTCCCCAAAAAGTGATTTAATGTAGCATCTCAAGATGTCGAATGACTAAAATTGATATTTGAAATATTTTAATTTTGGTTTAGATACTTTTAAAAGTTTGTTCAAAATGTTGGTTTGAGTTTTCACAAGAACATTTTATTCTTCTATCCTGGTTTTAAGCAAAATATTAGCTTTTTTGATGATACCTTTCTCATCATGTTGAAGCTAGCAGCCCTGTTTTTGGAAGTTTCTTTCACTCCTTTCTTTATATACGTCAACTGCATTATGATACAGAAGCATCTGTTTAAAATTCTCTCAACTGATTTTATTTTATATCTTTTAAGCTCAGATTACAAATTTGTGTCATTTTCTTTACTCTCTTCTAGAGAAATCTTATTTTTCTTTTCCAATGCAATACATAATACCAGTGGAAGGGAACATTTTAAGTTTTTTTAAGAAAAAGAGTATTTTGTATTTCTTCAATTCTTTAGTTTCCACTCTCCTAACAGCCAACAGCAATGAGAGCCAACCCCATAACCACTTTATGCATAAACATAGAAACATGAAATCTCAAAGAGAGTACCTTTGTCAATAGAAGAAGGCATCTTGTCCATTTCTCTCATTATATAGCTGAGAAAAAAGAGGCCCAGAAAGTTTAAAGTTCCTTAAGGACATGATACTAGAAAGTGATTGAGCCGGGGACCAGCTTGCAGTACTACCAATTCTTAAAACTCAAAAATTCTATTTTTATTACTTAGGTTTGCTTTTCTTTTTTGTGTAAATTCTTTATAGTTGAAAGTATTACATATGTCTCCTTTTTCCCCATTGACCTCTCCCTACCTGCTCATGCCCCCCAGCACAGGCTCTCACCCCACTACTGTTTGTATCCATTGGCTATGCTTATATGCATGCATGCAAGTCCTTTAGTTGATCTCTTACATCCCCCCTACCCTGCTTTCCCACTGAGGTTTGATGGTCTGTTCGATGCTTCTTTGTCTCTGGATCTGTTTTTGTTCATCAGTTTATGTTGTTCATTATATTCCACAAGTGAGTGAGATCATATGGCATTTATCTTTCTCCAACTGGCTCATTTTGCTTAGCTTAATGCTCTCCAGTTCCATCCATGCTGTTGCAAATGGTAAGAGTTCTTTTTTTTTTTTACAGCAGCATAGTATTCCATTGTATAGATGTACCACAGTTTTTTAATCCACTCATCTGCTGATGGGTACTTAGGCTATTTCCAAATCTTAGCTATTGTAAATTGTGCTGCTATGCCCATAGGGGTGCATATATCCTTTCTGATTGGTGTTTCTGATTTCTTGGGATGTATTCCTAGAAGTGGGATTACTGGTTCAAATGGAAGGTTGTCTTATTTTTTTGAAAATACGGAATTGATACTACAAAGATGACTTTTCACTATGTCTACAGAAATGTAGAGGCATCAACATTATTACTAAGGGCTTATTTAAAAAAAAGAAATGATTGATTTCAGAGAGGAAGAGAGAGGGAGAGAAACATCAATGATGTGAGAGAATCATTGATCCACTGCCTCCTGCATGCCCCACACTGGGGACAAAGTCCAGCAAACGGGGCATGTGCTCTGACTGGGAATAGAACCTTGCCCTCCTGGGTCATAGGTCAACCCTTAACCACTCAGCCATGCTGGCAGGTAGTGCACTAAGGGCTTATTTTAATTTATGATGTTTCCCCAAATGAGCATGTTAGCACATATCCATTGGGGTGACAAAATATTTGCCTCTGAAATGTCAGGCTTTTTTGAGAAAGTTAAAATCTGAACAGAGAAATTCACTTGTTATTTTTCAAATAAGATTCAATGTAACAATTTCTGTGGATTTTATTCGTTTTTATCTGTCTGTGAAGTACACAAAACCAGGGTTCGCTTCATTGGCTTTCCTTCTTAAACCACACTGCAGGAAAGAGGTAAAAAAATCAAATCAGATAGCAAGATTTCCAGTTTTGCTCATCCTAAGTTTATCTTCTACAAATGAGCATGTATAAAACAGTTCACCTACTGTGCTAGTGGCCACGGTTTAATGCAGTTCCGCTGAATGATCCTGTTAACCTAACCTTCAATTTGCTGGGGTCTGAACGCTGAATTACAGCTTACGTACATAGTTTAACTGCTGGTACAAGGGCTTCTTTTGAATTTTTAATCATCTCAATTAAAGATGGCTAGAGAAGCTTTTTTAGACTTCTCCTAGGAGAGACCTAATCTATAGAAAGTCAAGTAGAGATAAGCCCA
The DNA here is from genome assembly GCF_964212035.1 of Myotis nattereri. Taxonomy (NCBI): domain Eukaryota; kingdom Metazoa; phylum Chordata; class Mammalia; order Chiroptera; family Vespertilionidae; genus Myotis; species Myotis nattereri. The sequence goes on along the minus strand of NC_138082.1, from coordinate 67,493,353 downwards.
GGGGAATTGAAACAGAAAGGTACTATGCAGGTGACACTGGCTGCACACACAGCTCACCAGATTGCAAGAGCAACTATAAAGCAACTTATTAAAAAATGCATCTTCAGTAACCATAGCATTATCAAATGCTACACTACCTTCAAGTGTATAACATATATTTTGTAGTTATCTTTAGATCACCATTAGTCAAATGGAAGTGATCATGAATTCAAAAATATCCATTACATCAAAATCTTAAATTGATACAGAGGCAAATAAGAAAATAATTAATCAGCATACTGAAGGATTATTTGATCATGACTATAGAATTGGCTCTTCTCAAATCTAGCACGTTTTCAAATATGAGATTTCTGTAAAATTTAGTGAATACTAAATTTAGTGGGGCGTGAGCAATACTTTTAGAGAAAAAAACAGAATAAAATAAAAGATGTTACAATATATATCATTTAGCACAGTTAAATTGTGTGAAATTTTGTTAGCTGTGTGTGTTTATGAGTGTATGTGTCCTGGGTAAAATATGTTGTTGTTTTTTTTTTTTTCCTCTTTTTTAGAACAATATGAAAAACATTGAAATTTACCTTTATTTGTGGATAGGTATAGACCCTGTCTTTGTATAATTCAATATGAACAGGATAAAGCTAAGTAAGTGCAGAGGAATAAATAAAGATGGTTCAGTTCATTGAAAGGGCTCAGGACTGGCCATAGACCCAGGAAATGCATTGAGACAATGGATTCAATAACATCTATGGGTCATTATGAAGAGGCAATAAGGCAAGGAATAACAGAGGAGAACAGATTTTGGATAGCTTTTGAACACTTTTCTTACGTGTGATGAAATGGTTGCTTAAAGCAGTTGGCTGGCTTCATTTAATTCTTTTTATTTCAATTTTATTTTTTTAATATGGTTACTTCATAGACACATTTATTTTCCAACATCAGCTCTTTAGTAGTATAATATAGAATGCCTCATTAGCAATGGAAAATGGACTTAAGTTCGTACCAGGAATGTTCTGAATAATGTTTTTAGATGTGGAAGAACTTAGCAAGTGAGAGTATAGAACCTCACTCTTTTCCCTAGAGAACTTTAAAACAAGTAAAAACTTTTTTCTTTAATCCACATATTTCAAATAAGCTCTATCCTCATTTACTGCTGCTGCTTTCCCTTCACTAAGGCCTCTCCTTCACTCCCTTGTTCTTCCTTATGCTGCCTTTGCTTAGAGACACCACATGAGAAAACAGAAATAGGCCTCGGCTGGAAGGAGGGTGTGAGTGCTGCCCTGGCATCTGCACTAATATGTTATTTTATTCACATTATCCCTCTAGTATTCTCATTTTTTCATTTAAGAGTAGGGTTAGCGCAGTGGTTTTCAAAGTGTGATCTCTGGACCAACAGCATCGGTACCACCAGGGAACGTGTTCCATTGCAAACTTTTGGGTCCTCTACATCAAATCAACTGAGTGAGAAATCTTCAGGGTTCAAGGGAAAGTTGAACTTCTGTGTCTTCTGACATGGAATGTTCTATCATGATTGAAATGACTGAGAAAATCAATAAAATAAAATTAACACAAACAGAAAAACATGGTGAAATCATCACCAATGAAACAACTACAAAAGCATATAGAATTGTATACCTGGCAATGTCCACTGCCCGATATCACACACTATGTGCATATTGGATGTCTGTTTAAACGTGTTTATGACAAAAAAAGATCATTCTAGTTGGCTCAAACAAAAGTTAATCTATTCGGTGAATAAATATTTGTTGAATGCCCGGTGTGGGCCCCACACTGTGCTAGGCACAAAGGACACACTATAAGGATACCAGTCATAAGCCCACTACATCAAATCCTCTGCAGAAAATGAGAAAAGTATTTGGAAAGCTGATTCAGGAACTTTTTTTTTTTTGACTGCTTATGCTACCCCCCCCCAAAAAAAAAATAAATAAAAATAAAAACCTTTTTATACTTCCAATAGTTTACACCCTGCAGGTGGAAAAGCCTTTCCTACCAGACAGAATGGTTACATCCCCCCTGATGAAATTTCCTCAGCCTAACAGTGTGTGCATGAAGGAAGCTATCTTTGGGGCTTTCTAAAGAAAGGCGCACTGCAGCCCCAGAGCACGGCAGCTGAGATGGCCGTCTGTACCTCTCACTCGGATCTGAAGGTGAAGCTGAAGCTTGGGCCGCAGCTGGGAGAACGGAGAGCAGAGCACTGGCAATGGGCAAAATGGTTATTCATTTCCTCTCTTGTGATCTTTCGTCTTTCATTTTTGTGAATCTCAATACATAGTTGAGACTTTTCCCAGATTCACAATCAACCCTGATTATCTTCCTCCTCTCTCCATGGACTTTTCCCTTTTTAGTTTCTTGGAAGCTGTTAGAGGAAGGAGATTAAAAACTCTCTGGCATGGAACATTCTTGCCTTCTTTTCTTTCTTTTTTTTTTTGTTGCTTAATATTTGTGTAAGAGTTGAAACAAAGGATAAAATAAGGCTGAGGGATAAGGAGACACAAACTTTTATTTCTCTTCAATGGTGTTTTTCATCTTTGACCTCACATTAAAAACTGTGCACTGCAGTCAGTCATAATATTTACAGAATTTTAAACTGGTAGTGATTCTTTTGGTGACAAAATTATTATACAATTGATCCTTGAACAACACAGGTTTGAACAGCATGGGTTACTTATATCCAGATTTTTTCAATAAATACCTGTATTATTTTCATCCATGGTTGGGAGTTTGAAAATGTAGAGGGCCAAATATATGCATTGATTTATGCCACTGTATATAGGAGACTTTGATCACCTGCCAATTTTGGTATCTATTGGGAGTCCTGAAATCAATCTCCCACAGATCCAGAGACATTTTTGAGTATGGACGGGTAGAGATAGGAGCTCCTAATCCCTGTTGTGCAACGATCAACTGTATAGTATTTATCCCTTCTTATTTTCCCCTGGTTTGGTATCTTTTTATTTAGATTTGGTGTATATGGATAATTTATTTGGGGTGAACAACCTAGCCATAGTTTGATTGCTATAAACTGGTCGTAACATTTGCTTACCTAAAGCCACCTGAGCATGGACTCTTAAATACTCTACAAGTATTATTGACCCATGTATGATAAGGTTCACACGTAGTTAAGGACATAGTCAGAGCAGAACCCTGAGAGACCCAGTGCAGGCTATAGACAAAAACCTTCATATTCCTTGAGGCCAGTGTCTTCATCCTGAACAGTAGTTCCTGGTGGTCTGCAGCAAGTCTTACACAGTTAAGAGCTTTATCAAAAAAGTACATGTAGGGTTAAAAGTTATGTGACTAGATTTGCAAAAACAAAAGTGTTAAGTCATGAGGGAAAGTGATTACGTCAAATGGCAGCTTCAGAATCTGCCCCCACTACTCCCCTCATCCCTGCCACCACAACAGATACTAAAATATATTGAAAAGTATTAAAAGCCTAGAACATGGACTGGCTCTACTATGGTTATGTTTGATAGTAACACTTGTAAGGCCCTACCTATGGATCCACAAACAAAATGCACAAAGGCAGGACTGGGGATGATATGACTAAACAGCAGCATGTGTGAAAGAGCCATGCATTTAGTTGACAATAAGCTCAGTAGGAGTCAACAGTAATGTGGCTGCCAAAAAGGCTGCTGGGGCCCGGGGCTGTATTAATAGAAGCCTTGAGCTATAATAAGGGAAATAATGGGGCAACTCCATTTGAAGCTGCATACACAACACCTGGAGGGTGAAGTCAGTCCTGTGGGTCCCATGTGGGACCCATGTGGACCTGTTTGCAAGGAACAGTGACAAGGCAGTAAAGGCAGTAGGAATTGCAGCATGTAAGAAACACTTGATGGGAAATGAGGTTTACCTTTAGAAAAGTCTTAATAAATACATGATGCCATGAATAACAGACTTGTCAAAAAAGGATGAAAATTGCTCTACATGATAAAAAAAAAAAAGAAGAGCAAGAACCACTCAACAGAAGTCTAGCTGGAACGATGCATTAGAAAAATAATAAAAGCATTCTAGTCAAAGAAATCTGGCATGGACTGTGGGTGTATAGGTCTTCTCAATTGGCTTGAGTGCGAATGCTTCTTATCTTCTCCTCTGTTTCCATGTTCATATCATGAGAAAATTTCCCCCTTATAGATTTGATTTGAGCATTAGAAAAAAAGTATTTTAAATTCCTAGCGCAGTGCTTGTCATTATATATGCTCAGAATCTAGAACAGCAATGACAAAAGTCAGATATATCTAGAGTTTCATGTGCAATGCTGAGAAGAAATGAATGAAATTATGATCATTGGAAAGGGTGGTAAAACTGATGAATCAAAGGAAACACAGAAAGTCGAAAATGGAGATGTGGCCAATTAAATGATCTATAGGGTTTCTTTGGGTCCAGAAACTTATGATAAAGATATTACAATATAGCTGTATATACAGAAAAAAATACATTAAAATAAACTAAAACAAAGAGTAGTTGATCTACAAAGAAACCTAGGTATTTTTTGGTCTTGGATATTTCATAAATATTTAGAGAGAATATATTTTATTTAAAAATTGGAAATTTCTTGAAAGGACCACTTCAGAAGATAGTAAAAGCCTTAATTAGTAGGGAACTGAGATGCTGAGGTGGGTTAATATTATCATAAATATTATAGCTTGGTGTTGTTGATTTTTAAACCTTTAATAGGTGATTTATTTCATAGTTTAAAATCAACCCTTGTCTCCTGGATTGAGATTCTGTTTTTTTTGTTTTTTTTTTTTTTTTTAACACTCTGAGAACAAAATTCTTTAAGTCCTGCTGAGAATATTATGTACATCGTTTTCTTCCATGTAGCCTTAAGTCAGTTGACCTGTAATAAGACTTACACATTCAATATCTACTTTCTCTGTTTATAACTAAGAAGAATCTGAAAATGTTATCTGGGATCAATACCCCACCCCACCCCTAGCGGCCATTTCCATACAGGAGCCTCTCTCACAAAAACTGCACTTCAGAGAGATGCCTGCACTGAACTACCTGCCTGCACTGTGTTTCTGCCATCTGAGCCAGCCCTTATAAAGGAGTTCCTGAAACCCTATTTCAATCAGTAGGACTGAGGCTTTTCCCCATCCAACTGGACTGCACAGCTCTGACCAATCAGACTGGCTGTATTTTGATCAATCAGGACAGGGCCTTTTCAGCCAATCAAACTCTAAAGATTTGAGGTCCTCATTTGCATGACGATGGACCAATCAGGAAACCAGGGTGGGAGCTTCTGTCTGTAAAAGCCAGCTCCCCTCTGGCTGCCGGAGCACACTTTCCCTTTCTACCCAAAATTGAAGGTTGTGTTTCCTAGTTAAAGCTGAAACACATCTCATCTCATCTGGCTGGGGCAGAGTGAAGCAGTGCATAGCTGAGCTGTCTAGCCCCAGAGGGGTGTGGCCCCTGGGCTGCCTCATAGCCATGCTGTTTGCACAGCCCCTAGCTGAATCACAATTAAGCTATTTTGCAGTGAATAAAGTTTTCTTCTTTACTGCATCCCAAATTGAGCATTTCTATTGGCATTGAATTGGCACCATCAGTTGACATTACTCATGAGGACACATTCTATATTTCTTTTCTTCAAGAGTATATCTTAAGAGGTCCTTATAGTAGGATACATAAACTATTTAACAAATAAATGGACACTTTCTATATTGCTGATTCTCAATCATAGTAACCTATTAGAATCACTTGGGAAGCCTTTAAAACTGATAATTTCTGAGCCTGCCCTAGAACTAGGTAAAACAGAAATTATTGGGATATTATTGCAAGAAGCCCACCCCCAGGAGCAACAGGTGGGGATGAGGCCCTCTCTCCACGGATAACATACGTGTATCTGGGATGGAACATAGAAATCTGTTTTACTTTTTAAAAATATTTTTGTTATTGTAAGGCATGCCTGAACTGAGAGATATTACTAGGCAATGCCTTTTTAAATTGGTAGTTGTTCTTACATTTTGGTCCCACCCCCAGGTTTAATGCAATTTTTATGGAAAGGTAGGATCGAAAATGCTGTATTAAATGATTATGTTTGTATTACTGAAAACTGTCATCTCCTAGAAAGTCTTATCGACCACTTTTTTTGCATATATTTGATAAAAGGTGCTAAAGTTTAGTATTCCAAAAATCATAGCCTTTACATTTACACCTTAGAATTTTTGAACAAATTAATTTTTTTCTAGCGGTTATGTGAAATAAGCAATTTAAGTAATCTATTTAGAGATTATGAGACTTAGATTATTCTATTTGGTTGGATATTCAGTGGTTGTATTCTAGGGAATTTTAACTAATAAGAAGGCAGACCTTAAGATTATTTGTACTCCAAGTTTAAATTAGATATGTGGAAGGTAGTTGTTTCTATATAAAATTATTCATGAAGGAAAATTTTTTTGAAATCACACAATTAAGGGCATAGAACAGAATTTTCCCTCAGAGAACTTACAACTGACCAGTAGAGTATTTTAAAAGAAACTATATTATGAAAACTTTTAGTTTAAACATGCTCTCTCCAATTCACACAAACCCCTCATTTCTTATTACTTGCCCTCAGTCTTATTCATTCATGCAAATATAATTTAATTTAGGTTTTATAGACATTTGAAAATGCAACATTTCTACACATGTTTTTTTGTTGTTGTTTGTTATTATTTGTAGTCCCTGGGACCATAAATATCAGTAACACCTGGGAACTTTTTTAAAATGTAAATTTTCAGGCAATCTGTGGTTTAACAAATCCCTTGAGGTGATTCTAACACACTCTACAGTTTAAAAATGTAAGAACAACTACCAATTTAAAAAGGCATTGCCTAGCAATATCTCTCAGCTCAGGCATGCCTTACAACAACAACAACAAAAATATTTTTAAAAAGTAAAACAGATTTCTATGTTCCATCCCAGGTACACATGTGTTATCGATAGAGAGAGGGCCTCATCCCCACCTGTTGCTCCTGGGGGTGGGCTTCTTACGATAATATCCCAAGAAAACAGAATTTTCTGAGACTTGCTTGGGAGAACAAGTGATTTTATTTGTATGGAATTAAATTCCTGAGTTTTCAAGGTCCCATTTCCCTTTGATGCACCAAGAAAGAAGTGTAGCTATGGCTTCAATAGGGCCACAATAAAAGACATTGTGATCTATTTCAATTGCTATTCTTGTGTTTATGCAAACAATTAGGCCAAATTCAAACTAGACTTAATGCAGTCTCTTTAAAAATGAGGTTAATCAGAGGGAGACAAATCGGATTTCAACAGAAAATCACAGTGCCCAGTGGTGAATACTGGACTCCAGTGAGGTTAAATGTCTTCAAAGTTTTGTTTTTAAGGCTATCTCTACGTATGCCTGATGGCATCACCAAGATGCTCTAACTGCAGGAAAATCTATCAGATCATCACTGCTTGATTTCATTCCAGCAAAATCCTTGCATCTGGAAGTCTTCTCAACTATTTTATGATTTGTTTTGTACATTAACTTTTATGGTTTGTATTTCTTCCTTCTGTTTTCATAGGATGTATGTCTGTGTCCTTATTTACCTGATTACTTATTCACACAATATAAGCCTCATTTTATAAGCCATCTGCATCACTGTCTCCTGATATGAGACTTAATAATTTGGACTTATGGTTGAGTCAATGAAGTATGGATGGTCTATCAACTTCACTTGAAACTGCTTTCCCTTTTCTGCCTAAATAGTTCAGACAGAAAAGGCCCATGGTTTCTCATGGGAGAATCTTAGACTATTTCCCTTAGGTTAATTTGAGTTAAGTATGATGGACTGAAGGGCTTCAAACAGGTGTGACACACCTGCCGTCAGGGAGGCCACTCCTTCAATTAATTTGAGATACCAGAAAGCTAGTCTTTCCTTTTATCACATAGGATTTTACCTCTCACCAGACCTTTAGTTGCTATAATTCTCCTCACCTTTGAATTATGTCTTCTAACCTTCTTGTCAGGTTTTTATTTCTAGAATACAACAAGAATGCCGGCTTGTCCAATGTGCCATCCCCTGGACATTGCCTATGTCATCTCCCAGGGTCACCTGATTGACCTGGACTTTGCAAATTCCTCTTTCCTGAATAAAGACTCCTTTTCCGCTTCCTCTTCAAATAGGGGAGAACCCCTGAGCCTTGGGTTAGGCAAGCTTACCCCAAGAAGATAGAGACCTTCATCCATTTACCCTTTTGTAAGATTATAAAGAGGTTCATTCTCTCTAAAGGAGGGACTGAGACTGATACTGTGATTAGTTAGTTATTAATAATAGAAAAGGAGCAAAGGGGAGGTCAGACATTATAGGCACATTATTTGGGCAGCTTCAATTCCACACTCCCTGGGAAACCAACCCATCCCCTGCAGATCACTGGGGGAAGGGGTCCAAAAAGAGGAGATAGCTGCATATGCAGCGAAGTTGGTGACATGGGAAAGTTACTTGCCTTCAGTCAAATCTGGCAACAGAGATCACTGGCAAGAGAAGGGGTGGAGCCAATGCAAGTCTGCAAAAATTTGGGAACACTTGTTCCTTAGATAAAAATGTTTGCTCTCTTGGCTCTTAGCTCTAGGTTCTCTTGCGCTAGCCCCATATGACCCACAGCCATGCGGACTCCATATGGATTGGACTAATGGACTGCAGCTGGGAATACAAAGTATGCTAACCGAATGCTGAATTGGACTGTCCCAACGTGGAATGGAAATTCTGAACACTGGCCCTGATTTTAGCTCTGCTAAAACCCAGCTACACTTTTTCCTGGTCCAACAATGAGAAATGGGACCTTGGAAACTTAGGGATTTAATGTCATGCAAATAAAAATCACTTGCTCTCTCCTGCAAGTCTCAGAAATTTCCTTTTCTTGGGCTATCTCAAGAAGCCCACTCCCACTAGCAACTGGTGGAGATGAGAACTTCTCTCCATCAATAAAGACGGGATTTGTGGGATCAGGTACCATATGGTCTGGATTTTTCATTAGTCCTTCCCTCTGTTCTCCCCAGAGCAACTATTTTTAAGTCAAACCAACAGGGTCCAAAGATTGGTGTTCAGGCACCCTTGGTCTACATGACTTCACCTCTGCAAAGCTAGCCAGGAGCCTTTCATGTTAGGTCAATGAAGGGAGCGTTAAACATGCGCAGTCAAGCTGGAGTTCTAGTGCTTTCATCACTATGAGAACTGACTCCCATCTCCTTTTCTTATTTTTATGTGAACCATAGATTCTCTTCCTACCTTTTGCTAACTTTCAATCTTGGTGACAAGTTTTGTACTGGTGAATGATGTTCCTGGGTCTATCCTAGTGGAAACCAATTATCATGTCACTCATTTGGGATCCCTTAGGATATGACACTATAGGCTATGAAGACATACACATCTTTTTCTGACTTCCATTTTGATTCTGTGCTTACACAATAAATATGCTTAGCATTATATTGACTACTTCCATACTAAATAGTTAATGATAAATTTGATTGTTTAGTTTGGTGATGGATTTCTTCTATAATTTAATGCCAGGCAACCTTTCTATTTATGGCTCCAAAGATTATCCTAAAAGTTAGCTTTTTTACCTTCTTTCCATATAGCTTCAAGCTACTCATCCAATTGGACCAAATTAAGCTACACCTTATAGACTCTCTTATGGAGTGTCTATATACAATCCAGAGAAGGCTGTGAGGGTATTAGTCCTAGTACCAGAATCAGTTGTCATAAGAGATAAACATTACTGGTATGGATGTGAAGAAAAGGGATCCCTTGTGCACTGTTGGTTGAAATGTAAATTGGTAGAGATGCTATGAAAAACAGTATGGAGGATCCTAAAAACAAAACAAAAAAAAATAGAACTACTTCATGATTTAGAAAGTCCAATCCTGGGAATATAACCAAAGGTAATGAAAACCCTCGCTTAAAAAAATATCTGTACCTCCATGTTTATAGCAGCATTTACAATACATTGTGATATTCAGCCATCAAAGTAAGGAAATATTATAATTTTCAACATGGGAAGACCTTAAAGGCATTATGCTAAGTGAAATAAAGAAGACAGAGAAGGAAAAATACTGTATGATCTCAATTATATGTGAAATCTAAAAACAAAACAAAAAAAAATAGGAAACAAGAGATCAGTGGTTACCAGAGGTAAGGGAGGAGTAATTGGAGGAAGGTAGCCAAAAGTTGGAAACTTCCAATTACAAATAAATACTAGGGATGTAATGTACAACATGATTGACTACAGCTAACACTGCTCTATGATATATAGAACAGTTATTAAGAGAATAAATCCCAAGAGTTCTCATCACAAGGAGAACATTTTTTTCCTTTCTTCTATTCTTTTTTCATTTTATTGTATCTACTAGGGGCCCAATGCATGAATTCGTGCACCTTGAAAGGAACTGTGGGCCGCAAGGCTGCAGTGGGCACAGGGGCAGGTCTCGGCCCACCTTCTGCGCCCCCACCTGGCCCCTCCCACCACGGCCCCATGTCCCCTGCCCCCTGTCTGCCAGCAGCCCCACTCCCACCACTGACTGCGCTGGGCCCACTTGCACTTGCTGCCAGAATGGAGTGATTGAGGCCAGTGTCAACAGCAGGTGCAAGCAGGCAGCACCGTCAGCGGGTGTGGGCAGCGGCTGCTACCCAAATCACCCTCAGGAGCAGGGGAAGGTAGAGAAGTGCTCATGAGCGATTGGGGCCAGCAGCCGCCACTTTCACCTGCTGATAGCGCCAAGCAATTGGGACCGGCACTGGGCACTGGCAGTGGGGGCGAGTGGGGCCAGTGCTGGCAGCAGGTGCAAGCGCCCAGCAGGAACATGGCGTGCAGGAGCAAAGAATTTTCAGTAACCACCAGAGGCTTGCCCCAATGACAGCGACTGGCACCCCACCTTGGTCTGTTGCCCCCACTCATCTGCTCCACCATCCTGCCACAGCCAATGCCCGCCATGTTCCACGTGTGCCCACACATGGTCAGCACACGTCATAGCGACCGGTTGTTCGGTTGTTCCGCCGTTCAGTCTATTTGCACATTAGCGTTTTACATACATAGGTATAAGAAGATGGTTGTCAGCTGAACCTATGTGGTTATCATTTCACAATGTATGTTAATCAAATCATTATTCTGTAAGCTTTAAATGCATGTCAATTATTTCTCAATATCACTGGATGAAAATAATAATGCTCAATGCAAACTAGTCAAACATTTACACCATAGTTTTTATATTCAAACAAAATTGGTCTTACCAAAGAAATAGAACATTTGATTTAATACTTAACAGGTAATAGACTCATTATTTAAATGTACTGCAAGAAGATTTTTCTCTTCTTCCATCTTTCAGCTCTTAAAGAAATTCCTGTGCAATGAATTATAACATAAAACACAGCACTTATTGGTGAGAGCAAAAGATCAGAGACCTAATTGAAACAAGATAATTCAAATATTAGTATCATGTATGTAATGTAAAGTATCAATTTACTAGAGGCCCAGTGCACAAAATTTGTGAAGGGGGGCAGGGTCCCTCAGCCTGGCCTGTACCCTCTCACAGTCCTGGAACCCTCAGGGAATATCTGACTGTTTGTTTAGGCCAGCAAGATCGGGCCTAAACCAGCAGTCGGACATCCCTCTTGCAATCCGGGACCTCTGGCTCCTAACCGCTCACCTGCCTGTTTGCCTGATCACCCCTAACCACTCTGCCTGCCTGGCTCATCACTACTAACCACTCATCTGCCTGCCTAATTGCCCCTAACCACTCACCTACCTGCCTGATCACCCCTAACTGCCTCTGCCTTGGCCCCCACCACTGTGGCTTCATTGGAAGGATTCCAGAATGATGTCTGGAAGTTCATTTGGCTGACCACTCTAATTACCATATTATGCTTTTATTATTACAGATTAGATCATGGATTTGCTTATATAAAATAATGACTATTGTAAAAATATATAATTATTTAATATTATACAGATGTACATGTACTTATATAAGCTATAGAAGTTAGGGAAATTAAAAAAAAAACATTGTTAGAATAGAATAACATACATTTTTATTTTCTTTCTGATTTTTAAATAAAATTGTGGATATTTCAATCAATTTTTATGTTAAAAATGATGAACAGATCTAAAAAAAGTTATTTTTTAAATATTAATTACTTAATAGAGTCCTTAAAATCAGCTCATTCCATGATATGCAGTGCAAGTTACACTACCAAAAATTAGATCTTGGCACAAATAATAGAAATTTGATTTCCCTTTTATACATGCTTCATGCTGATATTGATCATGATATATATACTTTTTATTTTAACACTAGCGGCCTAGTGCACGAATTTGTGCACATTGAAAAGAAATTATTTAGAAGAAATATTTTAATATCGCTATTTGCCCTTTCTCTATAATAGAAGTGCCAACCAAATTCACAATCAACAATGACAGATTGAAACACATGCGTGCGATTGGCGCCAGCGAGAGCTTTATATACTATATAGATAAACTTGCTTAATTAGACCTGCTCTCTGATTTAGCTAAACTTTTTCCAGCCCAGTGAAGCACCCCAACTTCTCTTTCAGGTTAATTGTCAGCAACACAGCAGTAAATATCAACACAAAGCAGATTATTATTGTAGATCACACAGAGAGAACAAAGGATAAAATATTTAACTGCAGCAGTGTTTGGCTATATTCTGCGCAGTGAGAAAACATAAAGTCATTTTCAAGGTCCACCATTTCTTACTTCTTTTCAGTTGGGTCAGGTTTCTAAACTTTGTAAATCTCTGTTTTCTGGCCAATGAAAATAGGATTCTACTGAGTCTCCTATATAGCTGCTCCAGGATTTCTGTGAGGGTCAAATGGGATGAGGTATGGGAAAATGCTTCACAGGCATTTGGTTAAAGTGTGAAACCTTTCCACCTGACTCTAAAGCAAGTCATGTTCCTGGGCTGAAGAAACTCCAAGGAGGCTAGTTGCTAGGGAGAGGAAGCTGGACGTTGCTACATGGTACCACTGTTTCCAGGCTGGACTGGGCTGTGGGCCACATTTTGCATGATGGGGTCTCAGCAGTGTTGCCTGTGATTTGGTGAGCTGTCACTCCAGGCTGGTGGCATGACCTATGTCCCACTTTGGGGAAGCCAAGTTTTGCTGCGGTGCTGTTTCTCTATAAATGGCTAGTGAGAGTCATGGTAGCTCCTGCATTGAGCTTCTGCCCCCCTAGTGGTCAGTGTGCATCATAGTGACTGGTCAGATGGTCAGAGGGACACTTAGCATTTTAGCCTTTTATATAGTAGTATATAGATGATGCATCCTGGATTTCATTGAAAGTAGTACACAAATACATCATTATTATTTTTATTTCCTGAATCCTACTCTTAGAATAGAATTTTAAGCTATTTTTAAAGGCAATTGTTAATAGAGAATAGAAAGAAAATATTACATACCTATTATACTTTTTCTAAATTCAATATTGAGGAAGGAGGTAGAAGAGAGAAGAAGAAGGAAAGAAGACAAATGGAAGGAGAAAATGAAACCCATCATTCTGCATCTTAGTACTTTTCACACACTCCTCAATTTTTTTTGCTAGTATTTCATGTGCTTCCTTCTCAGTTGTTGGTGGTGTGAATTCTCTCAACTTTTAAAATTACAACAAGCAAGATCTGAACTTTCAGAAGCACTGAATGGCTGTGAGAATTCAGTTATATATGGCCTAGATATTTCAATGTGTCTAGTATTTCAATATTCCATGAAGAAATCTAATCCAGATTATTGCTTTTCAAATCAACACATTGGACACTGATTGCCCTGAAGGACCAGGAGTGTTAGCAGCTAAATTCCCTTGTACTTACAGCTGATATAAATAAAAGTAGGCCTGCTGGAATTTAAGACTCATGGAATAGTGTTTTTTCAAGACTTATACTACTAACTGGAATACCCATTCTATGATCCACATTGCAAATAGCCGGGGATAAAGAGACCTTGTTTGTTTGTTTGTTTTTTTACAAATTCGAATGCCTTAAAACAAATCAAAAGGAAAGAAACCCTCAGGAGGCAGCCAATCAATGATTTGCTCTCATCATTGATGTTTCTATCTCTCTCTCGCTCACTGTCCCTTCCTCTCTGAAATCAATAAAAATATGTTTTTAAAAAAGTAAAGAATCCCTTTAATAAAGTGTATACAAGTGTCTATCAACTAAATTAGGAGCATAATTTGAGAGCTGGACAAATTGAAGTCACAATTCCTTTCCACAAAAGTTTACTATAGAAAAAAAAAAGAACAAAAACAAGAAATTAAAAACAGCATATGTGTGTATATATAGTATACACATGTAAAATCAGTGCTAGGTTGTGTAATCCTATATAATAAAGAACTAATATGCTAATTATACCAGATGGTAAAACAACCTTCCGGAATGACCTTCCGGAAGGACCAGTGGGCAGGGCCCCGAGGCAGCCAGGCTGCGAGGGCCAAGCCCCTTGCATGAATTTTGTGCATTGGGCCTATAGTATAGGCAATAACTTTTAATTGAATTATGTGCAATGAAATGACTTCATTGATAAGATATGGCCATAAGTAAAACTTTGAAGAGAAGTAGAATTTTTTAAAAATCTTTATTGTTGAAAGTATTACATATGTCCCCTTTTTCTGCCCATTGACCTCTTAACCCGCCCCAGCCCCCAGCCCCAGATCTTTATCTCCTTATTGTTTGTGTCCAGGGGTTAAGCATATATGCATAAAAGTTCTTTGGTTGATCTTGTCCCACCCATCTATGGACCCCCACTTTCCATCTGAGCTTTGACAGTCTCTTCCATGCTTCTAGTCTCTGGATCTATTTTGTTCATCAGTTTATTTTGTAGAATTTAAATAGGAGGAAGAGGCATAGAAAGAAGTTGACGAGACATTATCACAAAAACAAACAAACAAACAATATAGAGCCATGTGCTTTTTTGGAAAAGGATAAAGCATAGGCCTGGGCAAGATTACCTTTGGTACTAGGTTAGGTGGGAGAAAGGAAGGATTTATGCTGATTGAATTAGGAAGGGTAAAGATGGATGCTGGAAATCTTAGCACTATATACCATCTACTTATCTTTTGAGAATAGAAAGTAGGGGTAAATCCTACCTTATTTTCCTATCTACTTAGTACAGGAAGATAAAGTAATATGTTCTAACCAAGAAGAACCACATGCACATTAAAAAGTGTTTCTGGTTTAGGTATCATCTTACCTTTATAAGGTTTCACATCATTATGATAGATTTGGGGTAATCTACACTAATAAAAGAGAAACATGGTAATTGGCGTATGACCGCTACCCTTTTCATTGACTAATCAGCGAGATATGCAAATTAAAAGTCAGCCAAGATGGCGGCTGGCAGCCAGGCAGCTTGAAACTAACATGAGGCTTGCTTGCCTCAGTGACGGAGGAAACCAACGTTCCCCGCCTGCTGCTGCAAGCCTCTGAGCCTGCAGTTTCAAACATTATAACAAATACCACCGGACTTGAGCCAGCAGATTCGCAACATTGTATGCAAAGGCCAGAAACCTACTTTCAGGAGCGGAGGCCTAAGACCTGGAGCCAAGCCACAAGGTAAAGCTGGCCCAGAATAAAAAAAAACAAAAAAAGAAAAAAGGAGCGGTTGGGAACTTCAGTCACCCCGCCTGAAAACAGCCCTCAGCCCCTCACCCAGGCTGGCCAGGCACCCCAGTGGGGACCCCCACGCTGATCCAGAACACCCTTCAGGGCAAACGAGCTGGCACCCACCCATGCACCAGGCCTCTATCCTATACAGTAAAAGGGTAATATGCCTCCCAGCACCGGGATCAGCATGACAGGGGGCAGCGCCCAAACACCTTGATCGGCCCTGCTCTGTGTGTGACAGGGGGCGGCACCCCAACCCCCACTCCCCGGGGCCCTGCTCTGTGTGTGACGGGGTAGAGCTATAACCTCCCCATTGGCCCTGCCCTGAGTGTGAGAGTGGCGGCGCCCCAATCCCCTGATTGGCCCTGCTCTGTGGGTGATAGAGGGCGGTGCCCCAACCCACTGATCCACCCTGCTCTGTGTGTGACAGGGGACGGTGCCCCAACTCCCCTATCGGACCTACTCTGTGAGTGACAGGGGGGAGCTCCTCAACCCACTGATGGGCCCTGCTCTGTACATGACAGGGTATGGAGCCCCAACCCCCCTGATGGGCCCTGCTCTGTGCATGACAGGGGGTCGCGCTGCAACCTCCCCATCGACCCTGCCTTGAGTGTGACAGGGGGTGGTGCCCCAACCCCCCAATTGGCCCTGCTCTGAGCCCGACCAGGGGCTGCATCTAGGGATTGGGCCTGCCCTCTGCCACCTGGGAGCAGGCCTAAGACAGTAGGTCGTTATCTCCCGAGGGATCCCAGACTGCTAGAGGGCACAGGCCGGGCTGAAGGACGCCCCCTCCCCCACCCGAGTGCACAAATTTTTGTGCACCGGGCCTCTAGTGAAGTTATAATAAGGGATGCAATTTTAAAGCAGAAATATTTAAGTCAGAACTGCATATACTGTATTATTACATGTACTAGATGCCCAGTGCAGGAATTCGTGCACCAGTGGGGTTCCTCGGCCTGACCTCTGGGATCGGGCCAAAACTGAATCTCTGACATCCCCCAAGGGGTCCCGGATTGCGAGAGGGCACAGGTCAGGCTGTAGGACCCCACCGGTGCATGATCGGGGCCAGGGAGGGATGCAGGAGATTGGCCAGCTGGGAAGGGGCCACAGGAGGGCTCCAGGGCAAGTCCAGCCCATCTTACTCAGTCTTGATCAGCCAGAACCCAGCAGCAAGCTAAGCTACTGGTCAACTGTCTGACCCCTGTTGGTCAGTGCACATCATAGCAAGCAGTTGAGCAGCCTTAGCATATCATTAGCATATTAGGTTTTGATTGGTTGAACATATGACTGGATGGCCAGACACTTAGCATATTAGGCTTTTATTATATAGGATATTATACAGATCTCAGTAGCAACTGAAATAGTACAGGTTGCTGTTTGTACATGCATTTGCTTTATTTCACTAGTTCTTTCTCCACATGTTTATATGGAAGCAGGGAGGGGAAAAGAAGAGTAATGTAGCTGTAATTATGAGTGTTTCTTGGATACAATAAATCAAAACAGCAATGCAGAAATAATTTGAAAATAAATCTCTGAGAGTAGAACTATCTACCAGAAGAGGAAGGCAGGGCCTGGTAATCTCAGTACAGAAACAGAGGCCACAAACATATTCTCTAGTCTAACGCAAAGAGAGGAAGCGGATGTTTGTTCAGTGGCTACCAACACAAGTTTACAGCTTGGAAACCAAACTGCCTGGGTTTGAATCCTGAAGCTTATCATTTGTTATCTGTACAACCTTGGGAACATTGCTTTGCTTCACTTTGACCTCAATTTTACCATCATTACCTGCTTCATATAGGTGTTGTGAGGGTTAAAAGAGTTACAGTTTGTAAAAACCGTAGCACATGAGGTGTCATGGAAATAGTGTAAGCATGTAATGTATTCACCAAAACAGGTCATTTTTAAGGGTGAAAGGAAGTGTTAAAAGCATTAAAGTTTATAGAACCTTTTGAAATGATTCTTTATTGATCAAAAAAAGTTTTATTGTAAAATGATGCATTATTTCAAAAAATTATATTTAAAAATAAACTTCTTGCCCTGACCGGTTTGGCTCAGTGGATAGAGCGTCAGCCTGCAGACTCAAGGGTCCTGGGTTTGATTCTGGTCAAGGGCATGTACCTTGGTTGAGGGCACATCCCCAGTGGGGGGTGTGAAGGAGGCAGCTGATCAATGTTTCTCTCTCATTGATGTTTCTAACTCTCTATCCCTCTCCCTTCCTCTCTGCAAAACAATCAATAAAATATATTTTTAAAAAATAATAAAAAAATAAACTTCTCTCTTAAAGGTGAAATAGAATATATTCATATAAGTTAAAATAAAATTATTTATATTGTTTATTGACTATTACGAAGGAACATATGTAGAATAATTTTTAACCTAAGCCCTTTTCTTAGTTCGTTTCTATTATTATGTTGCTGGTTTTGTTCCCCAGAACATATTTTGTTTTTCAGTATGTGCTTTTTAAAAAATTCTTAACAGCTTTATTGAGGTATAGTTTACCTTTCAGCAATGTGTAACAACTATTTTTATAAGGCTACATTTTTCAAATAAGTTAGCTGTTCATGACTATTTTGAATGCTTTGCTATTTAAATACTGTAAAACTGTAGGCTTTCAACATTTTTACACTGCATTACACTATATACTTTTCTCAGTTAAAACTAGGAATTCTAAATTGTTCCCCTACAAGTAAAAGGATTTTGCAGCACAATTTTAAAATAAAAACATTTTCAACAGTGTATGTTGTTTAAATATTCATCATTTAAGCATTTCAGTTTTGTTTTGATAAATTTTAATATCTTGCTGTTTTCAGGAGCTGCCATACTGTTTTTTGTTTTTTCTTTATTGATTAAGGTATAACATATGTGTCCTTATTGCCCCATTACCCCCAAATCCCCACTTGTGCCCTCACCCCCCCAGGTGTCTGTGTCCATTGGTTAGGCTTATATGCATGCATACAAGTCCTTTGGTTGATTGCTCCCCCTTCCCCCCACCCTCCCCTACCTTCCC
This sequence comes from Myotis nattereri, assembly GCF_964212035.1. Classification (NCBI taxonomy): domain Eukaryota; kingdom Metazoa; phylum Chordata; class Mammalia; order Chiroptera; family Vespertilionidae; genus Myotis; species Myotis nattereri. The sequence goes on along the minus strand of NC_138082.1, from coordinate 67,474,727 downwards.
ACTGAGGTTTGATCATCAGATCGATGCTTCTCTGTCTCTGGAACAGTTTTGTTCATCAGTTTATGTTGTTCATTATATTCCACAAATGAGTGAGATCATGTGACTGACTTATTTTGCTTAGCATAATGCTCTCCAGGCCCATCCATGCTGTTGCAAATGGTAGGGGTTCCTTCCTTTTTACAGCAGCATAGTATTCCATTGTGTAGATGTACCAGTTTTCTAATCCACTCATCTGCCATACTGTTCTTCATAGTGGTTCCACTAATGGACATTCCCACCAGCAGTTAGTTCAACAGGGTTCCCTTTTCTCCACATCCTCAACACTTGTTATTACTTGTCTTTTGGATGATAGTCACTTTTACAGGTGTGATGATATCTCAATGTAGTTTTTGACTTTCATTTCCCTGATAATTAGTAATGGACATCTTTCCATGTACCAATTGGACATTTTAAGTCTTCCCTGGAAAAATGTCTATTCAGTTACTTTGCCCATTTTTTAAATTGTTTCCTTATTTTGTTATTGTATTATGTGAGAGTTTTTGTTTGTCCATGTTTGTTTTTAGTATATTTTGGATTTTAATGACTGAAAGAGCTCCTTGGACCATTTCCAATTGCGGGTTCCCCTTACAAACAATTCTCAGATACCAGCAGGGTGTCTGAGGCCTCAATTCAATTCTGATACTATCTACACAGAGATAGGATATAACTCAGTGCTGATATTACCAGTGAGATAGCATTGGATTCCAAAGGTTATGTGTTTAGTCCCACAAGACTGCCTGCATTCCACCCTTCGGATGCCAGTTGCAATGCAAGCCCTGGTTGTTACCTGTACTTTCCACAGATCAGCTATAAATCAGAGGTTCCCCACATCCCCTCCTTGGTTTGATTCATTTGCTAGAGTAGCTCACAGGAGTCAGAGAAATATTTTACTTACTGGATTACCTATTATTATAAAACCAAATGATAAAGGATACATATAAATATGCAGATGGAGAAGATGAGAAGGGAAGGCATGGGGGAAGGAGACAGAGCTTCTATGAGCTCTCCCCAAATCTCCACATGTTCACTAACCCAGAATCTCTCCAAACCCTAACCTCAGGGGGTTTCATAGAGGCTTTATTACAGTCATCATTGGTTAAATCATCAATTATTGACAATGGATTCAAATTCTATTCAAGGTCAGAGGTGATACTGAAAGTTCCAAACCTCTAATCACAGGATTGGTTCTCTTGGATACCAGCTCCCATCCTTATGGTCAGCTCATTAACGTACAAGAGAAAGCTTTGTCTCTCTCAATACTTAGAAAATCCTAAGGGTTTTTTGGTTTGTTTGTTTGTTTGTTTTTGTAAATGACCAAATATATATTTCTTATAGGTTACAATATCACAACCTTTTATCACACATATGATTTACTAATATATTCTCTCATATCATGGGTTACTTTTCATTTTGTTTATAGTTTCCTTTGCTGTGCAGAGCTTTTCAAATTGATACAGTCCTGTTTGTTTATTTTTGCTTTTGTTGCCTTTGCTTTGGTGTCATATCCAAAAAATCATCACCAAGACCAATGCAGAGGAGCTTCTCCCCTGTGTTTCCTTCTAGTAGTTTTATTGCTTCAGGTCTTATGTTCAACTCTTTAATCTATCGAGTTGCTTGTCCTTTCAGCTGTTCTCAACCTGTGGGTCGCGACCCCTTTGGGGGTCAAACGACCCTTTCACAGGGGTTCCTTAAGACCATTGGAAACACATATATAATTACATATTGTTTTTGTGATTAATCACTATGCTTTAATTATGTTCAATTTGTAACAATAAAATTGGGGGTCACCACAACATGAGGAACTGTATTAAAGGGTCGCGGCATTAGGATGGTTGAGAACCACTGCTTTATGGTGGTGCTTTAAGATGGAGCCCAATTTCATTCTTTTTGCATTTGGTTGTCCAGTTTTCCCAACTATATTTATTAATAAGACTATCCTTTTCTCATTATATATTGTTGGCTCCATTGTCATAATAAATTAATTGACTATATACACATGGATTTATTTCTGGTCTCTCTGTTATATCCCATGTATTTATGTGCCTGTTTTCATGTCAATAGTGAACTATTTTGATTACTATAGCTTTGTAATATAGTTTGAAATGTCTCCAACTTTGTTCTTTGTTAAGATGGCTTTGGCTATTTCGGGTCTTTTTTGGTTCCAAACAAATTTTAGGATTTTTTTTTTTCTGTTCTGATTTCTAACACAGGCATATAATATTATAGAAGAATTTTAATGCCATTTTAGAATATTTTGGTTTACTTATGAAGCAGTTCTTTATGAGACAAACATTTCTACAATCTGTTGATGGACAAGGAAAAGAGAAATCATATACTACAATGTTTGTATTTTTAAAGAAATTATTCATCATTAACTTCATGACAAAAATGCTATATTGTAGTCAGTTCTGTTGTATAATTTTTTTTAAAATTGATTTTTAGGGAGAGAGAGAGAGAGAGAGAGAGAGAGAGAGAGAGAGAGAGGAGAGAGAGAGAGAGAGAGAGAGAGAGAGAGAGAGAGAGAGAGAGAGAGAGAAGAGAAACATCAGTTAGTTGCCTTCCATACATCCCCTGACCAGGGATTGAAGCTGAAACCTGGGTATGTGCCTTGACCTGGAATTGAACCCACAACTTTTTGGTGTATGGGACAACTGAGTGAGCAACTCAGACATGGTATAAATATTTCTTTAAAAATTATAAATTTTAACAACTTGTATTTAAAATCAAAGATTTTCACTATCTATTTGGAAATAAAAGTCTAAGCTATGTTTTCACACACCCAATTGCAAATATATTTCTGTTTCAAAGGTTTCTTAATTTAAAACTACTATTTTTAACATGACAGTTTTCTTCACCAATATTTGTTTATGATATATTTAGAAAAATGATAATTTTAGTTATTTCTTACCTTTATAAACTAAATTAAAAATGCCAGCTGTTTTATATCAGCAAAATTAACTCCCTAACTTTATTTTTAAGTAGGATCAAAAATTGAACAATTGAAATTAACTTGTTTATTTGAAGCATCTGATAAGAATAACATAAAACTAATATGATTTAATTATTTGCAAAGTTTTTCTGCTAATAAAGCCAATAATTACCAGCTATCACTTTCTTTTTTGTATGTGCATAAGAAAATTTGGACTTAAGAATGAGCAAAATTAATGAAGAGCACTAATATGATCAAAATAAAAATCCTTGCTTTCAGAGTAATAGGAAAACATACCTTCTTGGTTACATTTTTAAATTATCATTTGGCACAGTTATCTATTCACAACTACTAATATTTGAAATAAATGCTGATGCTTCTTCAAAAGTGTTGTCTTAGTTCTTTATGTGGTTAGTAATATCATTATAGTTCCTATAGTGAACAATAAATGTCAATAAGAATTTTGTTCAAGTTAAAAGTTCATCTTTTTTCTTGGGAAACAGAAATTCAATAATTAACTTTTTATTAAAATATATTTAAAATAATTTTTATTGTCGATGGCAAAAAAAAATGGCCATTAGACATTAAAGGAAAAAATAATTGTATATTTTCAATATGCAATAAACCATAAAATCTCTTTAAGAAAAATATTTATATTACTTAATTTCCTTAGGGATTAAATGACTGAAAGGTGAAATTCTAGTAAACCATCCCAGCTTATTTGAATGCAACTATTTATATTAATGCACTTTCTGAAAATGAATAATCTAGGACAATAATAATAGAAAGAGAGGACAGTGTGAGTTTTGACTCTTCAAGAAAACCTGCAAATATGATCCCTCTCTCCTAAGAATCAATGCTATTATGACTGTGCATGGATCAAGTGAACCAGGCGTGGGTCAAAGGAAAGTATGATTACAAATTGCATTAGTTACATATACTTTTTATATAACATACTAGAGACCCGGTGCACAAAAATTTGTGCACTTGGGGGGGAGGGGGGTCCCCTCAGCCCGAACTGTGCCCTCTCGCAGTCTGGGACCCCTCAGGAGATAACAACCTGCTGGCTTCGGCCTGCTCCCGGGTGGCAGAGGGCAGGCCCAATCCCTAGGTGCAGCCCCTGGTCGGGCTCAGAGCAGGGCTGATTGGGGAGTTGGGGCACTGCCCCCTGTCATGCAAAGAGCAGGGCGGATTGGGAGGTTGTGATGCCACCCTCAGTCACGCTCAGGGTAGGGCCGCTGTGGGGTTGGGGCACCGCACCCTGTCACACTCAAGGCAGGGTCGATTGAGAGGTTGTGGCGCCACCCCCTGTCACGCACAGAGCAGGGACCATCAGGGGGGTTGGGGCTCCGTACCCTGTCACGCACAGAGCAGGGCGGATCAGGGGGTTGGGGCGCTGCCTTCTATCACCCATAGAGCAGGGCCGATCAGGGGGTTGGAGAGCCACCACTCTCACACTCAGGGCAGGGCTGATGGGGAGGTTATGGCCCTACCCCATCACACACAGAGCAGGGTCCGTGGGTGGGGGGTTGGGGTGCCACACCCTGTCACACACAGAGCAGGGCCGATCAGGGTTTTGGGGTGCCACACCCTGTCACACACAGAGCCTCAGGGAGATCAGGGGGTTGGGGAGCTCCCCCCTATCAGGCACAGAGCAGGGCTGATCAGGGGGTTGGGGCGCCTTCCCCTGTCACGAACAGAGCAGGGCAGATAGGGAGGTTGTGGCCCCGCTCCCTGTCACACATAGAGTCGAAGGGCGATCAGGGGGTTTGGGCGCTGCCCGCTGTCACACTGATCCCAGTGCTGGGAGGCCTCTCAGCTCCGCTGATCCAGGTGCTGGGAGGCCTTGCGGCTCTGCTGATCTTGGTGCTGGGAGGCATATTACCCTTTTAATATATAGGATAGAGGCCTGGTGCATGGGTGGGGGCTGGCTGGTTTGCCCTGAAGGGTGTCCTGGATCAGGGTTGGGGTCCCCACTGGGGTGCCTGGCCAGCCTGGGTGAGGGGATGATGGCTGTTTGCAGCTGGTCACACACCCTTCAGGGTGGGGGTCCCCACTGGGGTGCCTGGCCAGTCTGGGTAAGGGGCTGAGGGCTGTTGTCAGGCTGGCGGGTGACTGAAGCTCCCAACTGCTCCTTTTTTTCTTTTTTTTCTTTTTATTCTGGGAGAGCTTTAGCTCTGGCTCCAGCTCTGAGGCCTCTGCTTCTGAAAGCAGGTATCTGGTTTGTTTGGGTTCTATAATTGAAACACTGTATCAACTCCAGCTCTGAGATCCCTGCGGGCTGAAAGCAGGTTTCTGGGGTTTTTGTTTAGCTTCTATATTTGTAACAATGTTTCAAACTGCAAGCTCAGAGGCCGGCAAGGCAGGCAAGGAATGTTGGTTTCCTCCATCACTGAAGCAAGCAAGCCTCATGTTAACTTCAAGCTGCCTGGCTGCTGGCTGCCATCTTGGCTGGCAGTTAATTTGCATATCTCGCTGATTAGCCAATGGGAAGGGTAGCGGATGTACGCTAATTACCATGTTTCTCTTTTATTAGATAGGATATTTATTGAACACTTCCATAAACAAGGCAGTGACTAGTTTTTCTGATACCTATAATGGCTATGGGTCAATCTTGTCATCTTCTCAACTGAATTTCTTCATCTCTTCAGATGATATGCATTGTTCCTCACCTCTTAAGGTGACATGCATAATTATCTAAAAAGTCTGGATGCAACTGAGTCTACTAGGAATACCAGTGACTTTAGGAAAAACATGTGTGTTAATGAAAAACAAGGTTTGGTCCTAATAAATTGTTAGCTTTTGACCATTAATATCTTTAATATTTTTTAAAAATTTATTTTCACTTCCAGCTGCCGATGAGGAAACTGAAATGCAGAAAATCCAGAGTAAATTCTACTAGGCCACACAGAAGGTCTCATGAAGACAGAAGATACTTTATGAACTCCAGATTCTCAGCCTAATTCTCTGTCAGCTAGACCTCCATGTGAGCCTTGCAAACTTAGGTAGGAACAGCTTTCTCTAAAAATGCTCATGAAGCAAATCAGAGCAATGCTTCATTCCATGTGATTTCTCATTTGAAAAGCAAACAATTGCCAATTTGTTTGACTTGTATTTGTAATTATTTCCTTGTGAATTACTCATCACTAAATGCTTTATAAATATTTTCTCTCTTTCCCAATGTCTATGGAATGATCATAGCATACAAAGTGTTGGCTTTCAGTGATTTATTAATATCTCCTTTTGAAATAACATTCATTTGTAAGATAGAATAACAGCACTTAAAGAAACAAATCATGAATTTGAATTCCCTCTCAGACAATAACTCACCCGATGTGCTTAATAAGATGAACTACATAGTGACTTTTATTTAAAGGTATCCATTATATCAAAAGTAGAAAGTAAATATGCATATTTGAATTTAGTTGCACAGAGCCTTGCCATCAGGTAACATTCTGATAGACTTTCAGACTTCACTAAATTTGTATAAGCTGAAGGCATTGCATTATATGCATTACTGAATCTGGTTTCACTTCTGCTAATACTGAAACATACAAGCCAGTGGCCATATTATAGCAGCATGCATCATGTGCTTACCATAATCCCCAAATTTAACTCTACATGAAGAACAGAGCCTTTTATTTCTCAGTTCTTTTTTGAACTTGAGACATAATTTAAAGCATTTTCTAGGTGGTAAAATAAATATCTCTTTACAGAAACTTAATAATTTCAGAGTAAAATATAGAACTCAGTAACTTGATTCAGAATATTGGTCTTAGTCAATGCTTTTAATAATTTCAATATCAAATATTTTTTTAAAAAGAGAGAGAGAATAGCAATTCTCTTCCTTCTTGGTCCTGATTGCTATCAAATAGCAGTTGTGTATGTCTTTTGTCTTTGCTGTGAAAAACTTGGTATGAATTCAAACCAGCCTAAATTGTAAAAATCCAATATCCCCTTTTAAAAATAGAAAAATGGAATTGTTAAATATTTACAGCAATACCTTTAAGCAAGAGAGAAGGGAAATTATTATAAGAAATTCAGAGAGGAGCAGGATGCTTATTAAAGAGCTACGATGAATGATGATTGGCTTAAAAGGAATAATAAATAAAAATGTTAAAAAAGAAAGCTAAATCTGTTGCAGGAAAAGACCATGGTAAAACAAAGGTGTGGTAGTAATAGAAGTGGTCTGTAGAGAGTGACTTTACATTGTGGTGTAACTGAGGAAAGAAAATGACCCAGTTGTGTTTGCTAATGATAGGTATCATGAGATGCAGGATGTAGTAATGGAAATGCAAGTCCTCAGCTTTAAATTATATGTAAAATATCTTCTAGAAAGATGGTTTAATGGGAAAAAGTATGGTAACAATCAAATTAATGTGTAATTTTGAAAAACATTTATTCAACTCAATCCCTACTTTTCCCCCAAACTTTAAATGAGAAAACAAATCAAAACAAAACAAAACAAAAACAATGAACGAATTAGCTATAAAAGTCCCAACTCCATACCCCAACAAGGGACACATTTTGTATGACTGACTGAAATGCAGACAGAGGGGCAAAATAATGCCAGGGCAGGGTGAATGGAGAGGAAAAAGCTCATAGGAAGGAAGAGAAAAGGTTGGGTGAAACATGAAAAGCCAGTACGAGAAAGCTGAAAAAGAGAAGTTAGGGCTATTGTACAGTTTCCCGTTCCCCTTACCTGATTCTTCTTGCCACATTATTGGTTAAGTTTCATAGGTTACAATAACTGGAGGAAAAGAGGTATGCCTGTCAGTTATTCACAATGCAGAATCTTGAAAAGGTCAGCATAGTAGCAGTATGACAGGCCATGTAAGTCATTATGTGACTTCTAACTCATTTGTAAGTAGAATGAGAATGAGAGCAAATTAATGTAAACTCTGCCGTAAGACCTCTGAAAACATGTTAGTTATATTGAAAGCTCGGTTTTCCTCTGTATCTAGAGAGACAAATAGATATTTGATAACAAATGTGATGCCTGCCTTAGAAGCAGCAGAAATGAAAATAAGTTCAATTTTCTGTAAAGAGGTTTGAAATAAAGATAGCAGTAGAAGAAGATAGTTTTGGGAGAAATATGTATATATATAAAATATAATATATACAGTCCTCCAAAAATGTACACACACACTTTGAATAATTATAAAGGCAGTGTTTATTAAAATGCATTTCATTTTCAAAATGGAGCTATCAGCTGTTAAAATGTGTATACATGTTTGGGGACACCTGCACATACATACAGATAGTCCGTGTGTTTGTTTGGCTGGTTCCATTTAGATATTATTTCCTGATGAATACAAATCTTATGACTTTCAAGGTCAAGTATTTTTAAGGAATATTAAAATATCATCAGGTATGATAATATAATTATGAATTTCCATAGTTTTATTGGGATGGATCTGTTAATTATAGAGCTTTGTCTTGCGTTAAAATAGGCCTAATTTTATATCATTGATCAAACACTGTTTTTATATGAAATCTCACAATGTAATGTACACATATCTCAAAGCATATTCATTGGTAATATATACTAAAGTAGGTGGCTAAACATGCTATAGGTGATTGACAGGGAGTAGTGAAAAGAGTTAATTATCCATAATACCATCTTTTACCCCTTCCCCCCAGACATCCCAGTGTGCCTCTGTCATACACTTAGACACAGTTCCTAATGGCAAAATCTATTAGAATGCACAATATTCTCCCATGGGAGGTGGTGGAAAGTCCTGTCACTTGAGACATTTAAAACTACACTGGATACAGCACTAGAGAGCCATGAGCGCCTGTCTCCAACCCTCAGGATAGAACACATGACTTAATGGGTGCCTTTCCATCCCTTAATGTCTCTGATTCACTGGGCGTTTTAATAGCTACCTCATATTTAAGTAGATGAACAAGAGTCTATTTTTTTCAATGGGAATTTTGTTTGGTCTATAAAGTGTCAAGACTGAGGTGACAAGACAAACCACAAGGGAATGGAGGAAGCCTCGTGGAAATTTAATTGATTTGGAGGAGGGTTGAGCAAACACAACAGTGTATTAGGGTTTAGCAAATGCCTCAACTTTTTTTTCCCAAGTGTTTTCAGTTCAAGAAAAACCCAAAACACATTTGGCTAAACACTTTTCCCCTTAATTTTCAAACCCATGTGTATTTCAAGGGAAATTCAATCCATGTGTTTCTGATTCATTTACACTTAGCTCATCAAAATGTGGTTTTGTAAGACCCATTTGATGTTTAAGAAGCCTTGTGAGCTTTTTTATAAGCCTTTTTTCTTTGAACCAGGAAGTTGCTTTTTGCCAAGAGTCAATGGAACTTCAACCTGAAAAGAGTCCGTTTTGTTTCAGATTTTGGAATCCTCGAAGTTGGTGGGAGGTAATGAGCAGGGAGGGCACTGATTCAGAGAGAATGAATGTTCCTATTTCTAATATTATCTGTTCAAATGACTTGAAAAATCTCCCCCCCCCCCCTCAATTTGTAGTAGAAAATCTGTCTTAAATTCTTGAAAACACTGTAGAAAACATAAGGGTGAATTTTCTTCCAGGATGCAATATTGCCATGTGTTCTGATAACTGTGCTCTAATGTGTCTCTTGGTGATGAGTAATCAGGGCGGTAATGTCATATTTATCTCAGGGCAGTTATAAAGAGGTGACTCAAAAAAGGTGTTTAGATTGGCCATCTTTCTGTAATTAAAAGAAAAAGCTCTCTGCCTAGTTTTTGTTGTTCAGCGAATGTGCTGATTCAGGTGCACACAATCCCCTATCTCATTGCCGGTGTTCTTAAGGAGCATCTGGGGTAAGGAAACATACATCCGGTCCATCCGTCAAGAGTCCATGAGAAAGCCAACAGTGTTTGCACCTGCAGGATGAATTACATCTTTGGTGAGTGTGGGAAGCTACATAATGAGACAGCTGAATGGCTGACACATTTCTTTTCTCTTGCTCCTACAAAACCTTCTTTTTATATTACCTTTACTTTTCCTACTTCTTTCTCTCACCGTTCCCTACCTTTACCCAATCAGCACTATATAATAGAGCAAATAGACATACTCATCCAAGGATGGGTTGACATAATTTACACATTGCTTTCATTTGGTTGTTCCTTGGATGAATTCTTCATCCAGAACAAGATAATGAAAACCATACGGTCACTGAGCACAAAACCTTCCGTCACTTTGGCTGCTCCCTTGCAGCCCATTTCATTTCATAAAAGCTGGTCCCTGAGTTTGCTTCAGTAGAGGATCCCATCCAGGTGAAATCCTGCCCTCTATGGGTTTGGATAATCCAGCAAATACTGCCAATTTATTCCTGGCCTGTCACACATACATCAGAGAACTCCTTGGAATGCAGCATCTCTTGCTAGCCTGATACAGCTTTAGCAACGTAGCCTTTTAAGTGTCCAGAGAGTTCTGTTCAGGGACCTTCATTGTGGAAACTGAAGAGAGGAGTCCCAGGATAGGTGACAAATGGAAAATCACACTGACATTTTTTTAACCCATGCTGATCTCAAATCCTGAACCACTGCCTAACGGAAGTCAATATTTTGAATGTTGTGATAGAGAAGGGTAAATGTATACTTAGTTTCTGGGATGAGTTTTGACAATATATAGCAAAATTATAAGATTTTAACAATGGCAGTAAGTTCAGGCTACAGGTGTGAATATATAGAATTATTCATTGATTCAAACGCCCACATCAGTGAACAAAACTACACAGAACAATAAAAATACCAATGAGGTTCCTGAAATTTGAACAAAAGAAGTTTACTTTTATTTTCTAATTTGTCACTTGTTTTACACAGATACTGAAGAGACATTTCAGCTATAAAAATTCATCTTCATAATTTGTGGTTTAAAATACAAAAACATTTTTTTTTCTTAAAACTAGCTGGGAAGACTTTTCTGCAATGACCGAACTTATGAAACTACCCAGTCTATTATGTTTAATTTTATTTTATTTCCCAAAGACATGTAATTGAAAGTAAAAAGTGCAGTCTATGTTCAAAATGTAACTCTATAAATCTTTCTGGTGCTAGAGAAATATTGTAAAGTGTTTTCAGTATAAATATATGCTTTGCTTTTTAAAAAAAAATATATTTTTATTGATTTAAGAAAGAAAGGGAAAGGGAGAAAAAAGAAAGCAGCAACTACTGAGAATCATTGATCAGCAGCCTCCTGCACACCCCCTATGGGGGGACTGAGCCCACAACCCGGGCATGTGCCCTGATCATTAATCGAACCATGACCTCCTGGGTCATAGGTCAAGGCTCAACCACCAAGCCACACTGGCAGGGCTATGTTTTGCTTTTGATTATCAGAGATCTTTGCCATTATTTATCAAGCAAAGAATACTTCACATAATATAGAATTATCTTATTATCTTTCCCCTATAAATGTAAAATAGGAAACAAAGTGATGAACAGCAAAGTATATAAAATGCTGTAATTTATATGGCTGAGAAATGGGAAGGAATCTAGAATCATTTTGTCCATACTCCTAATTTTATTGATGAAGAAACACATAGGCCAGAGAAGGAAACTCTTCAAAGCTCCTAAACTGGTTTGTATCACAGTGGACATCAAAGGTTAGTTCTCTTAAATACTAGTCCTATCCTATTTTAATAAGCAATAAAATTTCGATTGGAGGAATATATTCCTGGAACAGGACACATTGGATAAGCCTACAAAAATTCCTTGAATTTAAAATAGTTCTCACTATGTAGAATTCCAATATACAAAACGGATTAAAGTGGAATTCACTCATTGAAGTGGAATTGGGAGCCCTGGGGGCAGGTCTGTTTGCCCTTCTCATCTCCACCCTCTAGGAGGACTCTAAGGCACCTCCCAAGAACACAAAGGATTCCTTAGAATCATGTATTGAAACCACCAACATCTTCCCCAATTTTGCGAAGCAGACCCACATGCAACCTCCAATGTCTCCACTGTATGAGTTTGCTGGGGCTACTATAATAATGTGCCACAGACAGGGTGGCTTTAACAACAGAAATTTTGTTTTCTCGAAATAATGGAGATTAGAAGACGGAGATCAAGGTGTGCTGCATGGCTGGTTTCTAGTGAGGACTCTCTCCTCGGCTTGTGGATGGCCATCTTCTCCCTGTATCTTCATATGGTGTCTCTGTACTTGTCTGTCTTCTAATCTCTTCTTATAAGAACACCAGTCATGTTAGATTATGACCTAACCTCATAACTTCATTTTAACTTCATTGGTTCTTTAAAGACCTTATCTTCAAATGCAGTTATATTTTGAGGTACTAAGGATTAGGACTTCAACATATACATTTGGGAAGCAAAATTCAGCCCACAATACTTACCGTCTTATAATCACACTTTTGTTATAATACCCTCTTCTGAGAGTGGATGAGAACTAACCAGTGGAATATGGCAAGATGATGGGTATCACTTCCACAGTTATATAACTGTATAATATCCTGTATGTCTTGCTAGTAAACTGCTTTCTCTTCTTTCTCTTCTCTCTCTCTCTTATCTATCTATCTATCTATCTATCTATCTATCTATCTATCTATCTATCTATCATCTATCTATCTATATATATTAGAGGCCCAGTGAATGAAATTCTTGCAGGGGTGTGGGGAGGGGGGTCTGGTCTCTCAGCCTGGCCTGCTCCCTCTCCCATTTGGGACCCCTCGGGGATTGTATGACTGCCTCTCACAATCTGGGACTGCTGGCTCCTAACCGCTCGCCTGCCTGCCTGCCTGATTGCCCCTAACCCCTCTGCCTGCCTGCCTGATCACCCCTAATCACCTCTGCTTGCCTGCCTGATTGCCCCTAACTGCTCCTCTGCTGGCCTGATCACCCCTAACTGCCTCTGCCTCACCCTGCACCCAGGACCCAGGCTTCCCTCCCTCTGGCCAGTCATAGGCACCCAGGACCCGGGCCAGTTTTGCCGGGGCCTGCCACAGCCACAGGGAACCATGGGCGGGCAGCTTCATCCGGGCTGCAGCAGCAGGATCCTGGGACTGTAGGGCAGCAGCTTGTCCATCTCCCAGGCCACAGCCACAGGCGCAGCTGTTGGTGCTGGGGACCATGGGGCAGGCGGCTTGTTTTTCTCCCGGGCCACAGGCGCAGGCACAGCTGCTGGCACCCGGGACCGCAGGGCAGGTGGCTTGTCCCTCTTCCAGGTCAGAGCCTAGCTGGTCCCCATTCCTCTCTTATGAGCTCATTTGTGCCTCGCTGGTCCCCATTCCTCTCTCATGAGCTCAGTTGTGCCTGGCTGGTCCCCATTCCTCTTTCCCCAGTGTTGAGTGTCTGAGCCATGACGCCATGAGGGCGTGACAACCAGTTGCATATTAGTTCTTTATTATATAGGATAAAAGCCTAAGTGACCGTTACAACTGGATGACTGGACAATAGCTATGATGTGCACTGATCACCAGGGGGGCAGACACTCAACACAGGAGCTGCCCTCTGTTAGTCAGTGTGCTCCCACAGCCAACCTTTCCCTGCCAGACAACCTCCTGCAGTCCCTCCCCTGGCTGGCTGGCCCCAATTGGCCCCGATTGGCCCCAATCAGGACTGGGCAAGACTGTCCCAATCAGCCAGGAGGGACCCCACCCATGCTCAAATTCATGCACTGGGCCTCTAGTTTAAAAATAATTATTGATTTGAGAGACAGAGACATGGGTTTCTTATTTGACTTACTTATGCATTCATTGGTAATTCTTGTATGTGCCCTGACTAAGAATCCAACCTGCAACCTTGGTGTATGAGGACTATGCTCTAACCAACTGAGCTACCTGGGCAGGGTCTATGAGATTTTCTCTCTTGTTGGCTTTGAAATAAGTGGCCATGTTAGGAGGCTCACATGGCAAGTTGCTGAGGAAGGCCTACAGCCAAAAACCTGCAAAACCTAGCTCCCTCAGTCTTATACTCATGAAATAATGAATTCTCCCATTAACCTGAGTGAACTTGGAAGTGAATTCTTCCCTGTTGAGCTTTCAGATGAAAATTATAGCCCTGGCCAACACTTGATTGTGGTCTTGCAGAGGACTCAGCCAAGTCATGCCTGGACTCCTAACCCACAGAAACTATAAGGCAATAAATATGTGGATTTTTAAAGCCATGGAGGTTGTGGTAATTTGTTACATGGTACAGAAAACCAGTACCTAATAATACATAAGTGGTGTTGGAACCAGGCTGTGGATGGAGGCAGAAGAAATTTTGATAAGCATGACAGAAAGCACCTCAATCAACTTGAACAGATTATTGGCTGATATGTGGGCATTAAAGACACTGCCAATAAGGGATCAAAAATAAAGTGAGGGACATGCCATTCAATTTTGGATAAAGAAGGATTCCTGTTATATCGAGGCAGGAAGCTTAGCAAAATTGTCTCCTACCATTATATGAATTTGTAAGTGACTAATTGAGACATATAGGAAAGTAGAGAAGATACTGCCTTATTTTTGCTGATTGTAGGAAAATGTTAGAGGACAGAAATAAATTGTGGGAGAAACTATTTCAGAAAAACAGGATTCAATGATTTTGAAATTCTGTCACTCCAGCTGGCAGATAAATAAATAGGTAATAGGTAAATAGATATATAAATTAACATTGAGAGATTCACTATCAGAAATGTTTGCTCTGAGAAAAAATTTAGGGTATGACTACAACCTTTTACTAAAGCCTCAGAAAGATTAAAAGACTAGGATATTCAGTCACAAAAAGAGGCATTTAGGAAGATTAACAGTGTGCCTTACAGATCCTCCCATTCAAACCATAAAGATTCTCTTAAATTAAGTGTGGTGTCACTTAGCCATGTTAGCAGGACACCAACGTAGAGGATGGATTATCTCAACAAGATATTTGGTCTGGCTTTTGTCTAGTGATGTGAACCCCATTAGAGTTCACAGGAAACTCAGAAAATACTTGAAGTAATTGTTTCCATGACAAAACAATTAGCGTGGACAAAGAAGGACAGAGAGTAAAATGTGAAAAGGAGCTGTCTGAACCCCAAAATTCTACTGTCAGGAAGTGATGATAAACCAGTCAGTGGCAAATCTAACTTTCATGGAAAAGGAAGAGTAACTAAAAAACTAGAACCAAAAGCCAGAGGGTGGAACCTAGAGCCACAGAGAATTATTTCCAGTCCTTTAAATCTAATCAAGAAACACAACTTTTGCTGGGCTGAATTTCAGAACTGCCATGGAACAGTGACGTTTTTAATCTCCAATTTTCCTCCTTTTTGAACTGGAATGTTTGCAAATATTATTTTTAGTCTGTCCCATCATTTTATATTGAGTTTGTTAGAGTCAAATAACTTGTGTCTTTAGTGTTACAGAGTCACAGATGAAGAGGAATTCCTCAGGAGCCTGCCGTTCTTTTTAAAAAGTATATTTTTATGGTTTTCAGAAAGGAAGGGAGAGGAAAAGAGAGATAGAAACATCAATAATGAGATAGATTCATTGATTGGCTGCCTCCTGTACACCCCATATTGGGCCCACAACCAAAGCATGTGACCTGCCTGACCAGAATCAAATTGTGACCTCCTAGTCCATAGATTAATGCTCAATCCTTAGTCCAGCGGTTCTCAACCTGTAGGTCGCCAACCTGTGGGTTGCGACCCCTTTGGGGGTTGAACGACCCTTTCACAGGGGTCGCCTAAGACCATCGGAAAACACATATATAATTACATATTGTTTTTGTGATTAATCACTATGCTTTAATTATGTTCAATTTGTAACAATGAAAATACATCCTGCATATCAGATATTTACATTATGATTTATAACAGTAACAAAATTACAGTTATGAAATAGCAACGAAAATAATTTTATGGTTGGGGGTCACCACAACATGAGGAACTGTATTAAAGGGTTGTGGCATTAGGAAGGTTGAGAACCGTTGCCTTAGTCATACCAGCTGGGCAAGAGCCAGCCAATCTTTATAGATTATACCCAGAAATCACATTTTACCCAGACCTGATTTTATGGATGTATGTGTGTATGTATGCATGCATGTATTTTGAATTTTAGAGGATGCTTATTAAATCTGGAGACAATGAAAGAAGGAAGGGCTGGGGACATGAACCTAGGCTGGGCTGCTTTAGCTCACTAAGCAGTCACAGAATAGGGGGATTTAGAGACAGGTTCAGGGGTTTGCCTGGGAGGAACTGCAGCTACCCATTACTGCCCTGGTTGCAAGCATCATGGGGCCCCTTTGAGTTTAGGAGATGCATGCCTGTGGGGAAAGAAGGGGCGACGGGGAGGGAAGGCTCTCATTTTGATACATCAGCATAAAGCTGGTGAAAATACCTAGACCTGATTTAAATGATGAGATTTTGAACTTGGAGCTGGTGCTAAAATGGGATTAGACTCTTGAGAACTTTGGAAGTGATACCGAATTTTTGGACTGGAACCCGGATTCTTTGTTCTTTGTCCGCCAGAATCGAAGAATGAATCCACGGACAGAAAGTGGTATAGCAAAGGTGGAGATTTATTGAGGAACAAGTACAGAATCTCACGTGGGGAGAGGAAAGAGTCCCACAGAATGGACTCCCAAGTAGGGAGAGGGAAAAGGTCCCACTGAATTCCTATGTCCATGGTTTATAAAGGCTGCAGTTCCTGTGTCCTGATATCCCCTCTGATTGGTCAATATTTCTCTTTGAATTGGTTACTATAGTGATTCCTGAGGCCCTCCTCCCTCACAGTCCTTCCATTCCTCTGGGCATTCTTCTCTTCCATCTGAATGAAGGTCTTTCTTCTCTTTATTTTGTAAATATAGACCTTTCTTGGCTACTTCCAGTTCCCTTGTCTTATGTAAATGTAACTGTTGCTACTCTCTGGAATTATGGAGATGTAAGTGCACCTGGCTTCCTGGTGTTATGGAAATGTACCTTCTCCCTGTGTTTTTTCCATGAACCCCAATTCTAAAAAATCCCTAAGCCTGCCTATATTTCTCTAAAATTCCTGCTTCAGATGGAGAGAATTTATTCTGGATGTTAGAGGGACATTAATCACGGATGGCCAGATAGATAGAAGTTAGAATGACTGTAAAAAGTCACACTTTCAAGACTCTGTATAATCCCCTCCCCTAGATTGCAAGTTGGACCAGTAACTTGCTTCTAACAGTGGTTCTCAACCTTCTGGCCCTTTAAATACAGTTCCTCATGTTGTGACCCAACCATAAAATTATTTTCGTTGCTACTTCATAATTGTAATGTTGCTACTGTTATGAATCGTAATGTAAATATCTGATATGCAGGATGGTCTTAGGCGACCCCTCTGAAAGGGTCGTTAGTCCGCCAAAGGGGTCGCGACCCACAGGTTGAGAACCGCTGACTAACAGACTATGCAAAAGGTGATGGGTGTCACTCCCAAGCTCATGTTACACTATTTAAACATCATCTTACTAAAAATCTGTCAATAGCCAAATCAACTTGTATTTGGATCTGTCCCCAAGCAAGTCCCCAGATAAGAAAAACATGTTTGTTAATCATTTTTGTGTCCTCTCACCTATATGTGGACAGGTTGTCTTTTATAAACTTTTGAAAGCAGAAAGTAAGGCTGTCATTTCTATTGCCCCTGTCACTTAGCAGGGTAGAAGTGGAACACAGTAAAGTGAGTAAATAAAATCAGGCTAAACTTGTTCACTGACCCAACTGTTACTTCTCTAGTAAATTCAGCAAGTTAGCTATTTATATACTGATAAGTTGGGTACTCTAGTTCTGGTTATAATATGGAGATAAAATGATGTGGAACAGATGATGATAAACTATTTCTTCTTCAAGTTTTTGTTTGTTTTTTATCAGAAAGGAAACATTTTCCATAATCTGTAAAGGCAACAAAGTTTCAATTATAGAAGATAAATAAATCCCAGATACCTGCTTCCAGCCAGCCACCACTGGGAGCTTGGGTGGCTGGGGGCCGTGGCCAGCCTGCAAACAGCCATCAGCCACTCACCCAGGCTGGCCAGGCACCCCAGTGAGAGCCCCCACCCTGAAGGGGCTGTGGCCAGCCTGAAAACAACCATCAGCCCCTCACCCAGGCTGGCCACACCCTCATGGGGTGAGAATCCCCGCTGAGGGGCTTGGAAGCCTGCAAACAGCCATCAGCCACTCACCCAGGCTGGCCAGACCCTCATGGGGTGAGGGTCCCCACTGGGGGCCTTGGCCAGCCTGCAAACAGCCATCAGCCCCTCACCCAGACTGGCCAGGCACCCCAGCAGGACCCCCCACCCTGAAGGGGGCATGGCCAGCCTGAAAACAGCCCTCAGCCCCTCACCCAGGGTGGCCAGGTACCCCAGTGGGGGCCCCCACCCTGAAAGGGCTGTGGCCAGCCTGAAAACATCCATCAGCCCCTCACCCAGGCTGGCCACACTCTCAAGGGGTGAGGGTCCCTGCTGGGGGGCTTGACAAGCCTGTAAACAGCCCTTAGCCCCTCACCCAGGCTGGCCAGGCCCCCCACTGGGGACTCCCACCCTGATCTGGGACACCATTCAGGGCAAACCAGCCAGCCCCCACCCATGCACCAAGCATATAATAAAAGGGTAATATGCAAATTGAGCCTAACAGCAGAATGACTGGGAATAACTGGTCACTATGACACACACTGACCACCAGGGGGCAGACGCTCAATGCAGGAGCTGCCCCCTGGTGGTCTGTGAGCTCCCACAGGGGGAGCTCTGCTCATCCACAAGCCAGGCTGACGGCTGCCAGCACAGCAGTGATGGCGGGAGCCTCTCCCGCCTCCTCAGCAGCACTAAGGATGTCCGATTGCAGCTAAGCCTGGTCCCCGCTGGCAAGTGGACATCCCCTGAGGGCTCCTGGGCTGCCAGAGGGATGTCTGATTGGCAGTTTAGGCCCAATCCCCTGGGGAGCAGGCCTAAGCCAGCAGGTGGATATCCCCTGAAGGGTCCCAGACTGTGAGAGGGCACAGGCCGGGCTGTGGGACCCCCCTCCCCCCCAGTGCACAAATTTTTGTGCACTGGGCCTCTAGTTAGTAAATAAGATATACCATTTAACCCTATGGAAAATCCCACATTGCACTTGTTTTGAACATTTCTCTTTTAGTCCCATATCTCTAAACTGTTCTTCACTTCTGGGCAGTTTCCATACCAAAGAGTCTCCCATTTTATTTTATTTTTATTAAATTTATTGGGGTGGCATTGGTAAATAAGATTATATAGATTACAAGTGTACATTTCTGTGAAACATCATCTGTATATTGCATTGTGTGCCCACCAACCAATGTCCTCCCCTCTGGTACCCACCATACTATTGTCTGTGTTTATGAGTGTTTCTGGGTTTTTTTTTTTTGTTCATTTGTTGCTTTTAATTTTATATCCCCTTAAAGAGTGAAATCACATGATTCTTATTTTTTTCCTGTATGACATCTTTTGCTTAGCATGATATTTTCAAGATTCCTCCATGTTGTCATAAACTGCAATATTTCTTCTTTTTTTATGGCTAAGCAGTATTCCATTGTATATATGTAAAACCTTTTTATGCAATAATCTATTGAAGGAAACTTTGTTTCCATGTCTTGGCCACCATGAATAATGGTGTACTAAACATACCATGGTATTGGTGCATACATCTTTGCAAATGAATGTTTTCAAAATTTTCAGGTAGATACTCAGAAGAATGCTTGCTGGGTCATATGGTAACTCTATTCTTAATGCTTTTAGGAGCCTCCATACATTTTTCTATAGCAGCTGTACCAGTTCACATTCCCAACAGCAGTGAATGAGGGTTCCTTTTTCTTCACAAACTCTCTAACACTTGTCATTGCCTGTCTTACTGATAATAGCCATTCTAAAAGATATGGGGCTTGATCTCTTTGTAGTTCTGATTTGCATTTCCCTAATAGCTGGTGAACTTGAGTGTCTTTTTATATATTTGTTGGCCATTTGTATGTCTTTTTTTGGGAGAAGTGTCTATTCAGGTCCTGTGCCCATTTTTTAATTGGATTGTTTGGTGTTGAATTTTATGAGTTCTTTATATATTTTGGATATGAATGCCTTGTGAGAATTGTTGGTTATAAATATTGTCTCCCTTTTGGTTAGTTGCCTGTTTTTGTTGTTGGTGGTGGTTTCTTTTGCTGTGAAGAAAGTTTTTAGTTTGATATAGCCCCAGTCATTTAATTTTGTCTTTACTTCCCTTGCCTTTGGGGTGAAATTCATATAAAATCTTCTCTAAGACCAAGTTCTATACATTTAGTAGCTATTTTTTCTTCTGTGTACTTTATTGTTTCAGGTCTTATATTTAGGTCTTTGATCTATTTTTAGTTAATTTTTGTGTATGGGGACAAATAGTAGTCTACTTTCATTCTTTTATTTAAAGTATGTTTTATTTTTTAAAATTTTTCATTCATTCATTTTAAAAATTAATAAACAAACAAACAAACAATAACAGTGCCATTGCATGGAGTGGCACTGTCTGTGCTGCATGACTCCAGAGAAGCCAGACACAGACCATGGTATAAATACTCGTAGTGTGCTGTCCCTGAAATCCTCCTTTTGCCTCAGTTCCCTGCTTTGGCTATGGTCTTGTGTCTTTGTCCTCCTCCTCACTGAAAAAATCTTTAAAATAATTTTCGGCACTAGTTGTTTCTTTTTTTCTTTTCTGTTTATTTCTAAAGCCACTGCAATCTGGCTTCAACTCTCCCTTCCCCTGCAAGATCAACAATGACATCTTCTCACTAAACCAAAAGGCCTTTTCAGTCCTTATGTTGTTTGACATTTCGACAGCATTGGATTCTCTTTCTTGTGAGATACTGTTCCCCTTTTTCATTCTCCCCTGTCCTTTCAATGTCTCTGACTCTTCCTTCTCAGCCTATTTGGAGATCTCTCAGTTTTGTATTGCTTATGTTCTGCCCTAGGCTCCCTTCTCTTCTCACTCATGTGATCCAGACATAGCAGTATAGACTTAGCTTATCCAAATTTTGTTGGACATTATTTTTTTGGTACATAAAAAGTTATTGACATACTTTGGTAATTTTATTCCATCTAAACCACATTTACTTTAATCTATTCTTAGACTCTGAAGTTGATATTTTTGAAATGACACAATAGATAGATTGATAGATATTGTTGTTGTAACTCTTAAGGACTATATACTAATTGCAACAATTAAGGACTATCTCACCTAAGACACTATGATCTGGCACCCATCTGACATATATTTGGTGCTCAATAAATAATTGTTGAATAGATTAACAAATATAATTTTAGGGAAGATTACAGAACATATAAAATCATGAGTACAAACTATAAAATATAGATGCATCATAGTAAAATATCTATGAAATGTGGCTCAATTATTTTTTTCCATTAAAAAATATTTACTTAACTGCTTATTTTGTACATATAATCTGGAACTTTGGAAGACTAAAATTTTACATCCAATATTATATAGATTATTTATCCTGTTAAGACATGTGGTTGAAGGCCAAACACTTCTTATGTTTTGAGGCATGTCCTTGATCACAGTTATAATAAGAAAAATGTAAATGTAAATAGAACAGGGAAATTTAATTATCTGGGCATTTGGGTATAAGATGCTAAGTTTATATAAGGCACCACATTATTTTAGGGTAAACTTAGATTATTTAGTTTATGATTTATGAGCAACAAAGATAACTCAAGTTTACGGAAATATCAAAAGAAATATGAAGCTGAAGAAATTACATTCTTATACTTTTTGAGCATGAAGAGAAAGAAAAATGATTCAGACATCTAAACTTCCAGCCAAGCTTCCCAAGGGTCAGTTAGACATTTTTATTAAAAGGGAAAAAAACACAATATAATACATCCATTATTCTTTCATTTTGCAAAATGTCAAACTCCATGTGATCCTTTTAATTTCTATGGGTGTTCTAAACAGATTCTATCTAGAGATGGAGCTAATACACAGCATGGCAAGTATAGATCAGAATGTGCATAAAAAGCCATCATGACTCTCTCTCTCCCTCTTTCACACACACACACACACACACACACACACACACACACACACACACATGCATATGCACCGTAGTGTAAAAAAACTTTTGAATCTGACAGATAAAATACAGTGAAAGTTTTTTTTCCTCTTGAATTTCCTATATCTAACATCTATTTTTTTTTGCCCAATTTTGTCTCATATAATGATTTTTGTGTCTAAAACATATGGACTCCGAATGTATCTGTGCTTCTCTTTCACATCCTGGAGCTGAGAAAAGGTCATGGGTAGTTCACTACTTATTCCTCAAGTAGCCAGATTGGTATTCTTTTCTGAAGTTGTTCATGGGAATTAGACAACACAATGTTGGGATTGGGTAATTTCATCTGAAGTGTGCAGCTTTCTTCCATCTTCTCTCTGCTTGCCCAGGGGCTAGAAGTCACTTATTTATACTCATCTTAATATTTGAGATTTTGAACAATTTGTAGATGCAGTGACTATACTGACCAAGCATATCAATTTAAAAGTGAATAAACTTTATCCCACCTTCACAGAAGAGAAAGCTCATGACTTAAATGTTGAAAAGTAGTTTTTTCTTCCTCACATAGAAAACCATGAAGACTCCCTGTTTCCACATTCTTTAGATCTACCTGTAGTGGTCTAAAGGTGAAATGCCTGAATATTAAGCCATAATCAATCATTGTACACACACTAATTACTTTCTGTCCTCCCCTTTCCTTGTCATCATGGTCCAACGCAGGTTTTTGAGACTGAGTACATTCATCTGAGCTGTTAGCTGCTACGCTCCACTGCATCCTCGAATGATCTGCCTGGTCCAGACCCCTGGAGAAAATTTGTGCATGCATACTGTATGTGAACTTTGGATAAATAAATAAACACGTGAAACAGCTTCCAGATAATTGAAAGCGAATGAAGGAGGGAGCACAAAGAAAACAATTTCTCTGGGGATCAGCGGCTAAGGTGGCAGGTATGATTAAAATCCATGTGATTTATGGGTAGGTGGATTACTAACATGACAACCCTGTTAGTGTTTGTTTGTTTTGGTGCATTTAACAATAAAGTTTTGTTGTTGTTGTTGCTGTGCTTGCTGTGGATTTTGCTCAGGAGTCAGCCACTCAGGAATTCCTAGCGCCCGACTGAGCAGTAATTTAGCAAGCTCTCTTGTGCTCTTTTCCTGTCAGCATTAACATGTCAATTCATTTTAATAGTCTGGGCATGCTCAGTGGGCATGCATTTTCTCAGTAGGTATCCCAGGAGCCCACCCTGTGGTGCAGAAATGTGTTATAGCTTGTCTCAGACCTCAGAGACTTCAGCAGGTTTATTTTCATTATGGCCAAGTATATTTGTTAAGACAAAGCCAAAATAATATATAAAATCAAGACCCTAACAAATGAAATAGGTGATGTCTATTTGATTGGTAATTTAAGCTCTTTCAAAGATTAGGTATTATAATCTTTCTTTACACAAAATTATTATATAATAGAGCTGTAAAAATGTGTGCTGTCACTGCCTCTGGTTTTTGGAAGTTAACTGATATTCTGTCACAATGGGAATTTTCTGTAATCATGATTAATAGTTGAAGTGGCTTTTATGTTAAATGTGAATTTGTCTACCATCTTTCTCATTAAAATGTTTTCAAATGGATTTTTATCTAATATTCTGTCCATAAGTAAGGAGATGAATGAATGAAGAAATAAGTAAATAAGTACATAAATAAATAAAAAAACCCACAAACACTCAAATTCAACTATCAGTGAGGAGACTTGTTTGGTGCTTCATAAATCCATCCCTCAATAGTCAAATGAGATCTCAAATTAAATGCAAATTTCACATGTGTTAGACATACCTTGTCAAACAGAACAAAGTAAAAGAAAAAAGGAAAAGGAGAAGAAAACTAATTTCATAGCCAAACAAAATTTGGTTCATGATTTCAAAATGGTTGACAAGTTATGTCATTTATACAAATTTTGGCTTAAAAACAAAACAGAAAACAAGTTTTTGAGGGCATAGTTCAAAGCATCTAAAAAAAATTAGCATGTTGTACTTTTGACACAGTTTGGGTCTCAGAATTTCTAAAACTGTTGAATAATTATATAATAATAAGATTAAAGAAGAGGCTACCGGTCAAGATGGCAATGTAGGTAAATGGGGTATTTGTATCCTCCCACATCCACATCAAAATTACAACTGAACTACAGAATAATCATCATTCAGAACCACCTGAAATCTATCCAAACAGCAGTCTCGCAACTGAAGATATAAAGAAGAAAGCGCATTGAATCTGGTAGGAGGGGTGGAGGTATGGAAGGGGCTGGTCCCACACCAACATGTAGTGAATAAAAATTGGAAGGGATTTCTCACATGCTGGGGTCCCCCAGGGTTCCAGTTACAGAAAGAAGAATACCCAAAACTTCTGGCTCTGAAAACCAGTAGGGATTGAGGCTGAGAGAGACGAAGACTGCTGGAGTCCTAGGTGATCCTCTTAAAGGGCTTGCACACAGATTTACATGGACTCATTCACTCCATCAGTGTGGAAGCAGTTTGAATGGCACTAGGGACATATACAGGAGAAAAACGGAATTATCTGGCATCAGGGCAAGAGTTGAGGGACAGCTCTTTCCCACACAGAAGTGCTGGCAGAGGCCATTGTTCCTTTTCTGAGTCCTACCACCATGGAGCCAGCAGGGAAGAGCCATATATGAGGCCACATCCACCTGACTCACACTGTGCACTCTGCCCTGCTGATTCCCTGAGACCCCGCCCACTCAGCTTTCACAGCAACCAAAGCTTTTTCCATTGGCTTTTCCATATGAATGGGCTATGTTAGGTCATACTTTAGACTTTCCTAAAATCTCTCTAACAAGCAATATCTGGACTGGGCATGATCTGTACCTCTTATTAACTGGCCCAGCCCCAGCACTAGGAGCAGTTGGCCTTGGTCTACAGCTTGGCCTCTCCTAGGAATCTCTAAGCCCAGCACAAGTAGCAGCCATCAGCACATTGCATTGTAACTCATGACAGTGGCCCTGAGACAGAACATAGGCAGTGTCTGACCCTGACCTACACCTCCTTGGAGGCCCCAGAGCCAGCACACCCAGTGGACATAATGAGGCTACATTGAAACACCACCAACCACCTCTACAAGTGACACTCAAAGGATGGACTCAGCAGGCACTGGAGTCCCCCTGAAGTAAGTCCTGCTCTGTGTGGTGGGCCCCAGCACAGCTAATCCTCCATGGTGGTCACAGCCAGTCCTGCGGCCCATCAGCCTTGAGATAAATTGTTCTCATTGGTGTGCCAGTAGCAATCAAGTCTCAACTACAAGAGGAGGATGTTCACAGCCCACAAAGGGGGCACTGCAAGTGCCCAACTTCAATGATCAGGGAGTGCCACTGAACCGTACATAACACCTACTACATTAGGCCACTCTACAAAGCCTGGAAGTTGTAACAACTCTACCTAATATATAGAAACAAACACAAGGAGGAGACAACAAAACATATCTCAAGTGAAAGAACAAAATTTCATAAGAAGAACTAAGCAAAAATGAAGACAAGCAATCTACTAGGTGCAGAGTTCAAAACACTGGTTATAAGGATGCTCAGTGAATTTAGTGAGAACTTCAACAGCATAATAAATAAACAAGAAAACAAAAAAAAAAACCACACACATGGAAACCATAAGAAAGAACCAGTCAGAAATTAAGTATACACTCACTTAAATGAAGAATAATTTACAGGGAATCAACAGTGGAGTAGATAAAGTAGAGAATCAAATCAGATATTTGGGATATAAGGATGCAAATAACACCCAATCAGAAATGCAAAATGAAAGAAAAAAGAATAAAAAAAATATGAGGATAATGTACGGAGTCTCTGGGACAACTTCAATAGTACTAACATTCACATCATGGGGGTGTTGGAAGAATAAGTGAGAAAGCAACAAATTGAAGACCTACTTGAAAAAATGATGGAAAATTTCCCTAACCTGATGAAGGAAATAGACATACAAGTTCAGGAAGCACAGAGAATCCCAAACAAGATGAACCCAAATAGGCATACACCAAGACACATCATAATTAAAATGTCAAGGGTTAAAGGCAAAATCTTAAATGCAGCAAGAGAAAAGCAATGAGTTATATGCAGGGAGCTTCCATAAGAATGTCAACTGATTTCTCAACAGAAACACTGTAGGCCAAAAGAGATGGCAAAAAATGTTAGAAGTGATAAAACACAGGGAACTACGACTAAGATTACTCTAACCAGCAAAGCTATCATTTAGAATCGAAGGACATATAAAGAGCTTCCCGGCCAAGGAAAAGTTAAAAGAGATCATCATTAAAGTGTCTTCTTTAAAAAGAGGAAAAAAAAGATTAAATATATATATATATATATATATATATATATATATATTCAATAATTAAATAAATAAAACGAAATAAATGAACCCCCCAAACAGGAACAGACTCATATATACATAAAATGTTTTTTGTTTGTTAGTTTTTCAATATATTTTTTTACAGAGAGGAAGGGAGAGGGATAGAGCGTTAGAAACATCGATGAGAGAGTAACATCGATTCAGCTGCCTCCTGCACACCTCCTACTGGGGATGTGCCCGCAACCCAGGTACATGCCCTTGACCAGAATCGAACCTGGGACCCTTCAGTCCGCAGGCCGACCCTCTATCCACTGAGCCAAACCAGTTAGGGCCAGAAAATGTTTTGATGGTGTCAGACAGGAGGGGAGTTAGGGTGATAGGTGAAAAAGGTGAAGGGGTTATTACAGAATAGTCATGGGGATGTAAAGTACAGCATAGAGAATACAGTCAATAATATCCTAGTAACCATGTATGGTTTTAGTTGGGAATGAGATTTATTGGGATTATCAATTATTAAGTTACATAATGTCTAATCACTTGGTTGTGCACCTGAAACTAATATAATATTATAAAACTGTAACTGAAAAATTAAAAAAATATTTTAAAACACACAAAAAAAGAATAAAGTAAAAGTTCAAAGAAAGGTATCAGAGTAGAAAATGACACCAGCTTTTTCTTTGAATGCCTCATCTCAATTTTTAAAATTATTTCCATCCCTTTTTTTCTTAACTTTTAGTGGCAAGCCATTTCTATTCAATTATATATGGGTGGTGAGTTGGCTGTGTATAGACTCATAAGAAATTTCTGTAGTACAGTTAGTTGAAATAGTCAAGCAAGTTGTACGTTATTACATGATACATAGAATTTTGGTTAGAATTTAGAGTTTAACAGAAAGATATCTGTTACCCTCATACTTCAGGTCTCCCACTAAACATTTTTTAAAATAAGCTAAAGTATTTTCTAAAAATTATTTTGCATAAACAACATTTAAAAAATTCTTGACACAAACTTTTAGGATTCTCCAGTGTCATACTTTTCATTTTTACCTCTTCCAGTTTAAACCACAAATTATTTACCACTTTCCCATTAGTAAGAATTTTCAACTCTTCATATCTTCAGTGATTGGAAATATAGACCTGGGTTATTTAAGCAGTGATATCTTAATCCTTAGTAATTGTGATAATATTTTAACTGATGGCATCATCCCTAGTCAGAAAGTTACAGCTGTGGTGCTTTTTAAGGTCTAAACATATTCACTGAACTCAGGAAATAGCTGCTCATAAATGCTTATTCAGGTCAAGGGAAATGTTTTCCATACTCTGTATTTAAAGGGAAAGTGGCAAGATAGAAGATAATAGGAAGAGATACAGGGGACATTAGATGGGTGGCCAAGCAGAGGTCAGAAAAGATGGAGCAGCTCTCCTTCCTGACACAATATCCTGTTGCTTTTCCATCACTTTGTCTAGTCAGACCTCTCTAGAGTTTTCCAGTTATTCCTCCTCTCACTCTGTGTACACGTATGTCTCTGTGTGTAAATCTCTCTGTATGTAAGCACAGGCACTTAAGGTGGCTAGAGAAAAGAAAAATGAAGGAGCAAAATATATTTCTTGTCTTCTGAGTATTAAATTACACCCATCTTTATGACTCCTCTAAAGTTTGCATACTGGGAAAACTTGCATAGCATTTAATCTTTTTACCAAGATGAAAAAGGATACTATTGTCTTAAAATAGTGAATATATACTCACTTACAAAAACTTTTGTTCATGTCAGTTACAGTAAAAAAGTCCTTCATATGTAAAGTGCTTTCAGATTCTTAATGAGAGGTACTCTTTTTCATAATTCAGTCTTCTTACACATTCATTAGTATTATGAAAAAAAATAATTTCAGTGAAACAAACTAGAGAATATATTCTGCCTGTCACCTTCTCTCTGTGTTCAGTATACAATGGATTATCACCTGATAGCAATAAATTCTCTGGCTTACATTTTTATTCAAATATGACACTTTGAATTTTTTAAATATAATTTTTGAGGCAGCTTATGATTTACATAATCTGTGATTGATAATGTTCATTAATAAAACTCCAAATCTTTTTCCTCTTACATACATATACCCTCCGCCCTGCCTCCTCACCACATACACACACACACACACACATACACACACACACACATTCACAGATTTTCCTCAGGGCTTATTCCAATCTAATAAGGATTCTTGTCAGGACATTCCAGATATGATGTTCCCAAGTATTATTCTATAATAATTTTTCTGCTGCTGCAGATTAAAGGGGGGCACATTTGAAGAACCAGTCTCTTTTATTTAAATGTTAAAAACAATATAAATAGAATTAGCTGTGAAATACACAAGAAGGTTCCATGGGATTCTGAATGATGTTTCTACATCCTGACTGTCTACCTATGTTGTGTGTAACAGAATAATGGGAGCAGAAGAGAATACTATATTTTAATTAACTTACAGGCTTATTTGGAGTGAGAAGTGAGACTTTAACTTTAGAACTAATAAAACTGTAGTACATAAATGTCCAATAGCCAAAATATACTACCTAATCATTTGCTTTTTAAGGAAATAGAGGGGGGGGGGGCATAAAATTATTATTTCCTTTAAACATCTTTGTCAATTTATCTTACTTTTAGGATTTATGGCTTTGTTTTTATAATGAATCTACTTTTCAAAGAATTTTTCTTTGAAAACATTGTATCCTACATGATTCATTTTCATATTATTTACACCAAATGCATAAATCATGTAATAATGACAGTAGCATCTTTGTAGTTCTTTTTAAATATAGATGAAATATGAGTTTTCTTCCAAGGTACAAGACGTCATTAAGGGCTCAGGTGGTTAAAATCAACATGAAAAATACATGCTGCTTCTTCTCCCCTTAAATGCAGTAATGTAATCAGATTTCAAGTCATCTTACCTACCTCACTTACAGCTTTATGGAGATTAATTAGTTTCTAGACCCCAGTCACATGATCTTTTCTGACTGTCATTTAGCTGGCTGACTAGAACCTGTGAGCTGTCTCCTGCCCCAAAGGACAGATTAAATTTTACTGTTGTTTGTCTTCTTTCTTTTATTCAAAGGTGGATTTTTAAACTTATGTTTTAATTGTATTTTGTTTTTAATTGGGAATTCATTATGACCTTTTTGAGGGAAGGTCAATATTAAAATAATTAGAAATAGGTAAAACAAAATGTTCTCCCAATTTTGCTATAAAGACTTATTTTACTGACACCTAACACTGGCTTTTTTTTATTATTTATGATACAAATGTTATATGAATTTAGATGAGTTTTCTACAATAAACCTCCACCTCACAGGGGAGATTACTCAGGTGCCCCAAGTTAAGGACATTGATAATTGGTGGTCCTAAGACAGGTTTCTAAGGTCAGAATAAATGTGGAAGTAAAAAAAAAAATGAATTGGAAATTTACTAAGTAACCAACAAAAACAGGGTGATTTGCCTCAGTGGCAAAATTTCTGTTAAGTAACATAAACCACAAACACAGAAAGCAAAATGCAACAATAAAAACTAAAATATTATGAATTTGTTACTCCTTAATAATATATATCCTATAACGACTGTTCTCATTTAGTACTCTGTTGCTGACTGAGCCAAGGATTCAAATTGAAAGACCTCCGTCTTTGTTTTTATGTTAGTCTACTTAACCATGGATTCTCAATTGGGAGGAAAACAAAAGAAGAAAACATTGATAAACTACTTCAATCTGCTTTACAATAATGTGATTAAAGAAAGAAAAGAAACCTTGTCGGCTACAGTGGTTAAAACATTGATATTTCTAGCTGAGGTCCTAATTAAGGTGTAATGAGAGATTCGAAGTGCAGTGAATTCCCTTCCTTCACGTCACTAAACCAGTGAACCAGAACTACATGTAGAGTTTCAGGGAGATGTAACACCCGTGAGTTAGTTATCCTCAGTCCTGAGCAGTTGGTTCAGAGCTGGGGCCACTGGGGTGTAGATGCATGGTGAATGTGGGACTGGCTGCTATTTGACCACAGATTTCCTTTCATGGGTACTTACCAATAAACAGGCCCTCTGCTTAGGAGAAAACTTGATTTCATAAACACATGGAATTTCCTGGCTTTTGAATGAAGACGCCCCGGGATTTTTCACTGCTCAGGTGTTACTGGCCGCAATGCTGATTCAGGAACTGAAATGATCTCTTTCCCTCGCCTGTGGAGTTGGATCATTGCCTTTGGCAGTAACCCCAGACTCCTGTAAATGATGAAGACATCCCTCCATGCCTATGTAGAAAATAGTGCCAACATGGATGCCATTAGAAAGATTCAACTGAGTGTACGCTGAGAAAATTGTGTCTCCCATACCTGGCATGAAGGGGGAGGACTGAGAACAACAGTATAGGTTGAAGCCCATTCCATTGAAAGAGAATCATTGGGTTGATCTAAATCTCCTCCAGGACATTGATATCATATTTTCTGGCTCTTCATTCTCCCAGCACACTGTTCATCCACTTGTGCCTCTTGCCTGACCTTGGAAATGAGAAAAGAATCACTCCATTCTATGCCACCTTCAAAGATTCTTTAAACAATTAGAGCAGAGACAAATTATGTGAAGGAATCTCAGTATTCATCCTGGAGCACTTGTATAAATAATACATTTGATAAGCTTTATATTCATATTATTTATAATGACCTTTGGATAATAAATTCCATTTTAAATTCCCAATGTGTAAAAACAAAAACCCAAAGGCATGAGATAAGCAATGGGAGAATCAAAATCTACAGATGCATTGGTCCCATCAGCCTCTTTATTAATTCTTAGAAAATGTTCATTATATTTGGGTCTTTACCAGGAAGCATTTGTTTCATAACTTATGCCATTCTTTTGGTCCTGTAAATAAATTTTGTGCACAGCGTTATCCTATGTTTAGTTAGAATAAATTTGTGAAATCGTCCCATTGCCATGTAAACATTACATATCTAATTGGTTGTCTTCGCCAGTTTTATAACTTTAGAGCTAACCTGCATAGTTACATTTCATTGGCACCTGTCAGCTGCCCTTCTCTTCTTCTCCCACGAAATAGACTTATTCCAGCAAGGGCAGACTGTAAGCACCCACCCCTCCACAGAAATTATCATAAATAAACAAATGTCTGAATATATCCATTCCCATCACCAGTCGGCAGCATTCCAAGCCAGGCATGTTGATCCTGGGTTTCTGTTCCATTGATAAAAGGGAATATGCCATTTTTGTTCCAGCCAGAGCTGTCCAATGTGCTCTTGTAAGGCAAGTTTCCATGTGGAGTGAATAAGGATCATTGTTTCCTACATAATGGCATTCCCCTCCTTTGGCTCTCAGTGAAAGGCTGCCACTACACTGGCTAAGAAGTAGTCCTGTTTAACTGCCAAGTGTCTGCTGAACATAGGGTGGTAATGGGAATGATTTTCTTATCCGTCATTGCATGACTGGCACGTGAATAATTTTGCCCACCAGGTCATCATGTCACATCATCCATGATAACTAAGCATAATCAAATGTAATCACTATATTACTCCTTCAAAATGATCATTTTTACAAGAAAAATAAAGAAATATATCTTCATTTCTCCTCTCCTCCACTTTGTAAAGATGTTGGTTTCAGAGATAAATAGGTAAGAAAAGCCAATAAAGCACACTGACTGAATTCATGCTGTCATTTAAAATGCATATGTTTTCAAGTGGTGCCTCTGTTTTATACCTGTTTCTGGCTGGCATAGCCAAACTAAGTATCAGCCGTGGGCAAACTATGGCCCGCGGGCTGGATCCGGCCCGTTTGAAATGAATAAAACAAACAAAAAAAAAGACCGTACCCTTTTATGTAATGATGTTTACTCTGAATTTATATTAGTTCACACAAACACTCCATCCATGCGTTTGTTCCGGCCTCCGGTCCAGTTTAAGAACCCATTGTGGCCCTCGAGTCAAAAAGTTTGCCCACCCCTGATCTAGACATTAATACTAGATCCAGTTCAGTAATATTTATTGCTCTGAGTCCAATCTATATTAGCATGTCAGCCCTGTATCAAAGCAGAAGACAGCAGTATTTATGATTATTAGTACAATATTGAATCATCCTGAACCAATTACTGATCCAATTACTGTGTCATTATTATTTTCTGAATAGGGCTTGATTTGTCTGTGATAAATATGATGCAATTAAACCACCTTTTTACATAATAAAACACTGCAGGTGTTTATTCTTAAGAGTTCACAGATACCAACAACCAATAGATTTAATTTAAAATATCCTTGATATAAGTGTGAATTTCATTAAAATTTTCTAACTTTAATGTACATTTAAAGCATATCTTATCAAAAGAAACAATAACAGCCAAACTCTTGTCTGGCTATTATTTAGAAACTATGCTAACTGTCCAAACAAACAAAAATTAACATAGTTGCTTAATATTCTGACCTAAAATGTCATTTATTCAATGTATATAAATATTAGCTGGAATTATTAAAAAAGTTCTTAGATATAGGTATATTACAAAATAGATTTATAATAGTTGCAATTTATAACACCAATTGCATATAATAACAATTGAAGGAAAACAAACGTTCTTAATTACCTCAACAGGCCAACAGCAAGGTATGTGATAAAAGCTAAATGTTATCAACCACTTTGAAATCCTACATTATATTCAATTGTATACAAGCAATTTTAAAACAAGTTTTTCCATTACACGTTTAAACACACTGTTATTTGAATAACCCATACTTCAGACAATATGAACATAAATGAAGCTAAATATTATTAAAAATATAGTTAAAAATCATTACATAAAAAACAATGTTTAAAGTTAGTATTATATTTAACATTGAAGATAACCCAAGAAAATGCTTTAGTTCTTAAAGTATTTATTCTCTTCACTCTCTCTAGCCCAAATTTATAATAAACGTTTATAATTAGAGAAGTAAAAAAAAAAAAAGATCAATATCAGGTTAACAATTATTTTGATTGTACACAAATGTTTTGAAGATTATAATAATGAATCTGTTTGATCACTATTATATTTTAAAGTACTAAAAATCAGGTTAAATTGAAGATTCGTTGTTGTCGTTTGTAGAGATGAATAACATTGCCTAGTCAGTTTTCTAAGACTTTAACATAAATCAAGCATAAATCATGACCTTATAAAAAAGTTGTATTAAAATTAATGGATTCAGAAACCAAACTACCTTGTCAGGTTCCCTTTATTGCAAAATGGGCCTATTATACTATTTCTATCATGCATTTTTTTATTGATACCTTTTGAAGAAAAATAATTGGCATACATTTTAATCTACCTAACAGACTAGTGGCTATTTAACTCATTTTACTCAATAATGAATCAGTGGTTGGCCACCAACACTTTTAATAATGTTGTTATAGATGTGATTATGTAGCATGCGTCAGCATTTGCCGACTACATTATTGCAATTAGCCAAGGATTTCAAAGTGGTTGATGACATTTAGGTTGTATCACACACCTTGCCATTGGTCTGTCAAGGTGATTATAGTAAGTTTGTGTTGCTTCAAGGCTGTAATTATACAAATTACAGTTTTCATCCTCCTTGTCCCTCTCTCCGTCTTTGCCTCTGTCTATCCTCCTCCCTTTCCCCCTCTCTCTTTTCATGTAGAGTTCTAAATAGGAGGGAGTTCCCACTTTTATTGCCAACATCTCAATAATTATAGATGTGCTCTTGTAGAAATCAATTTATAATTCTGAACACCTACCATCAATATCTAATTTTCTGCATATTTTAAAAGGCAAGAATAAACTCAAATCCATTCCAAGCAGATTAACAAAAATGCACTTGGGTGTTTTTTTCTGTTACATTGTCTAAAGGGGAGGAAGGAAGTCTGCTGTGCCTCACAGAAAGGAATATTAAAGATTAAAATGGACATTTTCATTGGTACAGACTAAAATTTACTCCTGTAACCACAGAAATTCAGTGTAAATTAAGAGTTTGTAAAAAATTGAAAATGGGTACTAGATTCCAGACAATATTTAATTTAACCTAAGTGTTAAAATTAAAGCAATAACACTGAAAATAAATTAATGAACTGCAATTAATTATATTTACAATAAGTGGTTTGGGTTTGAAACACCTACTTTCTGCACTGATAAAATAAAACCTACATCCTGTAGAAGCTAAAGTAAGTTAAATGAAGATGCTTTTAACAAGGTTATTACTTAAGCAATGACAGGTTTACAGATTTTAGCACCAGTGGGTTTTCACAGGAGCTACAGCAAGTGCTAAAATAACACACCTTCAGGTTCATTAAATTCGCCAGTGTGATGAAATAACTGATATTTTGCTATATTACTATAATCCCTCAAAGAACCATCTATAAATAAGACACACTAATAACAACTGTTTGTGCCGGTAAAACAATGAAATAATTCTTTTGAGGTTCATCTGCAAGGGAAAAATCGTGTTTACACAGTACTGTTAGCATAGTTATATCCTAATAATTTTGATTTTTGTGGAGCCACATATTTATTTATTTACCTAAAATAGGTATGTTCTGTTAAAAGGTTTTGCCATGGGCTGCACTCAGAAGGAAACTTGTAAAAAGGCGCTGTATATTAAGAGGAAATAAACTGAATCTCACCCCCCAAATATTTACTTTATTGTTTGATGTTTACTAGGGTATTTATGGAGGCTGTTTTATTTAAAGAACTTATAAAATTACAATAACCGCCAGAAACAGCAACATCTCGGATAAATCCTTTCGTGTCGTCTGTTGTGAGATGAGCCAAAAGCATAAAGAGTGAGTTTCTAATAAATCAATGGCGCCTGGCCTTTGGAGACCTGGAAGACATATGGACAGTAATAGAGTATCTCAGGTTGTCTCATGAGTGATTCCATCTGGATGAAGTCTTGGTGTTATTCACAGCCTACTTCTCCCCTAAAACACCTTCAATCTTATCCACAGCCTCCATCTCAAATGTCAGACCACCTGGGATACGCAGCTGTCAGGCTGAAAGGGGAGCTGCCTGGGACTGGCCCTGCCGCTCGCTCATCAAGGAGATGCTGTCACTGGCCGGCAGGCACTGCTAGGTGCACGGGGTGACAGCACCATCGAAAGCGGGGACAGACGCCTGGCGCGGGGTTTGAGATGCTAAGGAAAAAAATAAAGAAGTCAGCTGAAATCGCGGCTATCTCTACGATAGAGCTGCTCAGATGTGATAGTCTCTCCTTCAAGATATTTTCTTCTTTCTTGTCAGCAATCACGTGGAGATCAGTTCATTTTGGATCATGAATAAGACAAATGGTATAATAATCACAAGTATATTTCTTCATACTTCAGATCATTCTCAAGTCCTTTGCCATGTGTTCATTCACATTGCTATTTATGTTTTCTATTATTGAACATTTAGCGGGGTGAGTAATGCCCTCTGAGAGAAAACTTCACCATCACTGCTCTTGTCAGTTCTTTTCTCTTCTTTGCCTCCTTACCCACTCAGTGTCTGCTGACCTTTGTGGCTCTAACAGTGGGGGATAGCAGCACCCTACTCCAGGTAGTCATTTCAGTTTAAGTGACTAATTATAATCCAATCAATTTAATATTTAATATTCCTTTCTCCCCTTTCATGTACCCCCCCTTTAAGAAATTAACAAATACAAAATTCCTGTTGCAACTACAAATTGCACACTTTCTTTTTATATATTTAATTCTCTTCCTGTGATTCTGATTGTGTGTGTGTATGTGTGTATGTATGCAACAGTATTGAAGATTTCTTAACCCCACTAAAAATAGTCCCAGTTAATCAAAAATGATGGTTTCTAAAAAAAGGGCAGATGCCATATCTAAGTTATTTGCTTGTATTTCTAAGTTTTAAGTATGGCTTTTGGCACTCCAAAATATTTATCCAAAGGATAAATGAATTTCTATTTTCTTATGAAAGAGAAATTGTCTTCATGGATAGTCAAGGTCAAATGTGAAGTTTTATTTACCTTAAAACTTTTCTTTCCTAAATTTCTTTCCCATGCACACATATTATAATTCTTTTACTATTTGCTTAATTTCTTTCTCAATATTATGCTGAGCTTAGTTATTGTTGTTTGCTTCCTTTTTCTTACCCCTTATCTACTATCCATAGCTTTATGTAGGATAGTTAATAAAACACTGCCTAGTCAAATTAAACTTTATAAAGCACATTGAGAGAAAAGTTTTCCAAAATACCATTTACTTTATTGCCTACATAAAGTTTTGAAATTTAATTTTGGTCTGATCGGGCTTAAAAATTAACTCAATATAACATGAAGTAAGATTTTTAAGTGAAAAGTTTAGCTTTATTCTATAAATTTAATTCATCTGACTATTTTCATCGAATGTCAAAAAGTCCAAATGAGCAGAACATTCACCTATAGAAAAAAATGGCTGGTAACTGCATACAGAAACATATTTTTTTGTCAGAAGTTATTTGTTGGTTGATTGTCTGGCTTTATTCTTCCTTCATTTGCTCTACTTTTTCTTCTTTCCTAGTACATATCCCATTCTAACAGGCCATGTGATTTACTTATTCATTGTTTGTTTTTTATGTTCTGTCTCTCCTTGCTAGAATATAAGCCCCATGAGGGCAGAAATGTTTGTCTGTTTTGTTTAATGAAATATTTTAAGAGCCTAGAAGATTACCTTAGAAACAATCACACACATTATTTGTTGACTGTTGAATGTGATATTATATTGCCTCTTACTAAGCAAAGTGTTTTAATGTTTGACCTCTGGTACCTCACTAGAGCTACTATTTTGATTTAATATTTTCTTTCAGGTTCATTATACTCAAAGGAAAATGTACTTAATTATATAGTTAGCTAAGTAAATGGATGATGGTAGTATTAAACACCATTCTTACTTTGCCAAGAAGTAATCCATCTTTCTACTTCCTTACTGGAAGAAAAAGAGAAACAACTTTGAAATCTTAAACATGTGAACATGTCTTATGATTAATGCCATTATACATTTTTAATATTTTTTATTGATTTTAGAGAAGGGAGAGGGTTAGGGAGAGAGAGATAGAAACATCAATGATGAAAGAGAATCACTGATTGGCTGCCTCCTGCATGCCCCCCACTGGTGATGAAGTCAGCAACTTGGGTATATGCCCTGACCAGGAATCCTGACTAGGAATTGAACCATGACCTCCTGGTTCATAGGTTGACTCTCAACCACTGATCCACTCTTGCTGGGCTTATAGTTTTGAGTTGTATATACAATGACTTCAATGTCTTTTATGTGAGAAATAAAATTGTCTGAAATGTTTAAACAATATAAGTATTTCTTTATAAGGAATAATATTAATAAATTATTCTTAGACATTTTTTGCATAGCATTGTAGATACTCATTAACAAAAATTTTAAAAATTATATTAGTAAGTAATGGCTAACCAATGTGTGCTTTACCTTAAATAAATATTATAAAGCACTTTGAAATAAAAAAGAGTTTTTTCCAAAATAACATTTATTCCATTGCCTATGTAAAGTTTTTAAATTTGATTTTGTCCTCATTGGGCTTAAAAATTTAAACAATATTTTAAGTAAAAATCAGCTTTTAAAAATAAATTTAATTAATTTACAATTTTCATTGAATGGTGCCAAAAAAGTTCAAAATAAGCAGAAAATTTATATGCACAATAGTAAAAATGCCTTATAATTGCATACAGAAACATGATTTATATCGAACTTGAACAATATCTTTGAACAAGGAGTCCTAGGACAAAAAACACAAATTACATTAATTTAATTATTTGCTAAAATGTTAAAAGCTGAAAAATATAGCTGTGGCCTTCCACCATGTAAAAAATGACTTTAAACTCATGTCTTCTCATATATAATAGAATGAGATTTGATATTCAAAATGATAACTCCGAGAAACTTGAAAATCATAAAAGACCATTTGAATCATCTCATTGCACTTTATTTTTATTACCTTTGTAAATTTTATTTTATTCTCTTCATTTGAAAGTTAGACATCTATTTTGGAATAAATAAAAATGTTTTAGAAAGAATCCCTACTAATGTGAGTAAATTGGAGGGTATGTGCATATTATACATTTCCTAGCAATCATTAATACTCAATTCTTATTGCCATTCAAATGGTCAAATCACCTGTAAACAGTTAAATGACACCTTACATCCAGCTATGATGGAAATGTGACATAAGGAGAGAGAGTGACTCACTTAGTGATCTGACAGGGATTAAAATCTTAAAGAAATAGGTCCAGATAGTTAATATTGTATCTAGTGTGCATTTAATTTCAGATATTAGTCGTAATATAAATTGACATGATATACTGTCCTAGGACGTTGGCTTTGTGGTTGATGCTGAAAAGCTGTGGTTTAGAGCTTATTTCAGTTTATGGGAAGGTTTTTGTAGGCCCTCTAACTCTAAAGGAAGTAAACTTTCCCTGAGTTGGAAAACTGATTCAGATCCTAAAGATTCTGAAAGCAGATTGTTAGAGTATACGTATTGAAAAATAATTCTCTTTTAAATTTTTATCTTCACCTCAGGAAATGTTTTTATTGATTGAGAAAGAGAGCGAGAGAGAGAGCGCACATCAGTGTGAGAGAGAAACACAGATTGGTTGCCTCCCCTACACACCCGACCAGGGATTGAAACCACAGGGAACCTAGGTATGTGCCCTGATTGGGAATCAAATTTGCAACCATTTTATGTATGGGATGATGCTCCAACCAACTGAGCCTCCTGGTGGCCAGCGGGAAAAATTCTTATAAAAATAAATAAAAGAAAAATTGCAGAAAAATATTCATCTTTTTCAGTGACTCAATACTCTATATAATAAAAGTCTAATATGCAAATTGTGCCCTCAACCAGGAGTTAGTCTGAGAGTACCACCAGGGGCCTTCCCCTGGCCGGCTGATCAGCCTGGATAGGGGTGGGCCAGCTGGAACCCACCCATGCACAAATTACAAATTCGTGCACTGGGCCTCTAATGAATGATATAGAATGTTATTTGTATTTGTCTTAAAAAGTACAAGTTAGTTGATGGAAAACATACCTTTGAATTCTTCCCTTGAGCTAATCAACATTAAAGTATGTATTTGCATTTTGAAGAATAAAATAGATAATTAATGGTAAGGATGTGAGATACACATGCACACACTTAACAGAGTGGTTCCATATCTAAAACAACATTTGCATTTGAGAAGTCTTTTGAAAATGTTATAAAAATATATCCTTTAGAACTAGCTTGTGCTTAGTCTAGAAGTGCAACATACTGCATATGATGGAGTGTCATATCACATTTACATCCAGCCCCTCAGGTCATGAAGTTTCAGAACTCAACCTCACAAGCCAAAATGGCATAGACTAGCATAGAACTTGAAACCAAGATTTAATGATAAATTTCATATTCTCTGTCTTTGGTAGATCTGAACCTTTTTTATCACACCTAAATAATGAACATGATAAATATAACATGATATGTTTTAAGGATTGTGTAGTATTTAACATGTAAAATATCTACTATCATGTTTGGCCCACTATTAGTGCTCAGTAAATGGTGGTAATGGGTGTGGTGGTAATAGTGATTGTGATTTATTATGATAATGATTACTACATGGAATCATATCTTAATCCATGCAGAACTAATAATTAAAATCATTTATAGTGATATATCAATAACTAATGTATAAATAGAACAAAACTATACATGAAAGGCTGGGATCTATTTGCATAATATGTAGTACAACAGACATTTTATTCTTATTTTACTGTGATGGAGGTCTATCAAGAGAGTGACACCAATATAGCAAGTTATCAGTAATACTTAGTCAAAGAGAGCAGATCTGTGGATTAACTTTCTGATATGACTTTAAAAATCCATTAACTTAGTTTAAATGATTCTAACACTTTAGGTGGCAAAATAGCTATAATATATTATTTCTGCATTTATTTTATAACTAGAGGCCCAGTGCATGAAAATTCATGCACTCGGGCGGGGGGGCAGGGGGGTGGGTTCCTCAGCCCAGCCTGCACCCTCTCACAGTCTGGGAGCCCTCGGGGGATGTCTGAGTGAAGGTGTAGGCCCGCTTCCCGCCGACATCCCTGTGAGAGTGCACTGACCATCAGGAGGCAGCTTTGGCCCTGCTCCCCACTGCCCTGCCACCACTGCCAGTGGCCTCCCTCTGTGGGAGGCGACCAGCGGGCCAATCGGGGGATAGCACTGGCTGGTGAGCACCTGATCCCATCCCCTGATAGCCCCTCTGCCACCACCAGTCACTGCTGCACCCCCCCCCCGATCGCCGTCCCTCCCTCTGACCACTGGCACCCACCTTGGCTGGCCTGGAGCTGCCCAGTCACAGGCCCCGCCCCCCCACTGACCAGTTGTTAGGCCATTTGATCAATTTGCATATTAGGCTTTTATCATACAGGATATTTTCATTTTAAATAGCATTGCATGGATTATTACTATAACGGCCATGTCCACTTCATCTCGGGCAAAGGGGAAGGAGTGGTGGCCATCTCTGGCCAAGGCTTTGGTCTACATAAATTATCCCACATATTCAGATACTTGGAAATACAGAGATACTTGAATGAGATTAATGCAGGATTTGGATGATTGAAAACCTTCTTCTCTTTACATACAGATATTTGTGCATTTTGCATAGGTTATCCAAAATATTGGTTATATAATGTAACGCAATCAGAGGTATAATTTGTTATTGTTATGTTCCATGTATCTACTTGCATGGGATGACAGTCCCTTTCGTTTGTGAGATGTGTGTGTTCCCAAACCTCCAGCTATTTCAGCAGCATGGACTTGTCATTCCTCTGTCATCCTTACTCACTGCAAGCCCATGGCTTAAAGCAGGCATAAAGACTTACAGAGAATGACAGCTTTGATGGGACACCACAGAATTCCATTCTGCACCTGAGCTCAAAAATAAAGGTTTCTGTCTTCACAGCTTTCAATATAGCACCTTCCACTGATACTAAATTTGTTGATTATTTTTAAAAATGGAAGAACTATACAAATAAGGAAATAAGGTGCCTGCAACACCCCCTGTTGAAAGCTGCATTATTTATTCCACTTGAATGGATTTATATTGGATAAATCTAGTAAGAAGTGAAAACCCTATTTCCAGCTGAGACTTAAAGATGTTTTACTAAAACATGCTTAAGCAAATGCATTTTGATGTCTCACAAGGAAGGTATACACAGAGCTATCTTGGTAGAAGTTCAATAAATTGTGTATCGGCAGCTGAAGAAAGATGCTTCTTTCTGATTTGCACTCATAGATTTGCATTGATTTAATTTAAAATTCATAGTATGCACACTAGAAATAGTTAAGTATGCCTTTTGGATGATACCTAACAAGAGAAAGTAACTTTGTGTTTTCCTGTTCAGTAGTTAGTCATGCTGCCGAAGCTCCACAGGCTCACCCAGAAACTGGGCTTTGAACAGAGGGTTCCTTCTCCTTGACAGAGTAAGACAGTGGAGCTGCACCTTCAACTGGCATCTCTTCACCTTACAGGGACCCAAAGGTTTTCAAATCCACCTCAAGTCCAGACAGTGGCGCAGTGAGAGAGGAACTGAAGAAGCAAAAATAAATATTAAAGTACATAAGAATTAAATATTACCTACTTAAATAGCAATTATGCCGTTGAAAACAAGATCATCACACCTGTACAAGAAAAGGCATGCAAGCCCCAAACATCTGCTTGCATCCACCTGCCAGGCACCTGTTTCGCTGTTTCAATGCCATTTGATTGCTGGAGATGTAGAGGCTCTTGTGAGGTAATGAGTGATTTTACATTATGCATGATTGAAAACAGG
This sequence comes from Myotis nattereri, assembly GCF_964212035.1. NCBI lineage: Eukaryota > Metazoa > Chordata > Mammalia > Chiroptera > Vespertilionidae > Myotis > Myotis nattereri. The sequence continues at coordinate 67,432,590 of NC_138082.1, read as the reverse complement.
TGTTCTGATGCTGTACAATTCTATGCATGAATAATTCAGTTTGTTTAGAGCAAGATCTTTAAAAGAAGTGCTGCATGGGTTTTATTATTTCTATAAACATGAAGGTTATTTTTTTAAAATGTACAACGATTGTTCCTTTTGAGTCAGCTTGTTTACGGCAATTTTTGGCATAATTTTATGGATGAGGAATAATACTTGAAAGGTAAAATTGATCATACTTAAAACATGTAAGAAGTAAAATTGAAAGGTCTGTTGGCAAGCGGAAAAGCGGTATTAAAATGCAATGTTCTACGTGAAAATGCCTGATTATTTCCTTCCTGCTTTGCCTGCTTTCTGATGGTAACAAAACATTAGTCTGAGAGCTGTAATTAGGGAGTGGTGAACTATTTGGGAAAATAGAGAAATTGTTTTGTATCTCAGCCCAAACACCAAGCAGAGCCCAGACTTCCTTAAAGATAGAACTGATGTTCGTCAACAGCCCTGCTCTTCTACTTCCATATCATGAGTTCACACCCTCTTGTAATTCACTGTAGGATCCCACTGAGAGAATCTCTTTTGCTCCAATTCCCACTTCAAGTTTTGTCTACCTTGGTTTTCTGGAGTCAGAAGTGTTATTATCAGAATGTTGTGTTTCAAATAGCAAGTAAAATCCCTGAACTCCCAATATTAAGATTTATAACCTCACCAAGAAGACATGAGACTTGGGCTCTTACAGAGTTGTTCTCTTGGATACCAAACACACTATGGTGTCGTCTCAAACCACATGTCATTAAATATTTAAAATCTCTGAGGTGTGAGAGATAGAAAACATATCTACTTCAATTAATGCTACGTAAAAAGTGGAAAGATGAAGAAGAAAGAATTATACTCACATTGCTGTTACTAATTTACATTTGTTGAGTGTTTCATACCATATAAACCATAGCGTGAGAGTTATTGACACATAACAATCCCTTCCTAAAAATGTACCACCTCAGCAAGTCGTCAGCTTGGAGCTTTGAGGTTTGGCTCCCTTCCCTCATTTTAAGAGCTGTGGGGAGCCTCACAGGGGAATCTATTATTGAAAAGCTTTTCAGTTAGAAGTAGGTTGTAAGATCAGTCCTTCATGTGGGGAACAACACTGGGAGAGTCACAAGGAAAAGTTGAAGATTTGTTATGAAGGAGAACACTTTCATTGCTACTGCCGTGGTGAATTGACCTTATTCCCTCCCATGAGGGTGAGGTTGGAGAGCAGGCCTTTACACGTATTCACCAAATATAAGTGCTGGCCTCATAGATTTAGACACTCAGTGCCAGGAGGGGCTTCAGGCATCTGGACTAAAGGATGTAAGTAACCAGAAGAAAGAAATGTTGGCTTGGCAATTCTGACTTAGTATAAATCGAAACTTTTCTCTAAAAGTTAAGATAGCAAAACTTTCTTTCAGAATCTATTTAATATGTATATAAAACCTATTTTTTACTGCACATCTCAATGCTGATGGACACATAAAATATTAAGTTGGATAATATGAAAATGCAATGTTTGTTGGTCAAAAAGCTAGTTGATTATTAGACATTTCCGATGGTGCAATCTATTTCTCTTTAGGGGTCCCTCAGGTGGAGGCATCACTTATGCTTCAGTACAATAAACCATGACTAGTAAGAAAAGCAATGCTTTCTGATAGGAAGAAATGCAGAGACAGACAAAGTATAATACATGTTGAGCAATCACTTTATGGGAAGGCCTTGCAACTGTGATAGAAGTTCGGTAATGTTCCCCCTTATACCAAGAGGTGGAATCTACTCTCCCCATACATCAGCTGTTTTAATGAGTTGTTGGACCAATAGACTGAGGCAGAGCTTTGCAGCGTCTGCCTATGTGTCTTGTAATAATAGCTGTTAGGACTCTTTCTCTAAGAACTCAGTCACCATTTTTGAGGCTCTACATAGTAAGATTATATTGTGTGTAGGATAGGCACTCTGGTCAGCAGCTTCATCTGAGCCCTCAGTCAATTGCCAACACCAGATCACCATCATCTGAGGGAGCCAGCGAGGCTGCCCAGCCCAAATGAGCTTTCAAATTGTCTCCAGCCCCAGCCACCACCTGACTGCAAATCTTAATTGATTAAGTAGGGTTGCAAATTCTTTACTGATTTAACATGGCTGCAGATACTTGGACAACTCCTCCCGCTGAGAGGTGGAGTCATTTTCCCTGTTTGTAAATTTGGGCTGCCTTGGACTATTCTAATAGGGAAGAAGTGGTGAGATGCCAGTTCCAGGTCTACTGATAAGGGGGCTGCCAGCTTTTTTCTGCTTCTTTCTGGGAATACTTTCACTTAAAAGCCAGGTTTAATGTAAAAGGCAAGACTATTCAACTCACTGAGCTATGAGAAGGCCCAGCCACGTTGGGAGGCTCTGGATGATGAGGCATAATGGGGAAGGGGCGGGGCATAGTGGCAGCTTATATGTGAGTGAACAGCCATCTTGGAAGCGGATTCTGCTGCTCCAGACCGTGTCCTGTGGGTTGGAGATGAACGCAGCCAAGCCCTTCCCATGTTCGTGATGCAGCGATTTGTGAGTAAATGCAAGTGGTTATTTTTAGCCCCTGATTTTTGTGGAAGAGTGTTATGAAGCAATAAATAAAGATAACTTGCTTTAAGAAATAATACAGATTTAGCTACTAAACCGGTATGTGAATTTCAGAATATTAGCCAATTGCTCAGCCTCCATTTTCACATCTCAAAAATGGAGGATCGATATCATCTACCTCCAGGGATTGATTTGAGAGTGAAAATGTGAAGTTTTCAGAACAGTACAGCCCTCAAAATCGTAACCATTATAATTATTATTCAGGGCTCTACAAAGAAATCGAATATGTAGGAAAATTCTCAATCCGGAATGTCCAAATCTCTTTTATATAGAGATGCAAAGCTCCTTGAGGTGGCCCCTGCTTGTTACCTTCTGCTTTATAGCAGGGCAGTTGTAGGCTTCTGCTGGCAGATGTTCACCTTGGAAGTCAGGGAGCCTGGATTGAAGAGTAGTCAGGTGCTGTGTCAATGTAAATTATCACTTTAAGGGCAAATTTCACTTAAGAAAATTATTTGTGCTTGCCTGAGGTGTCCAAAATTGTAGACACTAGGAAGGGAAATTGAAAGATGGAGAAGTGGGCAGAGACAAACTCATCTCTTTCAGTTTTATCCAGGCCCAGACCCCTTTGACACCCCTGATGTATCTATGGGCTGTTGTGGCCAGTGATAAGTTTCCTGTGAAATAACAAATGACTAGTAAGCCTATTTATTATATAATTAGAGTGTCTTTAGTGTGTAGCTATAATAACCCCACAAATAATAAGGCTCAACTTCTGCTCAATGTTTTGAAGGCATAGCATCAGTGGTCAGTTGAAGCAGTGGGTGTTGTTGATCATTTGAATGTAAGCATCTGTGCTAATTTGTCAGTAACTTAATTGTTTGTCCTTTACAAAGTTAAATTGTCAGACCTCATAGAGGAGAAACCATGACCATTTAACTCAGTGGTTCTCAACCTAGGCTGCACATTAGAATTACCTGGGAATCCTTTTAAAATCCTGATTTCTGGGCCTCATCCTCCGGAATTTCTGTTTCTTTGTTACTAATGTTGTGGACCCACCCCATAACAAAGAAACAGAATTTCTGGAGGATGAGGCCCAGAAATCAGGATTTTAAATGGATTCCCAGGTAATTCTAATGTGCAGCCAAGGTTGAGAACCACTGATTTAACTTGATGTCCACACAGATAGAATATAAGCATTTTTAACGGAAGCGGCAGTATTGTATAATGGTCAACACTTGGTTCACAACTTATTAGCTGTTTGTGCTGAGGCAAGTTACTTAACCTCTTTGTACTTTATTTTCTTTATAAAATAAGTACTAGAAGTACCTATCCATTGAGTTCTTATAAGGATGAAGAAAATTAATATTTGCAAAGTGCTTAGAACAGAACCTGGCACACTACAAGTGCCATATAAGTATTAGCTAAACAAATAGTTATTCTTAACATTCATACTTTGGAGACAAGGCAAATGAATCTCACTAAGTATCTTGGATACCCTTCAGACAAGGTCACAATAGGACAAGATTTAGAAGACATACTACATAAAAAGAAGTTAAATAATTACTCAAATCTTCTAAAAGTATATGGATATAATAAAAGTAGAGTTTGAAGTGAGGAGTTAAGGATTACATAAAAATATTTCAATTCATTACAAAGTACTATCATACTTTGGTATATATTAACATGAAAAGGCAAAGATAGAGTTGCACTAAGTTATAGTTATTTGTAATAATGATTCAAATTAAATACTCAATACTGACAAATATGTTACTGTTTCTGCAATTTAGAAACAAATAAAACTACCCAATTAATATTTTCAAGTTTAGAAAATCCTAAGTGAAGTAAACATAATTGAAAACCTCAGATAAGTATGTTATAAAATTGAGTTATAGCAACAGGGTTTTACATTACTGTGTGAGGCATTTTTGCAAAGAGTTTAGAAGAAATCACAAAGTACAATGCCTCCTCCTGAAAAGCTAGAGTTCAATGGAGGAATGAAGATCTGACTACTTAAATCTCCCAAGGATAGGACAAGCAGGGCCAATCCAAGCATGGGTTGGAATTATTGTCTGGAGCAAATTCACACATGGGACGAGGAGCCCACAAATGAAGACTGTCCTTCAGCTGTCATACATAGAGAGTGTGACAAAGAAACAGGCACAGACTGATAGCTGTCGGAAGAGAAGAAGTTGGGGAGCTGAGTGAAAAAGGTGAAGGGACTAAGCAAAAAACAAAAACTCACAGACACACACAGACGGTATGGAGATTACCAGGGAGGGAAAATGGGGTGGGGGAGGTAGAAGAGGGTAAAGGTGAATAAAACTTAATGGAAGGAGAGCAATACAATGTATATTGTCTTGGTGAACACACAATACAATATACAGATGATGTATTATAGAATTGTACCTGTGAAACCTATATGATTTTATTAACTACCCCAATAAATTCAATAAAAAAGCAATACTACATATAAAAGATATAAGTATAATTGTTTGGAAATTAATTGGAAAAATAAATGAATATAGATTTATAAAATTGCTATAGGGTCCATTTATGAGAAATACCTACTTATCAGGCCGAAGTTGGACCTACTCCCAATGCCAGGCTTGCTGCTTCTTCACTCATCTAGCTTTACCCGTTGTCCCCCAATTGATAGCTCTCCTTGAAATCCATCTCAGAGTTCATCTCTTTCACGTGCTTATACATTGTGTGCATGTATACACACACACACACACACACACACACACACACACACACACACACACTGGTTTACAGTTATCAGTCCACAAAACAGTTTGTTCTTGTATTATAATTTATTCTTGTATTATGTGTTTTTCCATACAAACAACTATACTTTTCCCCCATCTGTGTATATGTGAATAGACATATTTATATGTATGTGTGAGAGAGAAAGAGAGAAACTTTGAAGTGTTGTAGGCATGAATGCCAAGTCAAAAATTTTGGTGTATAAAAACTGTAATGTCCTAGAACAGCTGTGGGCAAACTACGGCCTGCGGGCCGGATCCGGCCCGTTTGAAATGAATAAAACTAAAAAAAAAAAAAAAAAGACCGTACCCTTTTATGTAATGATGTTTACTTAGAATTTATATTAGTTCACACAAACACTCCATCCATGCTTTTGTTCCGGCCCTCCGGTCCAGTTTAAGAACCCATTGTGGTCCTTGAGTCAAAAAGTTTGCCCACCCCTGTCCTAGAACCTTATTTTCTCTCTTGAGCTTCCTTTCACTGTGTATTGAAAATTATATTCTCATGGAACAGTCTTCCATCCCTAAACTCGATCCTTGAGAAAGGAGTACTTAGTGTTAAGACCATATGGGTGAGAGATGGGTGAGGTAAGAGGAATCTGGTCCAGGTTGTCAGGATCCGTCCACACTGACAGCTATTAAGACTCAGATCCCCACATGTGCCCTCTGCTCCTGAGCACATGCAGGATGCTGTTTTCTCTTTATTGCAAACTTGAGGCCTCTCCAGGCCAGCTGTGTCACAGGAGATAGCATGCTCATAACCTTGGCTTGCTATGGTTTTCCTGGAAATGTGCTGCTGGCAAGGTCTTTCTGTCTAGACACCTCATGAAGCCATTTACAATACTGTATAAGGGAGAACTCTGGATCTTGCTGATGCCCTAGACTTTATCTACATTTTGGGGTCCATTCACCTTTTCTCTCAGGTACCCCAACCCAAGGTGTATATGAGCTCTACCTTCCTTCAACCTATAGAAGTGTTGGTATTATCTGAGGAGAACTTTTATTTATTAGGAATGGTTCTATTATTTTCTGGTCAAAACTTTTTGTCACAAGTAAGTTGGTGTTTAGAAACACAATAATCTGAGGTTCTTCTGATATAAAGAGATATCACTAAAAGTACATTAGTTAATATTAAACATTTATCCAGTTATTTGTAAATCAGCAAATCATAACATTTCTGGACCTGGCTATGGTTGACCTTTTTAAATAGTTTCTTCTATTTACATACTTCCCCAAGTTTTTAGATCTCTGAACACAAATCCTCTTATGCCATTGTACTTTTGCTCATGTGACTTTTGTCCCAAATTGCCTTCTCCCTCTTTGTCGGGGTAATTCCACACTTACACATATTCCACTCATAATGGGAAAGAGTTTGGTCTCTGGGTTCAGATTTCATAGGTTCTACTTTACCTCTTTCTCCAGGTGAGGTGACGGACAAATTATTTAACCTCTCTCTGCCCCAGCTTCTTCATCTGCACAACGGGAGTAATGAGAGCACCACTCTCAAAGGCTGTCATGAGGATTAAAAATGTAATTTGTATAAAGTGCTTAAAATGGTATCTGGTGAATCGTAAGCATTCAATAATCATTGATTATTTTCAGTTACCTTTCAAGACTCATTCAACTTTACTTTCATGAATGACTTTGGATTGGATTCACTACCTGGCCATTGAGGCCCCACTGTTCCTCATGCTCATCTCTCTTTCTGCTGTCCTTGTCATCCTTAGGGTCAGAGGCCATACTCCAGGCCTGAGGATGGAGAAACCAGGGCTCAGGGCACTGATTGCAAAGAGCTCAGTGTGCTTTTTCCAGAGGAGAGCAGGCTTTTACATTTTATGCTGCAGATTTTGATGATAAAAGAGTCTCTGTTTTCTTCTCCAACTTTACTGCTACATTAGCACACCAGGAGTAGTGATAAGGGAGTGGATGTGGAAGGAAGAAAGGCAAAAATATGTGCACCAAATTATCAGTAGAAGTAGCATTACTCTCTCTACCTTAAAAAAAAAAGTGGTTAATGGAGGCAGAATGACATATTCAAGTTCATAGGTCACGTGATAAATAGTTAAATCAACTCAGTTCAGCTCTTAAGGCTTCTGTCATCTTGCTCTTTTACTAACATAATTCTACTTCTCATGGGAGTGTGCCCTCTCCAAAGAATATATTAAAAGTAATATTTGAGCATTGAAGACAGATTTTTTTAAAAAATCTTTATTGTTGAAAGTATTACATAAGTCTCCCTTTTTTTCCCCGCATTGACTCCATCTAACCCACCCCTGTCCCCCACCCCAGGCCTTCACCAACCTATTATCTGTGTCTGTGGGTTATTGGTTCTATAAATTGGTCCTGGCCTCTCTCATTACTGTACAGGACTTGTTTGGGTTGTAATCCCCAGTTTCTTAAAGTCTTACTATTAAATTTATTTACTTGAAACTTGTCCCAATGTCTCAAGTTTCTTGCTACAGATAGTTTTATCTTAAAGCAAATCCTTCATTTTCTTTGCCTGCACTGAATTCCAGGGCCTGGATATCATCTAGTCTTTGGGTAACATCTTCCAGATTTGTTTTTAAGCTGATTACATGTTGCTGAACAATCAGATTTTCTTCCCTAAGAGGCACAGAACCAAGTGATGACAGACCTGGCTCTTGGCCACCAGCCATGTGATGAGGCAGCATGGGTCTTTGATAGTCGTGGATTGATCTTGGGTCTTCTCAAATGGCGACGTACCCCTAATGAGTAGGAAAGGGAGTCTCCCTCACACTGTGACACCATGATGGGAAAGCTCATCTGAGTCATGGCTGTTTATGCCATTTTCATTCTCCTCTTTTCTTCTACACTCCATCTACCTTTTCACATTCTCTTTGCATGACCCCTTACATTTTTATACACACACATTTCTAACTGAGGCCTGATCAGTGTTTTAAAGAAGCTACTTTAAAAAAGAAGTGTCAGTGCAGGTTTTGTTCTGTTTGGAAATGTAGACAGAAGTTGACGTATATTTAGGAAATATCAAACATAAAATGTCTTGAGCTAGCATTTCATTTTTCTAGTTTATATGTTTCACTCAAATTGCTCGCTATCTCTTGTTTTGCTAGTCACTTATCTCCTGAGCTGCATTACTGATGCCCTGTGTCCCATATGCCAATGCACAATTGTGATTATGTAGTTTTATTTTATTTTTTCACCTAACACATGTATAGCATATCTAGGATGGTAGAAATGTATATCTAGAGCATACAGAGCTTTATTCAGCTTTTGTATATCTGAATGCAGAGTCCTGAGTAGTCACAGTGGCTTTCACCCTTACAGAATGGGGCACTACCCACAGAGAAACAGAAAATGACAATCAAGCAGAGGTCCACTGAGCTCTATTAAATACCTATAGGGGTGTGCCCAGCCAGTCCCGCTCAGTAGTGGAGTATCGAATAATGAATGGTTTGATTCCTGGTTGGGCGGTATGTCCGGGTTGCGGGCTTGATCCCCAGTGTGGGGCATGCAGGAGACAGCCGATCAATGATTCTCATCATTGATGTTTCTATCTCTCTAGACTTCTCCCTTCCTCTCTGAAATCAATAGAAATATATTTTTAAAAATATAGGTGTAGAGTTAGTTGTGGGTTAGACAATACCAAATACACCAAGTGTAAGACAAAGCCCCCAACTTTCAGAATTTCAGGGCTTGGGGAATCCCAGCATCATGAAAGCTAACTGAAAATATTGGACATGACCTGCAAAGCATCAACTCAGTTCTACAGCAGTGATTTTCAACGTTTTTTCATCTCATGGCACATAAACTAAGTACTAAAATTCTTCGGCAAACCAAAAAAATATATTTTTGACTGATCTGACAAAAAAAATACGTACAATTTTGATTCATTCACACTGGGCAGCTATTGCTGTGTTGGTGGTTGTCACTTTTAAAAGCATGGGTCTATTGATTTTTAGAGAGAGGGGGAGGGAGAGGGATAAAGAGATAGAACATTAATGAGAGAGGGGATCCTTCCACAACCCAGGCATGTGACCTGACCTGGAACCTACCTGGCAACCTCGTGGTTCCTGGGCCAGGCAATTCTTGAGGCACACCAGTTGGAAATTGCTATGCTAGAAAACAATAGTTCTGTAAAAGATTAGAAAGTAAGATGGGGATCATTGTGGCTTCAAGTGATCAGAGGATGCTCAAAAAATCTGGAATCTAAAGTAGGCTCTGAAAAGAGAGTAGGAATCAACATTTCAGAAGCACAAAGAAGGATGTTCCAGGTAAGAGGAAGCCATGAGCAAGATTTCAGACTCCGGGAGACTGAAGGGCAAGTGTGGAAAAACTGAGAGATTAAGGCTAAAGGGCTCACACAGGTTGACTGTGTCTATCACGGGGTATTTGTCAAGAAATATTTGTGAAATACATGGCAAAGGGTTACAAAGTCCAGTCCATAACAAAATACGTTACTATTTGCTCAGTACTTTTTTTAGTTGGTGAAAGGTGGCTGTGAATGTGATTAAAGCTAAACATGGAATCGTAATTTAGGCTTTCTAAGTATGTGCTAAACCGCAATCTTCATCTGTCATCTGCATAAAATGTTAGCTACAAAGGGGAATGAGTGAGACCAGGTGATCTGCTGAGATTAGAGGCACCTGTTTTGTTGGACAATAACCTAAGGTGTGTGAGTAACATCTAGAACACCTGCCTGTAAACAGACCCTATGGAAGCCGGCACTCAGAGCAGCGAGCAGCGTCCTTTTCCGGCTTTGCTAATGCGTGTGTCAGTGTTTTGACTGCAAGAGTGGGAGGCAGCATCGTGCCTTACTCTGGCCTGTTTATGTGATTATCTTCTCCACCAGGTTCTAAACTCGCCAAGGTAGGAACTGTCTTCTTTCCTATCATAACTGTGGAGGAAAAGGGGTCACACGCTAAACTGACTCACTCAGGAAAGGCCTGTGTGGGGGCCTTGCAAACTCAGAGGCTTAAAGTAACCACAAAAGATGGTCTGAAATTAAAACCTCTTAGTTTAAAAGTAGTTTATGGGTAGTCATGTCCTAGGCCAGTATTTCCCCTGACAAAGATCAATGTCTATCTTTACTGAGCCTATTGTCTTTTTGCATCTAAGATAACATACCTGTGGAGTGTCAGGGTAATAACTTCCCTTTTTGCCCTGACTGGTTTGGCTCAGTGGATAGAGAGGCAGACTGAAAGGTCCCAGGTTCGATTCTGGTCAAGGGCATGTACCTTTGTTGTGGGCACATCCCCTGTAGGAGGTGTGCAAGAGGCAGCTGATTGATGTTTCTCTCTCATCGATGTTTCTAACTCTCTATCCCATTCCCTTCCTCTCTGTAAAAGAATCAATAAAATATATTTAAAAAAAATAATAACTTACCTTTTCCCCCGGACCTTTCAGGGCACAACAAATGGCGCCAGAGGGCAGACCACAGATTCCCTCATTGTTATTGTTATCTTGTTAATTGTTGACTCCTGTACCCACCTATGTAAAAGAAGCATGTGTCTATCGTTTTACTTTTTATCCAATCCCAGAGGTTTCCCTACTTTGCTTTCTCCCACCTCCCTAATCTATCACCAGTGGATTTTCTGGAATCCACTTTTATTTCATGTGTCCTCCTTTGATTGTAATGTATAAAACAAAGTGAAAAACTGCCATTTTCAGGAGCATTATCCCAAAACATTGAGTTTCTGCTTGGCTCAAATAAACTCACAAAACATTTTACAGGTTTGAATGTTTTCTTACGTTAATATAACCCTAGCACCTAGCAGAAGGCCTACCACATATTCAGTGCTTCCTGGATATCTGTTGCCTGAATTAACCTATTAAAGTAACCTGATGTGTTTCTTGGCTTGATGCAATTCTGAATTAAATATAAAGATGAATTGAGACCAATTCACTTTGGATATAGCTAGATTGCACTTCATATAAATGAAATGTAACTGTAAGCTACAATTGGATGATTCATAATTGTTACCAGTGACTTCTCAGGTGTGATTAAGAGGATGGTATTTAGTTTGGACCCATCTGAATTCCTTTCCTTCGTCTGTTTTTGAGAAATTACTGATGCTGTTTCTGGTTCAGGAAGGGGTCATTTCCAATATTTGTAGATTTCCCAGGTTTCAGTTTATTTCTAGAACCATCCTGAAATTCCAAGGCATCTTGTTCTCTCCAGTGCTCTGCAACATGATTTTTAGCAATACCTTCTTTTCCTGGAAATGACACATTTGTTTCTCCAGATCTACATCCCCCACCTGGAATAGGTGTGATTACCAACCATATCATCCCTAGCACTCTGTTTTTGCTGCAGTACTGGGAAGGAATAGTTATATCTGATCCTTTTCATGACAGGACAATTTTCTGATTGGAGTTTAAAGATAACATTTAGACAATTGCTAAAGTTTGTTAAATTTTATGTAAAACATATGTAGAAACATGAATAAAACAACCCCAAAATCCCTGCAAAAATATTTTTGTGTTTAAAAATTCCTCTTGTTTATAAAGATGATACATTTTATTATAAATTCAAGAAGTAAAACAAATATAAATAAAAAATGAAAATGTACTCCAAAACCATCATACAGAAATGACCATTATTAAAGTGAACACTGTTCCAGAAAGATAAAATGGGAACATAGGTGTAGAAGAAGAAAAAAATATATAAATATATAAAGATTAAATTATATATACAGAAGTGGGCAAAAGTAGTTTTACAGTATTTTTGTATTAAAATATATAATATAAGAAAAATAATAGTACAAGAATAAACTTGGTATTTCACATACTCACAACTGTAAACCTACTTTTGCCCACACCAGTATGTATGTATGTATGTATAAAACAAAATGTCAAATATAATTTCACTTAAATGTAAAATAAGAATACAGAAAACCTAAAAAAAGTTTAAAATTTTGCTGAAATCCAAATACATTTAAATAACTCCTAGACAATATCAATTACTAAATTACCTTTTCAATTGAAAGAAATATTACAAAAATTAAGAAGTTAAGGTCAATAGTTTTTTTAACCATACTATGAAAGGAAGGAAAATGAAAGTGCACAATATGCATCTATCTCTTTGGCTCTTAATATTTTTATGATTATAAATAATTATATAATGTCAACATTTATAATTTCATACCATTTCAAAATAAGTTATTTAGAATTAGATTTATACTTAAATTTATTAAATGCTTGGTACTTCTGGTTCTTTTACCCTGGTCTGCCTTTCATATTTTCAGAACTTTTACACATTGTTCCACTGTCTTCTGCTATTAAGTTAGTGAGAAGGTACATTCCCTGGGGAGGACACGTTTTTTGTGTTGTTGTGGCCTGAAACAAACTTTTACGCACAGGGATGCTCCAAAAACATTTGTGGAATGGACAAATGAATGTTGTGGAAATAGTCCTAATAACAGCCTGACTTTTTCTTTGTTCAAGTGCATAAAATATTCCTTCATAATTTCTTATCTATTTATTACTACCACATAAGTGGGCCTTTCTGTATTTCAATAAAAATGTTCCTTATTTTTTGTTGTTAAAAATATCAAGTTAGACAAGTTCTCCCCTTAAAAAATGGAGATAATAATGATATTTACCATGGGTAGTTAAGTGACTCAAGTAAAGTATTACATGTGTGTAGATAATATGTGATTTGACTCATCCTCCCAATATAATTCTATCTCAGATATCCTATTAGTTTTTATATGTGAATACTCTTTACAAAAGACCCACATAGGAGACTATCATTACCCTTCAGTTCTTGAACAATTTATGGTTTTCTATGGAATTAATACTTATCTTGCTTTTCATTTGTTTAATTTTCCTTTTTTTTCATTACTTATTCTCATAAACTTTAACTAGTGGAAACCTCATTTCAATATGTCCAAACACATCTGTAGTGTATACACTTTGGGACAACCCCCTGAGCCTGCTCACCTGTTCCAATCCGGACTGCATGCTTGCTCTTCCTGCTACAGTTATCATCCCAGTGTTACCTTCCACATCTGTCTGAGAATTCAACTTGCCTGTTTTGTCTTAGATTCTATGGCTTTGTTTTTCTTTGATTACTCTGCTCTTTGCCCAACGTCTAGCAACTTCCTGAGAAGGGTATAGTATAATTCAAAATTTGAGTTCAATTATTACATGTCTGGAAAATATATCACATTTAATTTCCTGTTCTACTGAATTTTTTTTCTGCTATAATATACTTAATTTCCAAAAGCCCTGGGTTTTTCTTGTTCTTTTAATACTTGCTTTTAAGTAGCATACTGTTCTTGTTTCATGGATATAGCTTCTGCTCTGTTCAAAATTGCCTTTTTCACTGTTTTCAATTTATCTTTAATGGTTTATGCCTGTAAGTTGTTCAGTTGTAGTTGTTTATAGTTATATTTAATTTATATTCAGGTAACCTAGCTACATCCATTGTATGCATTTAATTTATCCCAGTTTGCCTTATTATTGAAATGATAACAAAAGAGGTAAGTCCATATGTATAATTAAACATTGTTAACCGGAAGCTCCTTAAGCACTTTTCCATGTGTTCCAATCCCTAATTTGGTAATGCTGGTATTCTTATATTACCTATATGCTCCTGCTTTTTTTAATGTTGTTATTAGTTTTTTCAGTGTCTATCTCTTTTCTCTTCAGTCACTAAGATTTTCTGAAGCTTCCCTCACTGTTGTCATGTGGTTCTTGTGCACACTTTCATTTATTTTGGGCATGTATTTGTAGTGATGCTCTCTTAGCTAGGCAAAATCCATTCTCATGTAATTATGTTGTGTGTGTGTGTGTGTGTGTGTGTTTAATCACTCATTTTTGAGCCATAATGTTGCTCTCATTTAAATTCCTCCATAATGAAAGCACTTATGGAACTACTCTTTTCATCCTTGTGCCATATTTTCTTTTAGACTATGGTCCTCATCTACTTTATGCATGCTAAATTCCTTTTTTGTTCTCCAAAGTATGTGTCTTTACATTTTTAATTTTTTATTTAAAAATTAATTTTAAGATAGTTAAGTTAAATAATAAAGCTTTATTCAAGCTTAATTTTGTTCTGATATAATATTGGTGAGTTCTCCTATACCTTTTTCCCATCTTACTTAAAGGTATATCTTCACCTTAGAACTGCAATGTGCTTTCTATATAGTCTGAGGTGTTGGAAGAAGCTGTGTGTGTGTGTGTGTGTGTGTGTGTGTGTGTGTGTGTGTGTAGATGAGGGGAATAAGGGAGTGAAGGGGTGAGGACAGAGCTCCATTGAGCTATGTATGAACTGTATTGTTGGAAGTTGTAGATTCTCCTCTCTTTTCTGAGATTTGGTTTATCAGTCATTCAGAACGGTGGTCGGCAAACCGCGGCTCATGAGCCACATGTGACTCTTTGGCCCCTTGAGTGTGGCTCTTCCACAAAATACCACGTGCGGGCGCACATGTACAGTGCAAAATTGACTTAAAACTTTAAGTAAAGTTTATTAAGTTAATTTTAGGAAACGTTGTGGAGTGATAGAAGATGTAGTGTCGAGGATTGAGAAAGGTATGTTGAGATGGTTGGACATATAGAGAGGATGAACGAAAGGAAATAGATGTATACAAGTATACAAAAGTATACAAGACGAGTGTGGATGGGAGAGTTGGAAGGGGTCGACCTCAGCGAACATACCTCAATCAGATTGAGGACGTTTTTAGCAAAGGCCAGCTTAGGAGTACCATGATTAAGTTAATAACAATGTCCCTACCTATATAATTTAAGTTTAAAAAGTGTGGCTCTCAAAAGAAATTTAAATCGTTGTACCGTTGATATTTGGCTGTTGACTAATGAGTTTGCCGACCACTGATTTAGAACATGGGGAAAATTATATAGGATTTCAAATTAATAAATTATCTCTCTCTCACCCTCTCTCTTCCTCTTCCTCTCCCTCCTAAAACCTATGAATTGTTATCATGGAGCCGGGCTCACCTGTTAATTTCTTCTTTTTCCTTGCTAATCAAAGTATTTGTGGATCAACAGCACAAGCATCAAATGGGAGCCTGTTAGAAAGGCAGTATCTCAGACCTCACCCTAGATTTCCTGACTCAGAATCTGCATTGAAATAGGGAAATTTTATGTCCATCAGGGATATAGGTCTATAACCTTTCTTTGTAGTGTCTTTATCTGGTTTTGGAATTAGGATAATGCTGGCCTTATGAAATAGTTTGAGAAGGATAGGTTTAGTTCTTCTTTGACTGTTTTGTAAATTCACCTGTGAAGTCTTCCAATCCCAGACTTTTATTTGTTGGGAGTTTTCATTAATTGTTATCAGTCTATTCATATTTTCTGATTCTTCCTGATTCTGTATTGGAAGATTGTATGATTCTAGAAATTCATCTATTTCTTAAAGATGTTTATTTTGTTGGCATAAATTTGGTCATAATATTTTCGTACAGTCCTTTGTATTTCTGTGGAGTCAGTTGTTACTTCTCTTCTTTGACTTCTGATTTTATTTAGGTCCTCTCTCTTTTTTATTTTTTAAAATATTTTTTTCATTGATTTCAGAAAGTGAGAGATAGAAACATCAGTGATGAGAGAGAAGCATTGATAGACTGCCTCCTGCATGCCCCCTCCTGGGGATCAAGCCCACAACCCAGGCATGTGCCCTTGACTGGAATTGAACCTGGGACCTTTCAGTCTGCAGGCCAGTGCTCTATCCACTGAGCCAAATGGGCTGAGGCACTCTCTCTTTTTTTCTTGATGAGTCTGGTTAAAGGTTTATCAATATTGTTTATATTTTAAAAGAGCCAGCTTTTGGTTTCATTGATTTTTTGTATTTTTTTTGGTTGATATTCATTTTTTCCTTCTCTGGTCTTTATTATTTCTTTGCTTCTACTCTAGACTTTCTATGTTGTCCTTTTATGTAGTTCCTTTAAGTGTAAAGTTAGATTTTTATTTGAAATTTTTCTTGTTTCTTTTTGTATTTTAATTCTTACCACATATATATTGATTTTTAGAGACAGAGGGAGGGGGAGAGAGAGAGAAGAGAAACATTGATTTGATACAGAAATATTGATTCTTGCCTCTCCTACATACCTCTACTGAGAATCAAATCTGCAACATAGTATGTGCCTAATTAAGAATCAAACCTGTAACCTTTTGGTGTATGGGACAATGCCCCAACCAACTTAGACATAATAGTATGGGGATTATTACAGATAAAGAGTGGTAGGGGGAGGTAAAATAGGGGAAAAGGAAGAAAAATGGTAATGAAAGGAGACTTGACTTTGGGTGTAAATACACACATATGTACAGGTGATGTATTTTAGAATGGTACATCTGAAACCTATATAATTTATATTAACCAATAAAAAAATAATAGGGCCCTAGCCGGATGGCTCAGTTGGTTGTATGTTTAATTCTCAGTCAGTGCACAAACTTCAGATGTGAATTGTGTCCCTTGTCAGGGTGTTTCTCTCTCTTCCTTCCTCTCTCTCTTTAAAAAAAAAAAAAAGGGAAAAAATAAAAGAAAATATCCTCAGGTGGGTATTTAAAAAAAAGTCAGGGAATGTAACTGGGTGTCTGTGGCCCTAATGTTGATAGCTGGAGAAAGGGAGGTCACTTATTATCTGGGAGATTCATATGTCTTCCCATTTTTTCTACTTCCAATGATGTTACTTATTTTCTCTTTATATTTAATCATATATAATAAAAAAGAAACATGTAAATTGACTGTCCCTCTGCTACGCTCACCAGCCAATCAGGAATGAGTATGCAAATTACCTTATCGCCTCCATGGAGACTGACAGCAGGTAGGAGACAGCTCCCAGCATGGCCTGCTTGGCCGTTGCCAGAACAACCCGGGAGCAGGCAAATGCTGCCTCCAGGCAGCTCCCAGCATGGCCTGCTTGGCTGTCGCTGCAGTGACCTGGGAGCAGGCAAGCGCTGCCTGCAGGCACCACCTAGCACGGCCTGCTTGGCCGTCACTGTGGCAACTGGGGAGCAGGTGAGTGTGGCCCACAGGCAGCACCCAGCATGGCCTGCTTGGCAGTCACTGCGGTGTAGAGCAAGCAGGTCCTGCAGAGAGCAGAGAACCATGGGAAGCAGGCCTAAGCCATCAGGAGGGCATCCCCGGAGGGCTACCAGATTGTAGAGCATGCAGGTCAGGCTGAGGGACACACACTGCTCCCCCACCCCATGCACGAATTTCGTGCACCAGGCCTCTAGTTTAATTTAATAATTTTCATTTCATTACTTGAGATAGTTAGCTTCATTTTATTTTGGTTATTGGCCCCTACCACTCTGGCTTCATTTCTCCCTAATCTGAGTCTATGTAATTTGGGGAGCCCAGGCGGTTCTTTCTACTATGTCTCCTGAGGTCCTGCCATTGTCAGTAGAAACTTCTCCCAGTAGCTTTTCTGTGATCCCTCCCTTCCTCTACTCACATGTAGCTAATCTGTTTTTCTCTAAATTGAGTAGTTGTTTGTTTTGTTTTCAATTCTTCTTATTCACATTGTCTCTCCAGCACTGTTTTGTGGTAATAATAAGGATGACATAGCAGCCCAGCAAAAATACAAGACTTACCAGAACCTTCCCTTTTCTATTTTGGCTACCATATTGCACTTGCCTTTTTATATTACTGTTGAGGCAATCATGATAGTGGGGTGTGTGTGTGTGTGTGTGTTTGTTTCCTTTTTTTTCCCCTGGAGCAGAGAGAAGATATTTTGAGAAAGAGATACTGTGTTTTGTTTTATTGTGCTATCTTTATCTTTAGGTCCCTTCATAACTTATTTTAGAATTAATGAGGTTTTTATGGCAGTATAGTCTTATTAAGACAAATGAATATTTGTAAATTTTGTCTTCTGCCAAAGGAACCCTGAAATAAGAGCAACAGACAAGCACATTGTGAATTTTAAGTATTAAGTGTTTTAACATACAATACTTGGGTAACTGGATAATACTGGAATTTTAAGGCTCGGGTATTGATAGCCCTCTCACTACGGGTTTTGCTGGTTGTATTTCTTCTGCTTGTATTTCTTCACTACACCCCTCTCAGCCTACTCAAAAGGCCCATGGAGCTGTCTGCTAAAGTTGTGTTGTAAACACAGCCTAGTAAGCTATAAGGAGTACTCGTGTGAGCTTCCATGAATTTATTTCAACCTTTACCAAGAAGGGCAAACCTCCCAGGGTGAGAGATAATTCTATATTTATGATCACTCCTGCTGAATTGTGCTGTATTATGTGTGATCTAACTGGAATGGTGCAAGTTAGTAATGTGCCACTATTCTTCTAATGTGGAGTATTACAACACGAAAGGACAAATAAGAAATTACTGTTATTTAGAGGGAGGGAAAAAAAAGACCCACCGCTGTACACTGTAAACCTAGCATATGTGTAGAATTATAGCAATTCAGGATAACTCAAGCAGCTAGTGGATTTATGTTCTTAGTCAACTGGTTAGGACGACAATGCTTTTTAAGATATGAAAGAAGTGATAGCAGGGTAAGGGGACAAGAGTGAAAGGGAAAGGGGAAAGAGGAGAGAGGAAGAAATAAGAGCTTTTTCAAAGCTTATTTGATTGAATGATCAGAGTGTACTTGAGTACAAACAATTTATGCAAAATTCACATTTTATAACCCTAAATTGTTCTGATACTGTTACTTCTCTGGATTAAGCTTAATTCATCAAATATTTGATTTTCAAATTTTAGAATTAGATGTGATATTTTGGTAACATCGTTCCCTCTTGCTCCCACTCAAGAATATTAAAAATTAAAGGTATTTCTCTATTTTGTCAGAATAGATTTTTAGACATTAAGTGGTTTGGCTCTCTATTCATGTGGTAAACCCCTAGTAAAATTGTATATTTATTATTATTATTATTATTATTTTTAAATATTTATTGTTGAAAGTATTACATATGTCTCCTTTTATCCCCCATTGACCCCTTTTAGCCCCCCACCCCAGGCCTTCACCACACTATTGTCTGTGCTGACAGGTTTGTGCATATATGCACACAAGTTCTTTGGTTGATCTCTTCCCACCCACCCAACTCTGTCATTCCTCTGAAGTTTGTCAGTCTGTTCCATGCTTCTGTGTCTCTGGATCTATTTTGTTTTTCAGTTTATTTTGTTCTTTAGCGTCCACATGTGAGTGAGATAATGTGATACTTGTCTTTCTCTGACTTGGCTTATCTCTCTTAGTAGTGGATTTATGTTCTTATGATGGTGCTCTCCAGGTCCCTCCATGTTGATTAAAAGGGTAAGAGATCCTTCTTTTTTACTGCTGCATAGTATTCCATGGTGTAAATGCATTATAGCTTTTTTACCTGTTTATCTACTGATGGGCACTTGGGCTGTTTCCTGATTTAACTATTATAAATTGTGCTGTTATGAACATATGGGTGCATATATTCTTTCTGATTGGTGTTTTGTGTTTTCTTAGGATATATTCCCAGAAGTGGGGTCACTAGATCAAATGGCAGTTCCATATTTAATTTTTGAGGAAACTCAAGTAGAAGAATCATAAATTTTCCTATATTTCTAATAAAGCAGGCAAAGGGTGGGAGTAAATGGAAGAGATTTTTAATAGATTTTATGTAAAGTCAGAAAGTATGCTTGGAATTAGCCTTGATTATTCCTCTGTATTCATCTTCCAAATTCTTCTCTAAATGAAAGAGTATCCATCTTACAGACTGTCTAATCAGTATAGCAAAGCTACTATTATCAAGTAGATAGGTAATTCCAGCAATTATTGCATAAGAGTAGCTTCTGGCTTCCCTGGACAATCTGCCCCATTACTAATATTTCAGAGTTGAGTATGATGTTGGCTGGAAGTTTGTCATATAAGGATTTTATTATATTGTGGTATGATCCCTTTATTTCCACTTTGCTGAGAATTTTTATCAAGAAAGGGTGTTGGATTTTGTCAAATGCTTTTTCTGCATCAATTGATATGATTATGCGATTTTTGTCTCAATTTGTTTATGTGATGTATCACGTTTATTGATTTGCAGATATTGTACCAGTCTTGCATCCCTGGAATAAATCCTACTTGGTCATGGTGTATGATCTTTCTAATGTAATGCTGGATCTGGTTTGGTAGAATTTTGTTGAGGATTTTAGCATCTATGTTCATTAGGGATATTGGCCTGTAATTCTCTTTCTTTGTAGTGCCTTATCTGGTTTTCAAATTAGGGCAATGCTGGCTTCATAGAAAGAACTTGGAAGTATGCCTTCCATTTGAATTTTTTGAAATAGTCTGAGGAGGATAGGTGTTAGTTCTTATTTGAATGTTTGGTAAAACTCCCCTGTGAAGCCTTCTGGACCAGGGTTTTTATTTGCTGTTAGATTTTTGATTACTGCTTCAATTTCATCAGTAGTTTTTTTGCCTATTCAGGTATTTTTATTCTTCCTGATTGAGTTTTGGAAGCTTGTTTTTTTCTAGGAATGTGTCCATTTTGTCTAGGTTGTCCAGTTTGTTGGAGTAGAGTTGTTTGTAGTATTTTTTTTTTACAAGCCTTTGTATTTCTGTGGGGTCAGTTGTTACTTCACCTCTTTCATTTCTGATTTTGTTTATTTGGGTCCTCTCTCTTTGTTTCTTGGTGAGCCTGGCTAGAGGTTCATCAATCTTGTTTATCCTTTCAAAAGAACTGGCTCTTGGTTTCATTGATCTGTTGTATTGTTTTTTGGTCTGTCGTTTATTTCCTCTCTGACTTTTATTATTTCCTTACTTCTGTTTACTCTGGGCTTTTCTTGTTGCTTTCTTTCTAATTCTTTAAGTTGTAGGGTTCCATAATTTATTACCATTTTTTCTTGTTTGTTTTCTTTAATATATTTTATTGATTTCAGAGAGAAAGGGAGAGGGAGAGAGATATAGAAACATTAATAATGAGGGAGAATCATTGATCAGCTGCCTCCTGCATGCTCCCTACTGGGGATTGAGGCCACAACCCTAGCATATGTTCTTGACTGGAATCGAACCTGGGACCCTTCAGTCTGCAGGCTGATGTTCTACCCACTAAGACAAACCAGCCAGGGCTTTTTCTTTTTCTTTTTCTTTTCTTTTTTTTTTGAGGTAGACCTGTAAGCTATGAACTTCCCTCTCAGAACTGCTTTCACTGAGTCCCATAGATTTTGGATTACTGTGTTTTCATTGGCATGTGTTACCAGGATGCTTTTTATTTATTCATTGATCTTTTTGGAAACCTCATCATTGTTTAATAGCATTCTATTTAGTCTCCAAGTGTTGATTTTTTTTCATTCTTTTTATTGTAGTTTATTTCTGATTTTATGCTATTGTGATCTGAGAAGATGCTTAATAGGTTTTTTATCTTCTTCAATTTGAAGAGACTTTGTCTGTGTCTCAATATGTGCTCTATTTTTGAAAATGTCCCATGTGCAATTGGGAAGAATGTATATTCTGTACCTTTTGGGGTGAAATGTTCTGAAGATGTCAATTAATTCCCTCTGATCTAGTAAGTCATTTGGGATTGCTGTGTCTTTTCTGATTTTTTGTTTAGAGGATTTATCCAGGGGTGTCAATGGGGTATTAAAGTCCCCTACTATGATTATATTGCTGTAGATCTCTCCTTTGATATCTTCCAGAAGCTTTTTAAAAAATATATTTTATTGATTTTTTTACAGAGAGGAAAAGAGAGGGATAGAAAGTTAGAAACATCGATGAGAGAGAAACATCGATCAGCTGTCTCCTGCACACCCTTTACTGGGGATGTACCCGCAACCAAGGTACATGCCCTTGACTGGAATCAAACCTGGGACCCTTCAGTCCGCAGGCTGATGCTCTATCCACTGAGCCAAACCGGTTAGGGCAAGAAGCTTTTTTATGTATTTGGGTGCTCCTGTATTGGGTTCATATATGTTTACCAGAGATATTTTCTTGTTGAATTGCTCCCTTTAGTATTATGAAGTGTCCCTCCTTATCTCTTGTTATAGCCTTCACTTTTAGGCCTAATTTGTCAGATATAAGTACTGCTATCCCAGCTTTTTTTTTTTTTTTTTTCATTTCCATTTGCCTGAAATTCTTTTCCTATCCCTTCACTATCAGCCTGTGTGAGTCCTTAGTTCTGAAGTGGGTCTCTTGTAGACTGCAGATATATGGGTCATGTTTTCTTATCCATTCAGATACCCTATGTCTTTTAATTAAACCATTTAATCCATTTACATTTAAGGTTATTATTGATAGGTACTTGTTTGTTGCCATTTTTATTCTTTATGCCTGTGTTCCTTCTCCTCTTTCTGTTTCTTTTACAGTAGTTCCTTTAGCATTCTTGCATTGCTGGCTTGGTAGTAATAAAGTCCCTTAGCCCTTTTTGTGTGAAGGTACTGATTTCACCTTTAATTTTGAATGATAACCTTGCTGGGAATAGTATTCTTGGATTCAGTTTCTTGCTTTGCATCACTTTGTACATTTCAGTCCATTCCCTCTAGCCTGATGTGTTTCTGTTGAGAAATCAGTTGATAGTCTAATGGGAGGTCCCTTGGAAGTAGCTTTCTATCTCTCTTTGACTGCCTTTAAGACTCTTACTTTGTTGTTGATGTTTGCCAATTTAATTATGATATGTCTTGATGTTGGTCTTTTTTTGGGTTTATCTTGTTTGGGACTCAGTGCTTCTTGGACTTGTGTGAGTTTTTTCTTCCCCAAATCAGAGAAGTTTTCTGTCATTTCTTCAAAGAGGTTTTCTATTCCTTGCTCAGTTTCCTCTCCTTATGGCATCCCTGTTATGTGGATGTTGTTTCATTTTGTGTGTCCCAAAGCTCCCTTATACTCTCCTTAAGTATTTTTTTCCAGTTGCTGCTCTGCTTGGATGTTTTTCTCAACTTGTCTAACTCACTGATGCAGTCCTCAGCTTTTTCTAGTCTACTGTTAAAACTTTCCATTGTGTCTTTTATTGCAGCAATGTCATTCTTCATTTCCTCTTGATTCTTACACATGTTGTTGAATTTGTCTTCCATCCTTTTCAGCATCCTTATAACCATTGCTCTGATTTCTTTCTCTGACAAATTGCTTGCCTTCATTTTGTTTATTTCCTTTTCTGGTGATTCCTCCTTTTCTTTTGAATGGGTGTTATTTCTTTGTCTTTCCATTTTTGCTGTGGTTGTTTCTATGTATTAGATCAAACTTCTATGTCACCCAGATTTTTCTCTTTAGTTTGTCTTATATTGTAGAAGTTTTATGAGACCCAGTAATGCAGTCTCTCAGGTCTTCTGGGCTGGATATTCTAGGGATGCCCCCTACTTGGGATATTTGGGTTCTCTTGGTATAGTTAGGTCTTGAGTGTTATTGTCCCATTCATGGCTGGAGTCTCCTCTCAAGGTGTCTTGTTATGTGGCTCACTCTCTTCCACGTTAACTGAAAAGCACAAAATACAACTATCAAGACATGACACAAAGGGAGCAAAACAAGAATGTACTCAAGACACTGATAATCCCAATAAAAGTGACCACCAGTGAAAAAGAGAATTAGGAGAGAGAAAAGAGAACAAAAATGATATTGAGAAAAGGAAAAAGGTAAGAGAGAAAATAAAAAGAAGAAAAAAGAAGGGGAAAAATATACATAGGGAGAAAACACCACAAAACAAACAAATAAACCAAAAAATTCAAACAACAAACACCCAGAAAAAGAGGGGGACAGAATCTGTAGTTTATATACAGAGAGTAATGTTAAGGAATTGCATGAATAGTGGAAGGGTCATGGTTTAGTATAGAGAAAGTTGAAAGAAAATGAGTGGATAAAAAGAAAATAAAAAACAAAATAATAAATAAAAAAAAATAAAAAGATAAAACATTTTTTAAAATTTATCCAGCTATAAATTCATCTATTTTTGGAAAAGGAGAATAGAGGAAAGAGCAGATAAGCTTGAGTTTAGTGAGTGAAACTAAATGATTAGGAGAAGAATGCAGGAGAGGAAAGGAAAAACAAAAGTATAAAAAAGTTGGCTAGTGAAGAAAGAGAAAAGAAAAAGGTACATGGACTTGGAGCAGGGGAGAGGAAGTTAGATATATGAATAAGCCAACAGAGACTACAATAATAATAACACCTCAATAAAGCAGATAAAGAAGATCAGTTTTTAACAAGGGGTGAAAATAAGGGAGAGAGAAAAATTAAAGCGGGGACAGGAGAAGAGAAACAGGATGAAAAAGGGAGACGTCAGGAAGAAAATGGTGGAAAAAATGAAAAAAAAATCATAAAAAATAAAAATAGAATGAAGAAAAATAATACAAAACAATAAAATAATAATGAAAAAAATTAAATAAAAGATAAAAAAATAAAGTAGTGTCATTCACTTCAGCTGAGTTGTTTTATTTTGGTTTCCATATTTCTTCAACAGTTTTGTTTATTATGATTAAAAATATATACAATTTTCCATCTTTTGTTCCCATTATACTTCACATTCAATATTATTCTGTATTAGTTTCAGGTGCACAATATAGTGATTAGGCAATCATATACTTTACAGTGTGGTCGCCTAATATTTCAAGTACCTCCCTGGCCCATACATAGCTACTACAATATTTTTTTTTTCCTCCATTGACCTCGCTCCAGCCACTCCCATGCCCCAGCAAATGCCCTCACCCGCTAGTGACTGTGTCCATTGGTCATGCTTCTATGCATGCATACAAGCCCTTTGGTTGATCTCTTACCCTCCCTCCCCCACTCCCTTGCCTTCCATCTGAGGTTTGACAGTCACTTCAATGCTTCTCTGTCTCTGGATCTATTTTTGTTCATCGGTGTATGTTGTTCACTATATTCCACAAATGAGTGAGGTCATGTGGTATTTATCTTTCTCTGATTGACTTATTTCACTTAGCATAATGCTCTCCAGACCCATCATGCTGTAGCAAATTCAGCCTAGTTTTCATGTCCCAGCAGGGCTGGTTTAAGACCCCACTCTACTGTTCTGTCTGCCACTTCTCAGTTTTCTGTTAGGTAGTCATCACTTTTTTGAAGTTCCCAGCAATCCACCACTTGTCTGTGTTTGTCTCCACAGCCTTGGTTGCAAGCATGCAGGATCAATCTGCCCACTTTTGTTGTCTGCCTGCTGTCAGTCTTACTCAAGTGTCTATTTGTGACACGGGCTTTAAGTGGGGGTGTTGCTGCATTGGTTTCCAGGACCAAACGGACCCTCAACCCAGTCCCCGAGGGCTCCCTGGGGTTATTCAGAATCTTTGTTTCTTCTGAAAAGCTCGAGACTGGATGCAGCAGTACTAGTTGCCCTGTGGGTGCTGCTAGGAGGCGATGGCTCTTCAGGAGAAAAATGGCTACTTAGGGTTGGAGTGTCCTGAATGTGTCAGTGCAGGATTCCTTGTCACCTCTCCCTGTCCTGCTCCTCTCCACCGCCTCTCCCAAGTCTCCACAAAACTGTACCTCCACCTGCATCGCAGCCTTGGGGAGTATTTTTAATGGAAAAGGTACTATGAACTGGGTTTAGTGAATAGAAGCAAGGAAAATACAAAGGCAAAACAACTGTGCCACTGTGAATTTCTCTCTCCCTGGCACTGTGTGGCTCAGGCAATTCTTCACGTTACCTTTCTGGGTGCAGCCTCTTGTGGCTGGGAGCTTAGATCTAGATTCCCTGGCCACAAGCAGCCCTGTGGACCTCCCTTCCACAGTTGAGTGTTATGCGCGTCCTCAAGGGACACGGACTTAGTGCAGCACAGGTTCCTTCTGACCCTCCTGTCCCGGTGGTTGCACGTCTCTCTCCAGCCCAGATCTCTGATCCTACCATTCTCCAGGTGTCTTCTGTCCTTTCTGGCCATGTATTATCTCACCAGCTGTGTTCAATTTGCCAATTCCAGGAGGATGTTATTCGATTTAGTTGTTCCTTCTGTCTGCTCCATGAGAAGGCATAGCATGTGACTACCTACTCAGCCACCATTTTTACCAGTTGTTTTATGTATCATTTAAATTATTCAAGTATATTATTTGTTTATTTCCTAGTTGCCTTTAATTATTTCTCCCTGCTTTACACATGAATTTCTATCAAAAAATATATATTGGAAAACACATAAATCTTTGCAATTTCAGAGGTAGAAGGGATCCAAATGATGATTGATCTAGTATGTTTATTTAATAAATTGATTAGGAGATGACAACTAATTCAGGAAACAGGAGTAGGAAAAGTTGCTTTGAATCCTGAGGTACTCCAAGAGCGGATCAGAGGAGAAAGTGATAGAAGATGCAACTGACAAGAAGTAGCTAATGAGAATGTGAAAAATAGTTTAAAGACTTTTCCCATTTCATTTGTTAAATCTGCAAGCTATGCAAGGTTTTATCAACCTTGCTGGCTAACTTACAATACTTATCTAATTATGCCTGCAAGTAAGGCTTCTCAATCATGAAACTATTGATATTTTGGGCTGCATATTTTTGTTGGGGGCTGTAGTCTGTATTGTAGGGTGTTTGGCAGAATCCCTGATTCCTAACCACTCAATGCCAGAAGCAACCCTCAGATGTGACAACAAAAAATGTCTCCAGACATTGTAAAATCTCCCCTAAGGACAAAATAACCCTGATTGAGAGTCACTGCTGTAACCAAAGTTAAATCTGTTAATGTATGCCAACTATTCTTTTTTCTTTGAGTTTAATTTTTTTTTTATTTTTTAAATTATAGTTGACATACAATATATATTAGTTTCAGGTGTATATTCCAGTGATTAGATATTATATAACTTACTAAGTGATCACCAGATAAACCTCATACCCATCTGACATCATACATAGTTATTACAATACTAGAGGCCTGGTACACAAAATTCATGCACAGGGGGAGGGGAGCCCTCAGCCCGGCCTGCACACTCTTGCAATCCGGGACTGCTGGCTCCTAACCGCCTCTGCTTGCCGGCCTGCCAGCCTGATTGCCTCTACCACCCTCCCCTGCTGGCCTGATTGCCTCTACCACCCTCCCCTACTGGCCTGATTGCCCCTAACCACATCTGACTGCAGGCCTGATCACCCCTAACCACCTCTGCCTGCTAGCCTGATTGCCCCTAACTGCTCTCCTCTGCCAGCCTGATCACCCCTAATTGCTCCCCGGCTGGCATGATAGCCCCTAACCGCCTCTGCCTCAGCCCCCACCACCATGGCTTTGTCCAGAAGAAGGACCAGATGACCAGAAGATGTCTGGGTTACTCGATCTAATTAGCATATTACCCTATTATTAGTATAGATTATTTCCTATGCTGTACTTTATATCCCTGATTATTCTGTAACTATCAATTTATACTTCTTAATTCCTTCACCTTTTTCACTCATCACCTCAACCACCCTCCCATCTGGCAACTGTCAAAATGTTCTCTGTATCTTTGAGTCTGTTTCTATTCTGCTTGTTTATTTTGTTTATTAGATTCAATTATTGATAGATATGTATTTGCCATTTTATTAATATTTTTTATCTTTCTTTTCTTATTCCTCTTCTTAAAAAATATCCTTTAGGAGTTCATGTAACACTGGTTTGGTGGTGATGAACTCCTTTAGCTTTTCCTTATCTGGTAAGCTCTTTATATGTCCTTTGATTCTAAAATAGTAGAGCAATCTTGGTTGTAGGTCTTGGCTTTTCATCACTTTGAATATTCCTTGCCAATTCCTTCTGGTCTGCAAAGTTTCTATTGAGAAATAAGTTGACAGTCTTATGGGGACTCCCTTGTAGATATCTACTTTTCTTATGCTGCTTTTAAGATTATCTTTTTGTCATTAATCTTTTGCATTTTAATTATGATATGTCTTGGTATGGGCCTCTTTGGGTTAATCATGTTTGGGACTCTTTGTGATTTCTGGATTTGTATATCTATTTACTTCAGGTTAGAAAAAATTCCTCTCATTTTTTTTATAGTTTTTCAATTCCTTACTCTTCTCCTTCTGGCATACCCATGATGAAAATGGTGGTACACTTGAAGTTGTCCCAGAGATTTCTTAGACTATCCTCACTTTTTTTTTTTTTTTTGATTTTGTTGTTGCTCTCCCCCTAGATAGGGATCTACTTGGGGCAGAATGAGAAGGCAGATCATTATGGACTTATCTGGTTTTCCCCACTCTCTATTTCTTTTTCTCTTCCATCATTCAGTTATTTCTCACTTATTATAGGCCAGGCTGAAGGGTCCAAGAGATTGTGGGGAAAGAGTATAGCCTCATGTGGCAGTGCCAATTGTCTACAGGCATTGACACCCTTTGGTGGGCAGCTATTTAAAGCTGACTTTCATTTTCTGGCACATATGTTAGTTCTTTCTGCTTGCAAGATCTCTCTGCATAAATTATGTGACATGTATATAGTCTCTTTATTTCTCTAATGCTGCTTCTTACCTCCTGGTCTCTATTTGTTGGAGTCCATTGCCCTGCCATGCCTTCTTCAGCAGGAACCTGAAGTACTGTGGGTGGCCTACATCTGGTCTTAGGGATACTCACTTCTTCTGCCTCAGTGCACATTGGGAGTCAGGCTCAACACCAACCTAGTTATTGTTTTATTGATGCAAATAAAATACAGGTGCACCAGTGTCCCAAGTCTTTCCAAAGAAGGTTCCCCATTTGAATAAGCTCTTACTAGGCTTAAGGCAGCACACCTAATCCAGCTCCCTAAGAGACGTGTAACAGCAATTCAGTAACTTTTAAAAAACTCAATTTAGTAACATTTGCTTAATTTTGAACTATTGATTCTGTTTTGATTCCCAAAGAGTGGGTGAGTTTCCAAGAATCAGGTAATTGGGACTTGAATATCCACTTCAAAATATTTTCCTTAGTGGCCTCATATTTAATTTGGTGCTTGATATTAGTAAATCTAAGTGACTACATCAAATTCTTGTTTTGACCTTCTGATCTGGTCAAACAAGTTTTTGTTTTCATCTTAATTATTAAACTAAATATGGACCATTAGGCCCATAAGAAAAATCCCCATGATTTTAATAAAAACACTAAAACTCTCTGAACCTCTATGTAATCATCTATAAAATAATGGAATTGCACTGATATTAGGTTCATATTTAGGTTCATATCAGATTTAAAATTCTGAGTTTCTATATACTATAATTCCCAGAAGAAGGCTGTTTTTATTAATCTATTTTTGTTATAATCAGAATTACATTTTCTTAATATTAGGCCCATTTGGGAAGTTTAAATCATGTGTAGTATTTTAATCAGTTAATATTTACTGAGTACCTACCATGGACTAAGTGATATTAGAGCATATGAGTGACATTGTACAGCTTAATTTACCTCTTTCAATCTGTTCATCTATTTGTTAAAAACCCTATCAATTTCAACATTTTTATGTGTGTTTTAGGACAAATTAACCTGCCCTTAAAACACGTGGCACTGGTAGGAGACAACTCATGTGAGAGTACGATGATCAAATTGACAAAAGGCTCTGAAAATCTTTAGAACATGCATACAATTATATACTTTAGTAACTAGAGCTGTCACTGGAAATTGCTGATTCTTTTTTCAGGTGTATCTTAGATTTATAACAACTTCTTATGAACTTAAAACAGTAATTCCTCAATTCAAACATCTCTGGGGGAAACTGGAAAAATACTTCGAATTTTTAAAATTTTCCATACCAGTTAAATTCACCTCTATTGTCTCAGGTATAAAGCAGACTATAGAGAATATAACCATTTTCACACTTTATGATTTGAAAATTCTTAACTTCCCATTCAGATACCCTTTTGGGAGGTTATAGAGAAAGATGGCTGTCTTTGGGGGGAAAAAAGTTTTTCATGATAAAATTTTAATTTTAGAACATTGAATCCCATGAAATTCCTCTTATCATGTATCTGCCTACACATTTCATGCATAACTAATGATAATGAATATGTATTGACTGCTTAATATTTTTAATTTAATAATTCTTACAATAGCATTTTATAGTAGATATTATGCTGAATTTTATTAATTCCACTGTCTTAATCTTAAACTCATTCACTTGTTCTTTTCAGTTTGACATTTATACATCCTAACCCGTAGGTATGACAAAGCAACCAGCACACCATTAGGCTATGAGATTGTAACCAATCTTGTTTTCATTGAGGAACTGCATCTATGGATTCAGTGTGTTCTCTATTTTGAAAAAAATTGAGTTATTGATAAGTAACTGTGACAAAGACATATAAGTTAGCAGGAGGTAAAACTATTGAAACTTTGGTTGGCTCTATGGGATACTTCACACAGAAGGAACCTAAAATACATGAATAAAAAAAAATTCACATTTGCTAGAGTTTCCATTTTGATCCTTAAGTGGATTATAGTTATCTATATACAGTGGGGCCTTGACTTACTAGTTTAATTCGTTCCGAGACCGAGCTCGTTAAGGAGCTCATTAACTCAAATTACTCTGTCAACTCAATGCAAAAAATCGGCTGAGAGACAGCTGGTATCTCAAAAAACTCGTTAGTCGGGACACTCGTAAGTCAAGGCCCCACTGTATATGAAAGGCTAATATGCAAACTGTCCCCGCAGGACTTTGACCAGGAGTTCTATCACTCGCTAGGACATGCGCTGACCACCAGAGGGTGGCACGGAACAAAGGAAGGCCCCAATCATCCCTGATTCCCAGCCAGGCCTAGGGATTATACCTGTGTCATGCTTTGGGCCTCTAGTGAAAGATAATATGACCTAAATAACACATTTTGAGAAATTTATTAGCTTTGTTGGTAGTTTAGACATTCACCTCTAATGTAGTCTACTTATAAGGTTTACTGCCTTTTTTTTTTTTCATTATCCCTTGTCTAGTGGACAATGGCACTGACCTAAAGATTATGTTGTCATACAGGGAGTAAATGAGAACCTTGTCAGGGATGGAGTGTCCATAGTCTAGTTCACTTATTTTCATGAGAAGACCGGCAGTCAACCTCTGCATTTACAACTTAGTTTTGCATATAAATCATCAGTTTTCCTCTATCATCTCACAACTGCCTCCCCCCACCCCATCCTGTTTTAATTTTATCACCTTTTTATGTTTTCACCTTGAATTTTTTGTCTGTTGTTTTCCTCTCTTTTTCCTCTTTCTTTCTTCTCTTGCTGCTCCCCCTGCTTCATTTATCTAATATAGCTAGAATAATTTGTTACTTTGAACACTTTATCTCCCTCATCCACTAATTTATTTGTAAACTTTACCTCTGTTATAGGTGAAATTCCTTCTTTTTAAGAGCAGCTCAGCCTTAAGCAGAGCATGGAGAATAGTGGTTCTTTTCTAGACTAGAGCTGGAACAGAATAACTTCCAAGGCAGGTAGGTAGAATAACTTGCATGCCAAATAATTAGCAGCTCAGGGACTCTTATCTCTAAACAGAGACTTGGCTTTCCTCCAGGAATTTGGGGTAATTACTCTTCCCCACAGATTTATGGAAACAATTTGCTCAAATAAGTGAGTGATAAACAAATATATTTAATTTATTGGTTGTAAATAAGTAAACGGAGGATCTCTCCAATGGAGATGTGAACTCTTCTGTGTGGATTTTAATGCTTCAGAGACCATCATTCTCCATCCTGGGTGCAGATAGATTCAGATCAGTACTTCTCTCTACATTGTTGGAAAAGAGACCACACATATGAGAAACAAGTTACAGAGCATTTTGCAAAGCAACAATGTCAACAAGTAGAAATCAATCTGGCACAGTGAAAATCATACTTGTCCCAGAACTGCCCCCTACCTGTAGTATTTACTTCTACTTTAAATCAGAACTATAGCAAGGGCCAGCATTTGTTGAAGGCAAGATAACTAAATTCGACATTAGAAACACCTTGTTCAATTCCCATTATCTGTGAAATGAAAGAAATTACAGGGTAGTATTGACAAGTAAAATAATATAAATCTTGTTATATTTGATAATGCATCATATGGAATATAGATCATTTTAAAATATTGACTTAAGAAATTATAAGTAAATGCAAATCAACTAAAGGCAATATCAAGTCTAAAGGCAATATATATTAGTTTTATGGATCAACTCTCCTCAGTCACTGCAAAGCTAATAGTGCAATACACAAAACAGCGTCTCCAAAGTACCAATTTGCCACATCATAATCTCGTTTTAAAGAACATGTAAGTTTAAATAGCATTAAAAAATTGCCCAGTATCATAACCCTTTCCAAAATTTCAATTCCAATGGTTCAAACCTTTCTAAAGAATATTCAGATAGAAATAACTAAAAAAACTGGCATCATGCAAAAATGAAAAAAAAAAAAAGTCTAGTTGAAATCACTGAACATCGGAATAGGAAATGGACTGCAAATCTTCAGATAATGACAAATTTAGCCCAAATGAGCATTTAGTGTGAAGGTGGCTCCATTACTTCTGTAGCAGGGGCAATACTATACTGTAGTGACAAACGAATTGATGGTTTATTTCTGAAGTGTCTCAACTTAAAATAGTAGCTTATGTTGCATGTAATGTCTTTATTGATGACAGTACTTGGGAAACTGTAATGGATTATTTTAAAGACGACAGAGCACATAAAGTTTGTTTAAAAGGAATGGGGGTATACCAAGGTCTTTACAATCACAGATAGCAGGTTTGTATCCTATACTGTGCAATATTTTGTAGCATTTCTTCTCAATAGTATAATTTCCTTAGAGATCTATGTAGTTTGAGAACCATAAAAGGGGCTTGTAATGGAGGAAATAGGGGGCTGTCATTTGTGGCTAAGACATTAATGTTTAAATAATGTATTCTTTTAAATGTTGCCAGGTGTTAAAGCTATTATGCATTTTAGACTGAAATCTTTAGTGTTTTTGAAAAAAATGGTTATATAAATATCTTCATAAAAGTTTAATAAAGTGATTAGTAATGGCCTTAGCAAAGCCGATCTGCTTAAAGCCTTTTTTTTGTGTGCTAATTCTTAAAATGGGGTTATGTTTGCAATGAGATTAGTATTATCACACTGAATGTGTGGGTTGTCCAAGACTATGTGAATGTCAACATTTTTTTAATGTTATAAGAAGGTTTTCATCAGAAGGATAAAATCCTTGGTGCGGTGCAATATTCTGGAAAGATTAACACATGGTAAACAGGGAACATTTTAATCTAGACTGTCTTTCCTCCATTTATATTGTACTCCACAGGAACAATATTCTGGCCTTAAAGTTAGTTGCTAGGAAATTGCAGGACCAAAGTAAACTTTAAACTGTGCACTGTGTCCGCTTTATTGTAACAACGGAACAGGGTCATTTACTGCCTGCCTTTGAGGACCTCTGTCCAGATGGGTCTTTTGCACAGTCACTGAAATCCATCCCACAGGGTCAGACGCTGAGCACTCAGACCGATGGCATGGACCAGGTGTTAAAAAACCGAGGCTGCCTGTGAGAGGAGCTCATGGGCGGATGGCTATTTCTGTCAGCTGCCATGATTGACTATGCTACTTGTTTAAGTTGTGCTTTCCCAGAAGGCTCCTTGAGGATTACTTTGTGGTCCTTATTGACACCTTTAAACTTTCAATAGCCATTATTCTTACACTTTTTTTTTATCCTGTCATAACATTTTCCATCAGAATTATATTGATTTCTTTTTGTGAAAAATGTAATCATCTTCATAGAGACTGAATTTTTCTATTTCTGCCAGAAAAAAAAAAGCTATTAAAACACTTGCCCATCTTCCTCAAACTGATACCATGCATTTAAAATACTTTTGCAATCATAAATACCACAAGGACATATGTACCCCGTAAACGGTTTCCATTTTTATGACACTTGCTTCTCAAGAACAGACATAGTCTTTAAAGGGGGGGGGGGGGGGAAGTTGCCAGCTCTAAATTGATTGACATTTGTTTACTTAACTCTCTCCTTTTGAAAGCCTGCACACCTATTTCAACCTTGAACGGTTTCCAACTGTGGTATACTGGAACATTTTTTCATTTATTAAGTTCAGTGTTGCCAACCCAAACAAAGTATAATCAGCGATGATCCGAGCAGACCAAGCTGTCTAGCACCATACAATGTATCTGCATACTAATTTCCAAATTCCCTCACATTTCCAGAGAACTAATGGGATCATTTTCATTCTGTTACAGCAACTCAACAGTTACTGAATCACCATCTGTGTTTTTGTTAACCTGAATCAGATATGAATTCTGTTATTGCAAGGTAGAGCAGCTTGTTTAATGATTCTTAATCTTTTCTTTAATTAAATCATGCAGCCAACCTGAAAAATCTATCTTAATGCAAATTAGGAGCTTTTTTGGCATTCGCTTACAGTAATGCACTAATAAGGTTAATTTATGAAGGTTCTCTTCCAGTCTGTACAGATGATATTTGTTCACTGCATATTTTTAGCATATTGTCCCTTTTTGTAATATTTTAAGTAATAAAAACATAGTTATTTTTCACTT
The DNA here is from genome assembly GCF_964212035.1 of Myotis nattereri. Lineage (NCBI taxonomy): Eukaryota > Metazoa > Chordata > Mammalia > Chiroptera > Vespertilionidae > Myotis > Myotis nattereri. The sequence goes on along the minus strand of NC_138082.1, from coordinate 67,397,977 downwards.
ACACAAATGAGATACTGTAAGCAGCACTCACTGTTAACCAAAACTAAGTACAAAAATTATAAAGAATTCTAGGTAACAGGAGAATTCATTTTGATGAATTCAAAATGCCAGTTCTCTGGAAATATCTCTCTCCTAACCATTTTCAGTTTCTTAGGAATATAAGAAGAAAGCTCAATAATTAGTTGAGGCGTTCCTTTAACTTTTCCTTAATTCTTTTGGACATAAGTTAGTAATATAAAAATAATCTTATCAAGACTTATAAGTCAAATAATTATTATGAATTGCAGGATACTTTGTCTAAACTTTTTTCAATTAGGTATTATGTATTTTCAATTAGCTATTATAATGTATCTTATAAGGCTAAACTCATTATAAACATGCAATCATGGATCTGTAATCGATTATAAGAAATGGTACAGGATAAAAAGAAACAGCAACTTCTAAAATCAGTGGAATTAAAAGTTAATGAATAAAAAATACTAAACATAATTCTAATATTTACCCATGGGGCCTTTCTTTATGACCCTGGCTCTGAGCATATTATGTGACAAAACATGTCATATCATGATCAAGACATGCAGTTAACTCTAAGCCCAGGTTTAGTATTTGACTAAGTAATACAAAATATGGTTAATAAAGACAAAATACAAATTATTTGCATTAGTTTATGGTACACATACGATTTGGAACCCACATAAATGCAAAGCATGTTGCATGTACAGATGTGGATAAAAACAAGATAGCTGTCCTCAAACACTTTGCACTCATAAGATTTTCTAATGTTATTTTAAGTGAGGCATCAGTATATCCTGAAGCATTTTATATGTTTCAGGTGTACAACTCTATAACAGATCATCTGTTCACCACCCTGTCAAGTCTCTTTCCATCAACTTTACCCCCCCTATATCCTCTTCTACCTCCTCCTACACTCCTTTCCCTCTGGGAATCACCACACTGTTACCTGTGCCTATACAGTGATGGCGAACCTATGACACGCATGTCAGAGGTGACACGCGAACTCATTTTTTTGGTTGATTTTTCTTTCTTAAATGGCACTTATATTTTTGATATTTATTTTATATATTTAAGTCTTTGTTTTACTATGGTTTCAAATATCAAAAAATTTCTATATGTGACATGGCACCAGAGTTAAGTTAGGGTTTTTCAAAATGCTGACATGCCGAGCTCAAAAGGTTCGCCATCACTGCTCTATAAGGTGTATTTGTTTTTCTTAATCATTTCACCTTTTTCACCCACCCCCACAGCTCCCCTCCTGTCCCTCTGAAAGCTGTGTTTTGTCCTCTACCTATGAGTCAGTTTCCACTTAGCTTATACATTAGATTCCACATATGAGTGAAATCTTATGGCACTTTCTCTGACTGGCTTATTTCACTTAGCAAACTGCTCTCCAGGTTCATCCATGCTGTCAAAAGGGTAATATTGCTTGCTTTCTTTTTTTTCACAGCCAAGTAGTATTCCAATGTGTAAATGAACCACAGCTTTTTAATCCGTTCATCTACTGATGAACAATCGGCTGCTTCCGGAAGCATTCCTATCTCCCTTACATGGTTTAGCCAATTTGCATTGTGCTCTAGTTAGATGGTCATTTACTAAAAAAGTGGATTAAACTTTTAATAAGATTAAACTTTTAGTAAGATTATTAACAATTCCTGCCCCACATTACATCTTGAAGTGTCCTATAATAGGATAGGATGCTATAACTGATGAAATAAGTCAAACAAAACCATGTTATGCAGTTATCTATCCTCATGACCTTTTGACTTAATCTCTAAATGGTTGTCTGATTAAATACACTTTAATTATCACAACCTATTTCATTAGAACATAATTGGGTACAGGTTATTTCCAAAACAAAATTCTTATTTTTTTTTTTTAAAAAAAAAAAACACTTTCACTTTTTTATGTAACAAATAAGTTTTTCATAGATTTCATTGTCGAATTCTGAAGTATGAATATGCCATATTCCCCTAAAGCACTGTAAAATAATGGGAGTAAAGGATGAGCACTGTGGCCTTAAAATGAGCAATAAATTATAGAATACACTGCTTTGGTTATGACCAGGCCCCTAAGCTTACCTCTTTAATCTATAGTAAATATATGCAAATCATGACCTGTAGTTTTATACCTCCTAGACTTTGAAAAGATAAAAACAAGTTGATTAATGAGGCAACAAATCTATTATTGCCTTTAAATTCCAAAGTACAGCATGGCTGTTGACTATATTTATTATACCTCTAGGTAAAATTCAGGCCAGAGGTTACTGGGCCCAGCAGAAACATCAGTAATTTGGAGAGAAAAAAAGTATATATAAATTATAATTAGAATCAAAGCAAGGCTCTGGTGTTTAATTGCCACCAGCAGTAGGATAAAGTGGGATAAAGTATTTTAAATACTTTGGGTCAGTGATTAGAAGACACATAGGGATTAGAGATGTCTTTTGGCATGAGTGGGATCCTTGTATTTGAAACCAAATGACAGAGAAATAGTCTTATCTAGAAAATTGGTAAGTTACATTGCCTTTTTATTTTTTTTTTGAGGCAGAATCTATAAAATACTGAGTTATTATTACCTTACAGCAAAGCTGCTATTTTAAGACTTTTAAACTAATATTGACTGCTGTCAGATCAGTTCCTAGATTTATTGACTTAAGAAGTAGATATAAACTGAGGTGAAGGCAAGGTCAGGTCAATATTTATCTTGTGAATCAATGAATTTTAATACTAACAAAAAATGAAGCTCAATATATGTACATGATTGAGAAGGATAGAAAGAATCCGATCAGAAGTTTGTAATTTTGAAATTTCTTAAGCAAATTTGACTTGGCAGTTTAAAATATTACGTGATATTACATACCCTAAGGGTATGCAGGAAAAAAAATAATTCTGAATAGTCTTGAGAACCTAAACTATGTAATAGACATGTGCAATTTTCCTGTCTCCATAAGATAAATGTTTTTCGATGATATTGCATTATTAGTTATTAAACTTCTTTCCTCATTTTAGCTATTATTTTTCTAACTCAGAAGAGAAACAAATGAGACAATGTTTAATGCTGAAGAAGAATTCTGTTTAATTTTTAACCCAATATCACTTGAAATGTGGTTCTGGCCAGTCAATGTGGCTCAGTGGTTGAACATCAACCTATGTACCAGGAGATGGTTCCATTTCCAATCAGGGCATATGCCCGGGTTTTGGACTTGATCTCCACTTGGGGGCATGTAGAGAAACATCATTGATGTTTCTCTCTCTCCTTCCTCTCTGAAATCAAAATAAATAAAATGAACATACCTTTAAAAAAAAAACAAAAACTATAATTGCATAATTGCTTGGTTTACGTGTATCTTATCTTTATAGCTCCTGTGTGCTCCAAGATATTTGACTGTCCTATCCTGTCCAGGATGCTATAACAAAATATTATAGACTGGGAAGCTTATAAAGAACAAAGATATTTCTCAGAGTTTTGGAGTCTAGAGATCGCCATCAGAATGCCAGCATGGTCAGATGAGGGCCTTCCTCCCAGTTGCAGGCTATCATTGTATCCTCACATGGTGGAAGGGGGCAAGGGAGCTCTTTATGGTGTCTTTTATTAGGACATTAATCATCTCCCAAGGCTCTACTTACTAATATAACCACAGTGGGCATTAGGATTTCAACAAATGAATTTTGGGGGAATATAAACATAAAAACATAGTGTTGCCATACTGTAATACAAAATAGTTTACTGTAATTAGTAAACAAATTTATTATTTTTTCATAATTCCTGACTTCAGATTCTTGAGACCTAATACTTCAAATCAGTTTCAGATAATAGCAAGTTAGCCCAACATCTATTGAAGGCCAAGTACACATTAGGATATATATATAGAGAGAGAGGGAGGGAGGGAGGCCCAGTGCGTGAATTTGTGCACTATGGGTCTTCCACCCTCCCCCATTAGGGAGGGCCAGCTGCCCCCCCCCCCCCCGATTGGGGTTGTGGGGCCTATTGGAGGCAGGGCCTCCCGGTTGAACTCCCAAACTTCCAGTCGAGGGGAATTTGCATATTAGCCTTTTATTATATAGGAGATTCACAAAACATGCGATCTCAACTCTCTACATTCTTGCCTCAGCTAATATGGGATGACACTGAAGCATGTTTAAAAAGCTGTAGTCAAATAGGAATTGTTACATTGCAAAATATGTGCATGAGGCCCAGAAATATGAAGTATGGCCACATTAAAAGACTTTGGGGGTTCCTAAACAAAATGAATTAATGAATAGGGAGTAGACCTATATTTTAATCTGTGTCAAGTGAATAAATAAGTCCAAAGAGTACAGGGATGAATGAGTCATATTATCTTTATGCATATTATCTTTGTAAGAATACTTTTATGAGATAAATATTTTGGTTAGAAATTAACTATCACAGAAAAATACCTGCAGGCAAATTTACAAGACCTTATTTTAAAAATCTAAGCTGGGGTATAAATCAGACAGGAGTCCAAGATGGCAACATCAGAGGATCCTGGACTCTCCCCTCATAAGAATATACACCTACAGAGAGGGCAAACCCTCCTGAGAGAAAACGGGGCTCATTGAGCAGCTTCTGCACGACAGATGAGAGAGAGAGACTGATAGAGAGTGTGGGGAGCCAGGAGAGCTGTCCATGATCTGTGTGAACCCTCTGGGTGAGAGCTCAATCCAGGTGCTCTGGTTAACCAGTGAGGTGGCTACAGCCTATTCCTGGCCACAGCACCCTGAGCCCATTTCACCCACAGACAACTAGGGCACCACCACATGCGCTGGGCCACCCAACCTGGAGCCCATTCCAACACAAATAACTGGAACAACATGGCGCTACAGTGCATGCCCCAGACTGCCCACCTGGAGTCCACTCTGGTCCTAGACAGCCAGGCCCACAGAGAACCCCGCGTGCACATGCACTAGGATGGTATGCTCTGAGCCTACCTCCAGCAGTCTGCACCCCAGGTGTCACATGTGCCCACCCCAACTCCAATCAGCCTGCCACACAGTCTATGGTCACTTCTACACAAGGCCACATTTTTAAAATTCGGAGACATAGCTATTTCATCTAATTCATAAGATCAAACACAAGAAGTCAAACAAAATGAAAAGACCAAGAAATATATTCCAAATTAAGGAACAAGACAAAACTCAGAAACAGAAAACCGTAATGAAATGTATGTAAATTATTTGCCTGATAAGAGTAGCATAGGGGAACTTAAAACGAAGTGTTAGAAAAAAATAATAAACCAATTCAGGGAATACAATAACTGTAATGGAAAATGCACTAGAAGTAATTGACAGATTAAATAATACAGAAAACTACATAAGCATCCTGGGGAACAGAATAGTGCCAATCACACAATCAGAAAAACAAAAGTTTAAAACAGGAATAGTTTATGGGACCTCTGGAACAACAACAAACACACTAGCATCCATATTATAGGTATTCCAGAAGCAGAAAAGAGAAAGTTTATTTGAAGAAATAATGGCTGAAAACTTTCCTAAACCGGGGACCCACAGATAGTTCCAAACAAGACAAAGCCAAAGAAGCTAAAATGAAAACATATTGTAATTAAAATGGAAAAGTTAGATAAAGAAACAAAAATAGATCCAGAGACAGAGAAGCATCAATCAAACCGTCAAACCTCAGAGGGAAGGTAGGGGAGGGTGGAGGTAAGGGGGAAAGATCAACCAAAGGACTTGTATGCATGCATGTAAGCATAACCAATGGACACAGACAACAGGGGGGTGAGGGCATGAGTTGGGGGGTTGGAGGGTAATAGGGGGAAAAGGACACATATGTAATACCTTAATAAAGAAATTAAAAATAAATAAAAATAAAACAGCAAGAAGAAAACAACTAATCTCATTACAATGGAAACCCCATAAGACTATCAGGCCAGGAAAAATGGCAGGGTAAAGTTAAAGTCCTGAAAGGAATGAATGTATCACCTGGAATTCTGTACCCAGCAAAGGTATCATTCAGAATTAAAGGAGTGTTGAAGAGTTTCCAAGGCAAGCACAAACTAAAGGGATTAATTACCACTGATCCAGCTTTAAAAGAAATGTTAAAGATTATTTAAGCAGAAAAGGAAAAGGCCATAACCAGAAATTTAAATAATAATATAAAATATCTCACTGGTAAAGAAAATATATAATAAACACAGCAAATCTGCCACTTAAAAAGCTAATATGAAGGTTGAAGGACAAACATACCAAAAGTAACTATCACTACAATGAGTAGGGGCACACAAAACAAAAAGATTTAAAATATGACATCAAAAACAAAGCATGGAGGAGGCAGTAAAAATGCAGTGCTTTTAAAATGTGTTAGAACTTAAATACTTAACAGCTTAAAGTAGACTGCTATAGATATATATTGATACATATGAACCTGATGGTAATAACCAAAACCTACAAAACTTACAAAAAAAACCCCCCAAAAAACCACTAAAGGAAACAGGCAAACCACAAGGAAAGAGATCAACAGAAGAAGAAATGAATAGAATACGAGAAAACTAACCAAAAAAGCAATTAACAAAATATTGATAACTTACACACCTATCAATTACTTTGAATGTAAATGACATAGGGTGACTGGATGGATTAAAAAAAAATAGAAGAGGCCCATCTATGCATTACCTATAAGAGAGACCCTTCAAAAGAAAACATGGACTGAGAGTGAGTAGATGGAAAAAGACATTCCTTGCAAATAGAAGCAAAAAGGAAGCTGGAGTAGTGCCGGAAGCCGGTCCATCCTTGCTGCTTGACACAGTCGCTGCAGGAAAGAAACATCTGCACAGCGTATGTTTCAAGGGACGTGGCGTATATTGCATACTGTTCTTAATATGTTTGCTCCCCTTAGCGCTGTGTGTTTTAACCAAGGTCACCTCTCCAAGAAAGGTTGTTTCCCCAGGTAGGGATTTTTCCCTGAAGTCAGGGAGGGGATAAAACTCCTTAACTAAGTGCTAGGCAGGTAGTTAATCACTTTAACTACAAACAATCACGCTTAAGCTACATAATCTTTACTCCCTGGAATGGAGATAAGAAACGCCCTAACCTTTTCAATAGAAATTGACAGGATTAAAATCAACTGGTATAAATACGGACTTAACAAGACAATAAACAGCAGAACCTCTCTGGAGATCCAGACCAGAACTTGGCTGGAGATCCTGGCTAGGCTGCTGATCAACTGAACACTGTCTCTGTGTCCTTCCTTCTTCGCCGACTCCGTCCACACCTTTGGGGACCCCTGGACCTGCTGGGGTTGGACCCCAGCATATGGCGCCCGAACAGGGACCCTTAGGTAAGCCCCCCACCATTGAGAACCCCACACTCGGGACGAATAGGACTCCACCAGGGTACTGCAGACCCCCCTATAGAGGATAAGTAGGGTAAGAAGGTGGATAGTACAGAACTTAGATTGAGAAGATGTGCCATACTGAGTCCAAAGAAAGAAGACTCTGTATTGATCTTTAGATTAACAAGATGTGCCATACTGAGTCTAAAGAAATAAGACTCTGTATTGATCTTTTAACACATATGCTTGCTAGCAGAGGAATTAAGGTTACTCCTAGTCAGGCAGAACGTTTTATACAAGAAGTATGTCCATGCTTTTCTGAGGAAGGAAAGGTAAATGTAAAGGCATGGGAGGAGGTAGGCCCAAGGAGCCTTATCCTTAACCCCACTGCAGCCATTCCACCCCGGGTAAGTGCAGGATTGGCAAGTTCTCCCTGGGGTGATAGATCAGGACTCAGGTAATAGCGGAAAGCGCCAATCCTACTCTTAAAATGGATACAAGAGAGCATTTGGGGTTTTTCTTTTTAATGCCTGCTTTTAAAAAATAAAAAAGGGGGAATTTGCCAGGAGCCGGTCCATCCTTGCTGTTTCAAAGGACCTGGCATATATGGCATACTGTTCTTAAAATGTTTGCTCACCTTCTTGGCACTATGTGTTTTAACCAAGGTCTCCTCTCTGAGAAAGGTTGTTTCCCCAGGTAGGGATTTTCCCCTGAAGTTAGGGAGGGAATAAAACCCCTCAACTAAGTGCCAGGCGGGTAATTAATCACTTTAACTACAAACAATCATGCTTAAGCTACATAATCTTTACTCCCTGGAATGGAGATAAGAAACACCCTAACCTTTGTAATAGAGATTGATAGGATTGAATCAACTGGTATAAATACAGATGTAACAAGAAAGCGAGAGACAGAACTTAGAAGACAGAACCTAGACACAGAACCTAGAGAAGAACCTAGAGACAGAACATGGAAAAAGATCCTGGACAGAAATTGACCACAGAACCTAGATACAGAGCCTAGCGAGAGAACCTGGCTACAGAATCTGGTGACTGAACCTGGCTGAAGATCCTGGACAGAACCTGACTGGAGAACCTAGCGAGGGAACATGGCTACAGAACCTGGCTGGAGAACCTGGAGAACCTAGCAAGAGAACATGGACACAGAACCTGGCTGGAGATCCGAACCGGAACTTCGCTGGAGATCCTGAACAGAACTTGGCTGGAGACCCTGACAAGAGAACCCAGTTATGATGATCACCTAAACGCTGCCTCTGTGCCATTCCTTCTTCGCCGACTCCGTCCACACCTTTGGGGACCCCTGGACCTGCTGGGGTTGGACCCCAGCAGAGTAGCAATACTCACATCAAACAAAGACCATAAAGAGAGACAAAGTAGGACATTATATAAAGATAAAGGGTAAAACCAAGGAGAGGCTATAACAAACATAAATATCTATGCCCCCAGCATAGGAGCACCGAAATATATATAAAGCAAATAGTAATAGGCCTAAAGAGAGAAATTGACAGAAATACAATAATTGAAGGGAACATTAATACTCCTCTTACATTAATGGATAGATCATCCAGACAGAATGAGTACAGAAAAAATGACCTTAAATATCACATTAGACCAGATCAAATTAGTAGATATTTACAAAACTTTTCAAGTACACATAAAATATTTTCCAGTATTGATCAGATTAGGCCATAAAATAACTCGCAATAAGTCAAGAAGATCAAAATCATAGCCAGCATATTTTCTGATGAGTTAAATATCAAATACAAAAAGAAAACTGGAGAAAACACAAACACATGAAGACTAAACAACATGCTACTAAAAACCAGTGGGTCAAAGAAGAAAATTAAATGGAAAATCAAAAAATACCTTGAGAGAAATAATAATCAAAACACATCTTTCTAAAATCCATGGGATGCAACTAACACAATTCTAAGAAGGAAGTTTATGGCTATACAGGCCTATCTCAAGAAACAAGAAGATCATAAATAAACAACCGAACATTACAACTAAGGAAACTAGAAAAAGAAAAAAAATTTCAAAATAAGTAGAAGGAAGGAAATAATGAAGATCAGAGCAGAAATAAAGTAGAGACAGAAAAAAAAAAAAAGAATAGATCAATCAAACTAAGGGCTGTTAATTTGAAAAGATAAAATTTACAAACCTTTAGTCAGACTCATTAAGATAAAAAAGTGAGCCCAAATAAAATCAGGAATAAGAGAGAAGTTACAACTGGCACCACATAAATATAAATGGTCATTAAAGAATAGTCCAAACAATTATATGCAAACAAATTATAAAAAAAGAATACATTTTTAGAAACATACAACCTTCAAGACAATAATAAGAAAAAAAACACACCCCAGAAAATCTGAACATACAAATACTAGCAACAAAACTGTAACAGTAATATAAATTTAAAAACAAAACAAAAACCTCCCAACAAACAAATGTCCAGGACCACACAGCTTCGAAGGTAAATTCTACCAAACATATAAAGAAGAATTAATACCTAGCTATCATTCTCAAACTATTCCAAAATTTTTAAGAGGAAGTAATATTTACAAAATCATTCTATAAAGCCAGCATTACCTGATACCAAATCCAGACAAAGATACTACAAAAACAAAACAAAACAGAACAAAAAACCCCACTAAATTACAGGTCAATATCCCTGATGACCATAGATACAGAAATTTTCCCAAAATATTAGCAAACTAAATTAAACAATACATTTAAATGATTATACATCATGATCAAATGGGATTTATTTCAAAGATGAAAGAGTGGTTTAATGTCTGATAATCAATTAACAGAATATATCACATCAACAAAACCAAGGATAGAACTCATATGATAATCTCAATAGTTGCAGAACGAGGATTTCAAAAGTTGAACATTTATTTATGACAGGAACATTTATTTACTTCCAAGAAAAGTGGAAGTAGATGGAATATAGGTCAACATAAGAAAGGCTATGTATGACAAGTTTACAGCTGACTTGATACTCAATGGTGAAAACTGAAAAGCTTTTCCTCTCAGATTAGGAGCAAGGATGTGTCCTGTTGCCACTTTCATTCAACATAGCTCTGGAAGTCCTAGCCACAGCATTCACACTAGAAAAATAAAAGTTATCTAAATGGGAAAATAAATAAAATTGTCACTATTTGCAAGAGACATGATGCTATATGAAGAAAAGCCTAAAAGACTCCACTAAAACTCTATTGTGCTCTAAGTCAGTCAGAGAAAGACAGATACTATGTGATGTCACATGTGGAATCTAAAGAGCAAACTAAATGAACAAACAAAATTGAAACAGACTCACAGATACAGAGAGAACTGGTGGTTCCAAGAGGTGGGGAGGACAGGTTGGGACACTGGGTGAAAGAGGTAAAGGGATAAAAAGCACAAACTGGTGGCTATAAAATAGTCACAGGGAAGTAAGTAAACCATAGGAAATATCTATAATAAAAGCATAATGTGCTAATTAGACTGGCCGTCCTTCCGGATGACCTTCCAGATGAAGCTGTGGCAGCAGTGGCCAAGCCCCTTGCACAAATTTTGTGCATGGGGCCTCTAGTAGTTAACATTATGATAACTAGGGTGCCAGAGGGGGTAGTGGAAATATCATGGGGAACACTATGGAAAATATGATTGTCCAGCCATGAAGCTGTACACCCAAAACCAATATATAATTTTCTAAACAATTCATTTGAATAAATAATATAGTTGCAGAATACAAAATTAATATACAGATTTCTGTTGTGTTTCCATATACTTATAATAAGTTATCAGAAGGAGCAATTAAGAATACAATCTCGCCCTAGCCGGTTTGGCTCACTGGATAGAGCTTCAGCCTGGGGACTGAAGAGTCCAGGGTTCGATTCCAGTCAAGGGCGTGTACCTTGGTTGCAGGCACATCCCCAGTAGGGGGTGTGCAGGAGGCAGCTGATTGATGCTTCTCTCTCATCGATGTTTCTAACTCTCTATCCCTCTCCCTTCTTTTCTGTAAAAAATCAATAAAATATATTTTAAAAAAATACAATCTCGTTTACACTTGCATCAAAAAGAATAAAGTACCTAGAAATGAATTTAACCAAGAAGGTAAAAGACCTATACTCTGAAAACTATAAGATACTAATGAAAGAAATTGAAGAGGTCACAAATAGATATACTGTGTTTATGGGTTAGAAACATTAATATTGTTGTAATGTCTATACTACCCAAAGCAATCTATAGATTCAATGCAATGTATATCAATATATCAATAGCATTCTTCTCAGAACTGGAGTAAATAATCATAAAGTTTACATGAAAACACAAATAGCCAAAGAAATACTGAAAAAGAAGAACAAAGAAGTATCACACTCTTTGATTTTAATTTATACTACAAAGCTATAATAACCAGTACAGCTTAGTATTGGCACAAAAACAGATACATAGCTCAGTGGAACTGAATAGCAAGCCCAGAAATAAACCCTTTCTTAGGTAATCAATTTATGACAAAGTATGCATGAATATACAATGGTATAAAGACAGTGTTTTTCACCATAGCTGCTTTGGCTTAGTGGATAGAGTGTCAGCCCAATGATGAAGGGTCCTGGTTTGATTCACATCAAATCTCTGGTTCTGGTTGTGGTTCATGCTGGAGCAACCAATCAATGTCTCTCTCTCACATTGATGTTTCTCTTTCTCTGTCTCTCTCCCTTCCACTCTCTCTAAAAATCAACAGAAAAATATTCTGGGGTGAGAATTAATAACAAAACAAAAATACAGTCTTTTCAATAAATGGTGTTAAGAAAACTGTACAGATACAAAAAATGAAAACTACCAATCTCTTATACCATATACAAAAAAACCCCCCAAAACCTCAAATGAATTAAAGATTATATGTAAAATATATATATATGTAAAATAAATAAATAATATATATATATATATATATATATATATATATATATATATATATATATATATATATAGCTAAGCAACCGTAGCACTGAAACAACCAAACGGACTGTATTGGGTGACCAGGCCGGCAGAGGGATTAGTAGGGGCCAATCAAACGACTGAGCAGTAGGCTGCATGGGGTGACCAGGCTGGCAATGGGGAGCAGTGACGGGCAACCAAATGACCAAACATCAGGCTGCGTGGGGTGACCAGGCCGGCAAGGGGGACAGTTGGAGGTGACCAGGCCAGCAGGGGGCAGTAAGGAGTGACCAGGCTGGTGGGGGGGCAGTTGGGGGTGACCAGGCCAACATGGGGGTAGTTAGGGGCAATCAGGCAGGCAGGTGAGCAGTTAGGACCTAGTGGTCCCGGATTGTGAGAGGGATGTCCGACTGCCAGTTTAGGCCTGATCCTGGGCCTAAACTGGCAGTCGGACATCCCCCGAGTGGTCCCAGATTGGAGAGGGTGCAGGCTGGGCACCAGGCCTCTAATAAACTATAAAACTCCTAGAAAAAAATGGGCAGTAAACTTTTTGTCATTGCTCTTCACACTATCTTTTTGGATATGTCTCTGCAGGCAAGGACAACACAAGCAAAAATCAACTTGGGACTTCCTCAAACTATGAAGCTGTTGTACTGTGAAGGAAACCATCAACAAGATGGCATCTATAGGACTTAACACAGAGTCTTCAATATAATGGGACTGTATCTTTGTGGAAATAGAATCCTTAATAAAAGCTGTGATACATGAGTTATTGTAATGAAATAAATTCAATTAAATGAGAGAAAACTTTTAGGACTGCTTCTCTATGCTATGAAGATACCTACTTAAATTGTGAAAAGCAGAAGGAAAAAATACAAGACTATAAATTCCTCTGCTTTTTAATATGTCCTCTTTCATTTTGTTTCTATTGATAAACTCATCAGGGTCTTTTGCAAGTAGTGGATTTAATTTCAAGTATATAAATAAATTATTTATTTATAGGCTCAGTGAAAAACTGCGCTTTAGTGTGAATGCTAGCAACTTTGAAGTATATGCTTATTTGAATAATCCACACATAAACTAATGGGGTTTGAATGCAGCTTTAAAAAGAAGGAACACAGCTCTGGCTGGTGTGGGTCAGTGGGTTGGAGCATTGTCCTGTGAACCCAAAGGTCATCGGATCAATTCCTAGGCTGGGCACTTGCCCAGATTTCAAGTTCACTTCCCAGTTGGGGTGCATACAGTAGGCAACCAATCTATGTCTCTCTCTCTCTCTCTCTCTCTCTCTCTCTCTCTCTCTCTCTCTCTTATCTCCCCCATCCTAACATTAATAAAAACATATCTATAATAATAAAAGCATAATATGTTAATTAGACCAGACGTCCTTCCAGATGAAGCTGGGCTGCCAGGGAAGCCTGGGTCCCAGGTGCCAGAGGGAAGCCAGTGCCAGCAGCTGGGGGAAGGAAGGCCTACTCTTGCATGAATTTCATGTATCGGGCCTCTAGTATATATATGAGAAACAATCAGGCACTGGTAAGTTTCATCAGGGATAAAGGAAAACCAAGAAGAAGACAAGCATTTAATGGTACAGATGTTTATTGTTAATCTGACAACCAATCCTAGTGCAAAACATCAAAATGCTTTCTTCAATCTTGGGAATTATGTGTCATTGGGAAGTAAAAGTTGTGTTTCTCAAAGTGTGTTTCTCAAAGGGAAGGGTGACCATACCATCTATTATTCAAGTTTAAATACTTCCAAGAGATAAAGGGAGCCCTCTTAAAATGTTTACTGTTAGTATTAAGAGTAGGGTGTGTGTATGGGGGCGGAGGCAGGGGTGGTAAGAGATCAACCAAAAGACTTGTATGCATGCATATAACCAATAGACACAGACAGTAGAAGTGGGGGGTGAGGGCATGTGCTGGGGGTTGGGAGTGGGTGGGGAGAGGTCAATGGGGGAAAAAGAAGACGTAACATTTTCAACAATAAATAATTTGATGATAGATGATAGATAGATAGATAGATAGATAGATAGATAGATAGATAGATGATAGATAGATAGTAATGTTGGAAGATCTTGGATCATTACCCTGAGTGGACAACTTGTATTGGAATTATCTGAGGTCCTTATTTTAAAATGTGAATGCTGGGCTCAGGTCTCCCTGCATCAGACAGAATGTCTGAAATTGGGCTGGGCCCTGGCCGTTTGGTTGAGCATTGGCCCATGCACAAAAAGGTCACTTGTTGGGTTCCCGGACAGAACACATACCCAGGTTGTGGATTGATCCCTGGGCTGGGTGCATGGGGGAGACAACCAGTGGATGTTTCTCACATTGATGTTTCTCTCTCACTCCCTCTCCATTCCTCTCTAAAGCCAGTAAAAATAATAATAAAATAAAATGGGCTGGGACTCTGCATTTTTTAAAAAAATATATTTTATTGATTTTTTACAGAGAGGAAGGGAGAGGGATAGAGAGAGTCAGACACATCAATGAGAGAGAAACATCAATCAGCTGCCTCCTGCACACTCCCCACTGGGGATGTGCCCACAACCAAGGTATATGCCCTTGACTGGAACTGAACCTGGGACCCTTGAGTCCACAGGCCAATGCTCTGTCCACTGAGCCAAACCGGTTAGGGCATGGGACTCTGCATTTTAACATGTACCCAAGATGGTATCGGTGTACATTTATGTTGTGAAAATTGGAGTTGAAGCAATAGGTCAGAAAAGAGGGAACTCACTCATGAAGAGGCAGGTTATAAAACTTCATACTTGCCCAGGACAATTTTACTCTTTACTATACCTGGATATGTTGGATTCATGATTCAGTAAGATTTGCCAGATGAGACAGAATTTTATAATATACCTCAAATGTACATTGGTGTTTTATAAATCCCCTATTTTATAGATATGGTTCATAAAATCAGACAAAAGCTTGAGCCATCATACAAACTGCCATACTTTTGCTCTATACCAGAAATGCCTTTCAGTGATTCACCCAAGGAAAAATATGAGAATGAAACTGTGGAATTTAAATAAACTGCTTTACTATCACTCCCACTCCCAACCATGGGAAGCCCCAAACAATAACTATAAATTAAAAAGAGACATCCCTTCTGTCTTTTAAAAAAAGTAACGGAAATATAAAGATATGATTGAAAGCAGGTGTTTTAAGGTCACATTTTTAACTGAATAACTACTTAGGATCATGTTATTTTAATTTAAAATGCATTCAAATAGATTTAAGGAAAATATATAATTCTCAGAAACATTTTTCGGAGTCTCTGGCAATTGCACCCATCATTCATGATGGTGGATTCTAGCCTGTAAAAGGCAGAGAAGAACATCGACCAGAATCAAAGAAGAAATCATTTCATTTATATTCAACTTGTCCAAAAAATGACTCTTTTCTTGTGGTTTTTCTGAACACATATCTGCCAGGAAATGAGCAAGAGTAGGAACAACCAACTATAACTAGAGGAAGGTGGCTCTCTTAGCATCAATTGTGATATATGCAGATTTCTGCATTTAAAATAAAAACATTAAAATTGTAGCTTAAATGTTTAAATATTATTTGACCTAAAATAAAAGAAATAAATTCACCCATTGTGTTTCTCCAAGCTGAAAAGACTATTTCTCATCTAGAACAAAAAAGGCACCATTTGTTTGATATCGTTTTGATGAATTATTAATTTTATCACAGCTAAGATGACAGCTAATATTAGAACATTGAATTATTAATTTTCAAATGTGCAATAAAAAAGCAGTGTAAATATAAACTGAGATGTGTTTTATGTATGGGTTGCATTGCTTACATATTCTAGTAAAGAAAAATATCAAAGGAAGCAGAAGGAATTAAAAATCTTGTCAACACTTCTGATAAATTCCTTTACTCAGTACTTTCTTTGCCACATTAAAATATAAACCACAAATAACATTATGTATTATCTGATAATAAATGTGATTATTGAACACTAAAGATATACATTACCCATATTGCAAATCATCTTTGTGTAGTTCCAAGCAGGAGAGTTAAATTACAAAGTGATAATAACACTGAGAAACATCTGTAGTCTTAAAAGATTCACCTCTAATCCTTCTAGGATTACTGTATTGGAAGATGAAAACTCTTTCTTCAGAATAGCTTCAAGTTATTTTTTGTAGCCATTATACTTTTTGTCATGACAATTATTACTGTTACTTCATGGAATAAAACTAAAAAGGTGACAGTCTTCCTCAAACAAACAATATCAGTACAAAAATAAGGACAGATAAATACAACTCAGTCAAACTAGGAGCCAATACTGAGAGTCCTGTGTAATATCCTATATAATAAAAACCTAATATGCTAAGTGTCCATTCAACCAATCAAAACGTAATATGCTAATTATATGCTAAGACTACTCAACCACTCACTATGATGTGCACTGACCACCAGAGGGAAAACAGTCGACCAGACCACCAGTTGCTATGATGTGCACTAACCACCAGGGGGCAGATGCTCTGAACGGTAGGTTAGCTTGCTGCTGGGGTCCAGCTGATGCGGACTGAGTGAGACGGGCTGGATACACCCTGGAGCCCTCCTGCAGTCCCTCCCTGGCTGGCCAACTTCCCGCGTCCCTCCCTGGCCCTAATCGTGCACCAGTGGAGTCCCTCAGCCTGGCCTGCACCCTCTTGAAATCCAGGACTTCTCCAGGGATGTCAGAGAGCAAGTTTCAGCCTGATCCCACAAGCCAGGCCGAGGGACCCCACTGGTGCACGAATTCATGCACAGGGCCTCTAGTCTATATATATATATACAAGCCTAAAATGCAAAGTGTCCCCTCGGGAGTTAGACTGACCAGGAGTTCAATCACACACTATGATGTGCGCTGACCACCAGGAGGTGGTGCAGAACAAAGGAAGGCCCCAGCCGGCAGCAGGCAGCCACTAGAGACCCTTCCCATGCAAGAATTTCATGCACTGGGCCTCTAGTCTCCTCATAAACATCAAAGCCATAGTAGTGGATTCTGGAATAAGAAAATTTCTGTCATGCTGGAATCCTCAGCACTCAGCAGTGTAGAGAAAAACCACTACTCAGAGCAAAGAGACAGCTAGAGGATATAGAGAAGTAGCTATAACACAGACAGGCTGATGGACATTTTTAGGGCATAATTCCTTCCCAGGAGAAATAAACCAGTTGTTCATCTCAGAGTCCACCATGATTTAATCCAGATAAAAGATGAATTTACATTCATTAAAATAAATTTTGTTTTCTTTATTATGTCACTTACTATTTAGGCCCATGGATCAAGGAATATAAAAAAGAAGTTTCACAGTGGTTGATTATTTGTGTGTGTGTTTTTTTTTTTATTTCCAGTAGTAGGATCCCAAGTAGAAGATGATGTGCCTTATGGCTCATTTAACTTGGAGAAGAATGATTTTAGCTACAAATGCTTTTATGGTAACATTCAAAACAATCATGTTTAATCTCTACTTTTATATTCCACCATTGCCATGTATGCCCCCAGTGGGGGTCCTGTGAAAGCTTCTGAAAGATTATTATTTTACTAATTGTATTATGGTATCTAATAATTAAAACACATGCTTTATATGTTATAATACACATCATTTAGTGACAGATTTACTAGTAATCTTACAGATGAAACAAGAACTAGCACCTATGTTCTAGGCCTTCTCATTCTCATCATCTCTATAAAATAAATTCTATATGCACACCTATTTTTAAATGGTTAACTTGCCCAATGTTGCATAACTGGTAAGAAACTGAAGTAGAATTCAAATGTGTATCTGTATGAATTTAATTATATTTTTTAAATTTAATTTTACATTTTTTAAAATAAGTTTTTTATTGGTTTGAGAGAGAGGAAAAGAGAGGGAGAGAGAGATAGAAACATCAATGATGAGAATCATTGGTAGGCTGTCTCCTGCACACCCCCTCCTGGGGATGGAACCCGCAACCCAGGCATGTGCCCTGACCTGGAATCGAGCCATGACCTGGTTCATAGGTTGATGCTCAACTACTGAGGGGGCAATACTGTTTTTCTTTCTTCTAGGTAATACATCTCACTCTTGAAAACTCACAAGGTATGTGAAACTATGAAATTGTCTGAGAACTCTTAAATGATATTGTGTAAGTTAATTTGACATTTGTTTCATTGGCTTTACATAATTAATGGAGTTTACACAACCCCTGAGCTCTGAATTATTATTACCTCAGTTTACTTGCAAAAGGGGCTGAGACATGAGAGGTTAACTAAATTGCTGGTCACTAATAGGGCTGGACTTTGAGGGCACAGTATCTTACTCTCCCAACTATGGTGTTATGCTCATATTGACACAGGTATACATAACAACATACTAAACTGAAAGAAAAAAAAAATCAGAGGCAAGAGACCAACAGGCTCTATGTCTCCTGGATTCATCAGAAAGAAGATAGTTCAGTTGCTTCCCTTAAACAGAAATGAGAGTCGAGTCAACTCTCTTCTAGAATGTGGTGGATTGTCTCTACTTTTCCTCTTCATTTTCATTAATTGGTCTCCAGGCTTTGCACTTCTTCCCAGTCACTGGCAGGAGCTGACAGGAGCCTCAGTACACTGAGTGTTCTACAAAGACCTGTGACCCTTGGTAAACCTCACCCCCGAGCAGGCTCACCTCTACATTATACCTTAAGATCGTCAGAACTAATCTACTTGTGCTCTTTAATCATGTTTATGCCAGTTACCATAATAAGGCCAGATTCTGATGCCCTCTCTTCCATATATGCCTGCATATGTGCCCCCATTTCTTTCCTTCCTGACTCCTGAAACCCTCCCACTGGGCCCTCTTTAACTCATGGATAGTATTCCGTAACCCTCCCTATAGATCAGTGGTTCTCAGCCTTCCTAATGCCGCGACCCTTTAATACAGTTCTTCATGTTGTGGTAACCACCAACCATAAAATTATTTTCTTTGCTACTTCATAACTGTAATTTTGCTACTGTTATGAATCATAATGTAAATATCTGATATGCAAGATGTGTTTTCATTGTTACAAACTGAACATAATTAAAGCATAGTGATTCATCACAAAAACAATATATAATTATATATGTGTTTTCCGATGGTCTTAGGCGACCCCTGTGAAACGGTCGTTCAATCCCCAAAGGGGTCGCAATCCATATGTTGAGAACTGCTGCTATAGATCTATCCTAGTCCTCGTCCCTAAATGTCCTGTTCCCCTAAAAAGGAATTTCAACACTCTCCTGAAAGCCATTCTCCTCTCTAGCCTTCTCAAGTAATACCTGATTTCTCTCTCATATTCCTTCTATTGCAGGGCATGAAGGTATGGTACATCTATTCTTCATTCTACTACTAGTCCATTTTCCTCTTCCTCCTCCCAGAATTTCCTCAGCTTTCAATCTCAGGTCATCTGACTATCCCACCCAGTCCCCCTCCCAATTATAGTCCTGTACAGATATCCTGGGTCCCTCCCCCTCACTGCTTCACAGTGCGTTGTGTAAGCTTCATGTAATGTTTCTTACCAATACTCCTAACAAAATTCCCGAGAATAACAATATGCACATAGTCACAGCCTCTACATTCCTTGGCCTTCTCTCCTCTAATGGTTTTGGCCTCTGCCTTTCCTCAGTCATCCATTTTCAATGTCAGATGCAGGACCTTGTCATTACCAAAAACTCAGTTCCCTCCACAATATCAATAGAACGCTTCTTCCTTACAGCACTGCGGCCTAGGCTTACAGCTATCTTCTCAATCCCAACAGTTCTTCAGACACATTCAGACATCCCACCACGTTTTCACTTTTCTCCACTCCCCTAAACCCTAATTTATTCTCTTCTCCAGGATAACTCCATGTCCCATTTTCAAAATCATTTCCTTATATATACCATCATTTTTTTTTTGCCCTTTTCCATTCTCATGGCACTTACTTGGCAATGTCCCAAACTTAAACTCAAATGGGCCCTTAATATTGTCAGACGATCACACTCCTTTCCCCTAGCGCTTTTATTCTCTCCCCTTCCTAAATGACTGTTTATGACCTCCTTTTTGCTGAACTCTCAACACCTGATCTCCCATCATCACTCATCTATAAAAACCTTGCTTCCTATTTTATTGGGAACTGAAGCAATTGGAGGAGAACTTCTAGGGACTCCATTACCATATTTATTCGCCCAGCCACCATCATCTCCTCAACATTTCCTCTTTCTATGGATGAACTTTTTGTGCTCTTGGTTAAGGTCAAACCCTTTGCTTATATATTTTAGTTCTCATTACCTAGATATTTTTCTTTTGTTTACTATGTTTATTTTTTATATTTTCCCAGACTTATTTTTGAACTTTAGTGGCTTTTCCAAGGCTAGGGCTTCTAATACTATAAATAGGCTATATATTGCCAGATGTTTATATCCATTCAAGACCAATCCATGTATTGCATAGTCATAATCACAACTGCATAGTGGTTATCTGTCCTTAAATATCTAATAGGCAAATCAAATTTAACTCGTCCAAATAGAATTCCTCATGGTCATCACAAAAACCTTCTTCTACACTTTTCCTCATCTCTATCATGGGTATTTAGTTCTTCCTATTGCCTAGGCCAGTGGTCGGCAAACCACAGCTCGCGAGCCACATGCGGCTCTTTGGCCCCTTGAGTGTGGCCCTTCCACAAAATACCATGTGCGGTGCTCACATACAGTGCGATTGAAACTTCGTGGCCCATGCGCAGAAGTAGGTTTTCAGCCTGGGCAAGTCTATTTTAAAGAAGTGGCATTAGAAGAAGTGGGGGTACATTCGCTGAGGTCGACCCCTCAGATTGAGGACGTTTTTAGCAAAGGCCAGCTTAGGAATACCCTAATTAAGTTAATAACAATGTACCTACCTATATAGCTTAAGTTTAAGAAATGTGGCTCTCAAAAGAAATATCAATGGTTGTACTGTTGATATTTGGCTCTGTTGACTAATGAGTTTGCCGACCACTGCCCTAGGCCAAATATCTTGCAGTCATTCTTCATTCCTTCCCCACTTTTTTTTTCCCCCCTCACTCCACATGCAATCCATCAACATATCCTACCAGTTCCATGTTCAAAATATACCCAGATTATAGTCATTTCCATTATTGGACTTCTAATCTAATCCCTGTTTTTTCTCACATATATTGTTGCAAAAACCTCCAAACTGCTTTTCCTGCCTTTGTTCTTGTTGTCTATGATAGAAATGGCTAGATTTATGTGCATGACTTTACTTGATGGTGAATGCCCAACCAAGGACTAAATTTCCAACCCCTCTAGCAGACGGGGAGCCATGTGGATAGTTAGAGCCAATGGAAGGGAAATGGTTGGGTTGCATTTCTAGGCTGAGGTTGATAATTATGCAGCACTCATTTATCATGCTGTTCCTTTTCCCAGAACCATGGAGACCTGTTGTGGAAGACCACTACCTCACAAGATGGAAAGAGTGTGGATCTGTGTGTCACTAATTAGAAGAGAATGATCCAAGAGAGCTACCCATCCAGAAACATCCTCATTGGATTTTGTGTGAACAACAAATACATATTTTATTAACCCCTGAGATTTTGGGGTTGTTTGTTATGACATTTATACTACCTTACATATTTCTTCACCAAACTATCAGAGTGATCCTGTTAAAACTTACGTCAAATTACACCATTCATTTGCTCACTTACTTTCCTGCAGTCACACAAGACTCCTAGCTATTCTGGGAAAGCACCAACCACTCTTCATTCAAGCCTTGCTACATGCTCCTTTCAATGCCTGGAGTGCTTCTCTCTTAATTCTTTGTATGCCTGTTCCTTCATCTCTCTTGTTTCCCTCTTACTGAGGCTTTCCTGGGCCAACTTATTTAAACTGGAATCTGACTTTCACTCTGACATCTTAAACTGCCCTTCCTATATGGATGCATTACTATCTCACACTCACTATTTTATTTGTTTTGTGTTTTGTCTGGTTGAACCCCAGCACCTAGAAACATGTCTAGAACATTGTAGAAACCCAGTAAATATTTGTCAAATAAATAATAAATGGATTAAACAAATTCATTATATTTTTCATCTTTTCAAGCATTCAATATTTATTGACTTTAATACATGTGCTGTTCTCCAGCTAACAGAACCCTAACCTCTCACACACACACACACCTCATCCTTTATCCTTTGTCTCTCACCCATTTTTTAGGTATCAATTTAGATATCACTTTCTGAAGCCAGAATGCTAATGCCCCTCTTTGATGCCTCTTTTCCATTTGTATCATGCTGTGTTCATTTGCTATCACAGAAGTTTCCATAAAGTGTTATGTCAGAGCCTATCTATTTGTATGCCCACCTATATTACTTTTCCACAAGAGCAGGGATATGTGATGGTTTTGTCAGTCTTGTATCTTGACGTCTATCACAGTTTATGGTTCACAAAGTAATAAGTTACTAAACTTTCTTGAGTTTATGAATTAAAGCAGCACTATTGCTTTAGATTTGGCAATCTAGAAATTGTTGGTAGTCATTGTAGTTTCATGGTATGAGGAGCAGAGAAAAGAAGCCAGAAGATTGAAGAGTAAATTTGTAGCAAAGAGTAGAAGCTGTTCCCTTTCAGTTATGGCCTAAGGCATGAATCAATTATGATTGTCTGGCACCAAATGTTTATAGTTAGGCAAGGAGAGAGTGGACCAAAGGTCTTGTGAGAGATGATTTGCTCATTTTCTGTCTGAATGCACACAGGGACCCTAAGTACATGTCTATACTCTTAAAGACCAATATCTATCCCCTGAAAACAATCACCCTGGCACTTCTTCCTTTGAAAACTGAGTTGTTTATTCACAGTTTTTCTCATATAGTCATTTATATTATTTTTCAGCAAATATTCACT
The DNA here is from genome assembly GCF_964212035.1 of Myotis nattereri. Lineage (NCBI taxonomy): Eukaryota > Metazoa > Chordata > Mammalia > Chiroptera > Vespertilionidae > Myotis > Myotis nattereri. Next base: position 67,374,839 of record NC_138082.1, on the reverse strand, counting down.
TCCTCCTTATCCCCAACTTAGTTCCATGGTCTCATGGTAGACACAATGTACTTTCCCACTCCTTGACTTGTTTTGACAAACTGGATATTAGAAGATAGCATGTTGTGATCCTTGAAATATGCTTATATTGTCAGACTTGTGGTTTTACACTCCTGTATTGCAGTATGAGAAGAATATGCCTTAAATATGAATTACTCAGCAAAGAAAAAGAGGTGTGTGGAGATCTGAACCCAACCCATAGACTGGAGCCAAGTCCCACTGAGCCTAGGTGAACAGCCCAACTTTATAGACCTGCAAATTGTGATTAAAAGATAAGTCAGTGGGCTGGAGATTACTTTAATACATAATTATTGTGAAAAGAACTAAGTGACAGATAACTGTCCTTTTCAATTCTTTCCTTCCCCAAAATGTTGAAAAATTTCAGGACCAGGCCAGGGAAAAAGCTTTACTTCCATATTCCTACTGAAGATTACTACACATTTTACTGTCCTTGATGCTAAATCACTGAAGAATGGGAAAAAGTTCAGATATTTCAACTAGCAAGCCTATCATTTTCATAAAACCCTATTAGATACCTCTTCTGTGAAACTGTTACAATCTACATATACATTAAATGGCCAAAAAGGTTTTTACTTAAAACACAAAAATCACAGTTTTTTTCCAGGTGTGACCAAAACCCACATGTGTCCTTTGGAACTGGGAATCAACAGAATGAAACCAGGCAGTTGGAGCTTATGAATGTTGTCAGTTCCTGATATTGCTGGCTGCACTCTGGAAGTCCAGGAAAATTTTGGGACAGTAGCTAACTGCATGGAAAATTGAAAGGTAAAGGCTAAGCTGTTCTTGAACATGGTACAGTCTCTGTGAGAGCCAACTATCATTTATTTCCTCAGATACGGTCAGTAGAAGGTTTTTGCAGCTGAGGTACCTTTGGCCACACAAAGCAGGATGTTATTCTCTTATATCTGCTGCCAGAGGGACTGGAAGAGCAACAGCCTTAAAAGAAGTGTAAACAGCCCTAACCGGTTTGGCTCAGTGGATAGAGTGTTGGCCTGCAGACTGAAGGGTCCCAGGTTCGATTCCGGTCAAGGGCATGTACCTTGGTTACAGGCACATCCCAGTAGGGAGTGTGCAGGAGGCAGCTGGTCGATGTTTCTACCTCTCTATCCCTCTCCCTTCCTCTCTGTAAAAAAATCAATAAAATATATATTTTTAAAAATAAGTGTAAACATCTTTCATTTAGCTAAATGGAGTATGAACTAGAGTTGCTATCCTGTATCCTATAAAAGCCTAATATGCTAAGTGGCCAGTCGTCTGTTAGTCCATTCAACCAATCAAAGCGTAATATGCTAATGATATGCTAAGGCCACTCAACCACTCACTATGATGTGTACTGACCACCAGGGGGCAGACGCTCCAACTGGTAGGTTAGCTTGCTGCTGGGGTCCGGCTGATGGGGACTGAGTGAGACAGGCTGCACATGCCCTGGAGCCCTCCCGTGGTCCCTCCCTGGCTAGCCAACCTCCCATGTCCCTCCCCGGCCCTAATTGTGCACTGGTGAGGTCCCTCAGCCTGGCCTGCAGCATCTCACAGTCTAGGACCCCTCAGAGGATGTCAGAGGCTGGTTTCAGCCCAATCCTGCAGGCCAGGCCAAGGGACCCCACTGGTGCATGAATTCATGCACTGGGCATCTAGTATTAAATAAGGAGCCAAAATAAACACATATGCACACGTGCATACATGCAGATTTGCATAGAAACACACACAATTATCTCTGGTTCTCACTTTTGAATCCATAGGAATTCAGAAAATAAATTCACTATTTTGTCTTATTTTCCTTTTTTACTGTATAGAACATACTTTATTGGAATTTACTCATGTGATTATTGTATAAAACAGAACATTTATATGTCTCTTACTGTATATGAAATACTGTTATAAGCATTTTATTAACATTAATTCTCAGTATTTTCAAAATAACCTACAAGGGAAGTAATTTTATTTTCCTCATAAGACTCCCAGTGTAACTATAGCACAGAGAACTTCAGTGATTTGCCCATCATCCAATAAATGATAGAAGTGATATTTGATTCCAGAATCAAAAACATATATTTGGCCTATCCCAAAAATACATATTTGGCATATTATATCAATGCAAAAAAATGAGGCAGGTTGCAGTTTTAAAAAGTGATTTGTTTTAAAATTATTATTTCAGATCATATTATGTATATAACTAACGAAAACAATAATTAAAAAGCTAGGTTCTTTTATTCATCTACTCATTGTTTATTATGTTTTTAAGTCTAATTATGAAAAACCTTTACCTTTTACTGTGTACATCTTATTTAACTGACTGTAATGTGTATTCATCACACACAGAGAAAGTCCCATTTGAGGTATCAAGTGGGGAGACAGGAGGGAAAGAGGAGATGGGAGGGGAAGAAAAGAAAGAAAAATGCTGGCCAAGTTAAAAAAAATAAATTATAGAATAGTTATTTTCAAAACAGATCAATTATTTCAGCTACTGAAAAGTCAAAGGGAAGATGAGAGACAAGACAGATCCTGCGGGGCTTTAGCAATAACTGTTACTATCTTCAGTTCATTACTGTAAGCTTAGCTCTACCTAAAGCAGTGGTTCCCAACTTTTTTTTTTTTTTGCCATGCCCCACCTAAGCATCTCTAAAATCCTGATGCCCCCCTGTGACATATAATTCTTATTATTCAAAAAGTGAACTCGTATTCACATGGAGGAAGCCTAAAGGCCATTAACTTGGTCTAAACAAGCTTCCAAATGATATGGCATCTATGAAAGAGAAAAATAAAAGAACAAAAGGACAGTTGAAGTACTGAGGAAGAAATCACTAAGAAACTGTTAAAAAATAATAATATGAAGTAATATGAAAAAATAGCAAATAAAGTTTCAAAACATATAATAGAGAACTGAAATGCATAAACCTCACAATATATAACTATATACTGTATCTGAGGCCCCCAGAACCATAAGAAATGCAAATAATTCACTATTAATAACTCATTTTTTAATTACCCCCTCTTAAAAATCAAATTGACCCCCTGTGGGGAGTGTGCTCCACATTGGGAACCACTGATCTAAAGAGAGGAAATGAATCCTGTGAGAAATATATTTATAAGTATTTGAACATTCAGTGTTCAGATGTTTAATTCATCATGTGAGTAACACATGATGGGGAGTTCATGGGTCAAGTACATGGGTTTGGATGTGTCAGAAGTGTTTATCTCCTTTAGGTCTGATCTCTCATGCCCCAGTAGATGAGTAAAGAGCTACTGCAAAGCCATGATTTGAATATTGCCCAAAAGCAATAATCAATTTCTTGAAAGCTGTTTTGTACTGAGCACTATTCCCAGCATGTCACCTATGTTCGTTCACCCAGTCTTAAAAACAGTCCAACGAATAAATGCTGCTGTATTGTTCCCATTTTACAGATAAGGAAGTTGAGGCCACATGGAGGTTAATATGATACTAAATATGATAGGAAGCATACCTATCTAGACAATCTTATTGCAGAAGCTATCATGCTACCTTTTTTTCCGAAGCTTTTTCCTTCTTTGTTACTTGCCAGAGAAATTAAATTTTTAATGTCATCTCTTTAAAAATATGGCCAAGAGACACCTGTTAAATACATATTTCAGTAGAGAGAAGGATGTATGAGACATATGATGTGCTATGGTGGAGAACTGACTAACTTGAGAAAAACCAACCTGGGTAGCCAGAATAATGCATTGAGGCAGCAAAATCAAATGAGAAGCACAAAGAAAGGTGATTTTCCCTATTCCATAATTTCTCCCTGATGTGCCTTAACACCTATTGAAATTATTCTAGGCAACAGACTCTGTCCCTTTTAGGTCCTATGCTATAATACCCAGCTAGCCTGGCAGTTGACCATAGCTTCATCTGTATCACCAACTGGGGGATGACCTGAGTTTACAGCCCTCAGAATATTAGCTATATCGGTAAGTGTGGAGAAATCAGTCAATAGAGCTGGATCTTCGTCTGACACCACTCTTCCCTACTAGGTTCACACATTCTTTATTATTGCATTTGCCTGCTTTCCAACAAGATTCCTACACCCTCATCCCTGTGCAAATGAAGCATTGCTTTGAGCACTTCCTTAACTGGTCCAGGCACCTTTCAATGAGTCAGTCACACAGTCTTTTTCTGTTATCTCACCTCTTCCCACAGATTACAGCTCTCAGGAATCCAATCATACTCCAAACCCTACCTCAAAACATGATCCACCTCACATCAAAAGTTTTGAGCATTTTTACTGCTTAGCAAATTTCTTGTCCAACCTACCAGATCATTCCCCTTGGAAAAGAGACCATGTACGACAGTGATGGTGAACCTTTTGAGCTCAGCGTGTCAGCATTTTGAAAAACCCTAACTTAACTCTAGTGCCATGTCACGTATAGAAATTTTTTGATATTTTCAAACATAGTAAAACAAAGACATATATTTTTGATATTTATTTTATATATTTAAATGCCAATTAACAAAGAAAAATCAACCAAACGAGTTCGCATGTCACCTCTGACACGTGTTTCATAGGTTCACCATCACTGATGTAGGATGTTAACAGGTTCTCTAAGGAGAGCTGAAACTGCATCACAGGAAACACCCATATTTTCTGGCTCTTGATTGTTTCTTTTATTCCCATCTTCCAAGTCTCCACTGGTCCCTTATTTGGGTCCCCAAGTACCTTGAGTGTCAAGCCCGCACAGGTTGTGACAGGCTTTACTTCTTTCTCTAACTGGAAACAAAGAAAATCTACACTGAAGGAAACCTTTCAAGTTGAACTTCTGTCAAGCAATTGGAGGAGCATGTGGTTTTGTGGTAAGATTTGTCAGAGTGAGTTGTGGAAGTGGCTAAGTGCTGCGAGTGGTAAATGACTAGTTCTGTGCTCACAGAGCTGTGTGAAGGGTGCTCCACTTTTTACCCATCTGTTTCTGATCTCCTCTGAAGCTTAGAAAAAGGCCCTCATTTTTTTTGACTCAACAATATCACAAGCTATTTATTAAAAAATTATTGTTACATGTGGAATAAAAACTACCATGTGTTGCTATTATAAACTACAGTTTTCTGATGGAAATTATTTGAAGAAAACTCATTTATTTGACTAGCTCAGGACTTTTTAGTAGAGGATTTCAGTGTAATTATCCTTTCTCTTATAGATTAACTTAATACATATGAACCAGGTTTTGTCTGAGGGCTTGGCATACATGTTGGTTTATCATCTAATTGGAGACCCCAAAATAAACAATTTCATATCAGAGTTCTCAGATGACCAGGTTAAGTCACACGTGACAAACAGGCAAAGGAGAAACACCTATGATAGAGTCTTGCAATTTGGAAGAAGTAAAAATATAATAATGCAGCTCAAGCAAGGTGGGAGAGAGATAAGCAATGACATGATCTGAGACGGAGTGCAGGAGGGTGAGCTGGAGACATTTTCCTAGTCATTAGCTATTATTTCAAAGTTTTAAGCAGTAGTATAGCTGAGATCTTATTTACCTTTAAAGAATGATGCTGATTTCAGTAAGGAATAAAAGGAGAAACAATGATAAAGAGGTAGTGGCTTTGACCAGGCTGGTGACAAGGTATAGAGAGAAAACGGAATGGAGAGAATAGGAAAACTGGACAGAATTGACATTTTTCAGGAGGATAAATCTTTTAAATATAATAGATCCCATTCTAATGATCTGAGCAAGCATATCACACCAGTTTCAGCTAAAACCAGTCTGCCCCTCTACTCATTATGCTCCAACCACAATGACCTGCTTTCAGTTCCTCAACCTCAAAAGCTCTATGCCACTCTAGGTCTTTTTCATATACATTTCCTCTGCCTAGAATCTTCTCTCCACCCCTGTCCCTCCGATAGAGTCCCTAAGCTAGATGAGATACCGCACTGCACACTGTGTGTGTGTGTGTGTCTGTCACTCTTGAGTACGTTGGTATGAGGAAGAATAGTCTCTATTCCATTACATTAGGGACCTTGTAGTTACTCAATATGTGTTTGTTAAATAAATAAGCTGACTCAGATTGTGAGTCTTTATTAACTCTATACTAGTATACATCCTAATAAATATGCCCACTATTATAAAATCAGTGTGACCAAAATTTTTGGCCTGCTTGTATTACTGCTGGAAATGGAAGCTTGATGTTGAATATCTTCTGCTTACATGTGATGATCACAAGCTTTAAATTGGAAGCACAGGCAACTTGGTCTAAATTCCAATGGTTCCCAATCCTGGCTGCACAGTTGTATAACTTGGGGAAATTACAAGACTAAGGATGCTTGGGTCTGATCCCAGAGCAATTGAATCAATCTCTGGAAATAAAGATAGGTACTAATATTTTTAAATGATCACCATAATGCCAATATCCCTGAGAGATTACTATGTAATGTTATCTCATCTACACCTGAGAAACTATTTCAGATGTAAAAATCTAGTGTTTAAATACATTGCTATCACTAAGCTCTCAAAACCAGGGACTGTCATTATCAACTTTGAAATTCATTTGTTCAGCTTTCCTCAAATACTAATTGAATATAATGCACCATTAATACATCCTATATAATAATAGGTAATATGCAAATAGACTGAACAGCAGAACAACCAAACAACCAATCAAAGCCGAATATGCTAAGGCTGCTCAACCGCTTGCTATGATGTGCAGTGACCACCAGGTGTCAGAGAGTCAACTGGTTGACCAGTCACTATGACGTGCACTGACCACCAGGGGGCAGATGCTCCAACCAGTAGGTTAGCTTGCTGCTGGGGTCCAACCATCAGGACTGAGGGAGATGGGCTGGACACACCCTGGAGCACTCCTGTGGTCCCACCCTAGCCCGATCGTGCACTGGTGGGGTCCCTCAGCCTGGCTTGCACCCTCTTGCAATCTGGGACCCCTCAGGGGATGTCAGGGAGCCAGTTTCAGCCCGATCCTGCAGGCCACTCCCCTTAGGAGGGTGCCAGATTCAGGGCTCATGGCTGGTGAGCACTGCTGTGGCAGCGCGAGCCTCTCCCAATCGGGACTGATTGGGCGCGGGCCCAAGGAAGGCACAGTGGGGCAGGGATGAGTGGGAGTGGCAGTACGAGCTGCAGGCTGTGTTGGACTACATCTTTCAGCCCGATCCCTGCAGGCCACCCAGAGGGACCCCACCCGTGTATGAATTTGTGCACTGGGCCTCTAGTTAGGTAATAAAGATGCAGACATTTTTAGGACTGAGGGTAACTAGAAATACTATTTTATTTTTTACTTGAGATAACCTACCACAGTGGCTCCAGATCCATATAATGTCTGACTTGTGTATGTGAAGTCACTTGTTATCAATATTTTCATTGACTTGACTTTGAAATCCTTTATTTATATGTTTATATTCAAAGCCAGTTAGGTTCAGCTTTACTTTTTTGGCTTATATATGTTTTTGCTATATTTCTACAAGTTATACTATCTTATGTGTTATTACATTTCACATGGTCATAAAAAAGGTCTACTACAATTTATTAGTCTGCTTCTGTGGCATTTTCCTTTATTCAAACTATAATGGAGGTTACAAATGAATTACTGAGAACAGTTGTTACTGCATAGGAGAAAAATTAGCTTATTCTTTGGCATAGAAATTATACTTATTAGGATATGGAGAAACATTTTTGAGTCCTCTTTTGATGTTTGCTGACCAACCAGAACCCTTCTATTCTCTTGTGTTAATTTCTGCTCAAATACAAAAATGCCCAGCACTGTATCCATACACTTTGTTCATAAATCTTTGTTATTTTGTAAATGGATTTCAGGATGCATCTTAGAAAATGGCAGATCCTTACAGGAGATTTTCCTGTGGATATGGATTTGTGGATTTTTCCCTATGTGTCAGTGAAAAGAATGCACTGTGACTCTGTTTCAAGTACTCAGGCCTACTCTTGAGTTTCTTGAATTTTTTCAAGTTGTGTAACTTTTTTAAGGTTCATTTTTATTGTTGACACTATTAGAGATGTCCTCATCACCCCTCCCCCCACTTTGCCCACCTCCACCCAGCCCATGACAACCTTCTCTTTGGCCATCACCACACCTTTGTCTATGGGTCATGCATATATGTTCTTTGGGTAATTTATTCACCTTCTTTCTTCCAGCCCCTCTCTCCACCCTTTCTTCCCCTGTAACTGCTATCAGTCTGTGCCTCTGTTTATTTTTGTTTTTTTTGTTTCCAGTTTATTTTGTTCATATTACACACAAAAGTGATATCATGCTATCTGTCTTTTTCTGACTCTATTCCACTTAGTATAAGAATCTCCAGGTCCATCCATGCTGTCTAAAAAGGTAAGATTTCTTTTTATGACTGTGTAGTACTGCATTGTGTAAATGTACCACAGCTTTTTTTATTCACTAATCTACTGATGGTCACTTGGGCTGTTTCCAGCTCTTGGCTATTATAAATAACTAGAGGCCCGATGCATGAAAATTAATGCACTAGAGGGGAGGTCCCTTAGCCCAGCCTGGCCCCTCTCACAGTCCAGGAGCTCTCAGGGGTGGGAGGCAACCCGATGATTAGGGGAAAGTGACTCCCCATCACACCTCTACTGCTGCCACTGCCGGCAGTGCAAGCCTCGGCTGGCCCTGGTTACCTACACCTCAGGCCACCCCTGGGCGGCTGAGGGGACTGGGGGACTCCGGAGGCAGGCATGTGGGGTGGGCCCAGCCTTGCTGTGTGCCTGCCACCCCGGTAGGGCTGAGAGGACTGGGTGCTGCCATCTTGTGGCTGTAGGCACTGCCATCTTTGAGGACATGGCAGTCAATTAGCATATTCCTTCCTTATTGGCTGTGGGCACCACCATCTTTGTGATGGTGTGAGGGTCAATTAACATATTCCCTTTTTATTTGATAGGATGCTGCTATGCATAAGGGTTGCATATATCCTTTCAAATTAGCGTTTCAGTAGTCTTAGGTTATAATCCCAGAAGTGGGATTATTGGTTCAAAAGAAGTTCCATTTTTAATTTTTTGAGGTAACTCCATACTGTTTTCCACAGTGGCTGCACCAGTCTGCATTTCCACCAACAGTGCACTAAGATTCTCTTTTTCCACATCCTCACCAGCACTTGTTTGATTTATTGATGGTAGCCATTATGGCAGGTCTGTGATGATATCTCACTGGGATTTTAATTTGCATATCTCTGATGATTAGTGAGGTTGAGCATTTTTTCATATGTCTATTGGCCATCTGTATGTCCTCTTTGGATAAGTGTTTATTCATGCCTTTTGCCCATTTAAAAAAAAAATGGATTGGTCGCCTTCCTGGTGTTGAGTTGTATAAATTCTTTATATATTTTAAAAATTAACCCTTATCAGATGTACCATTGGGAAATATGTCTTCCCATACAGTAAGTTCCCTTTTCATTTTGTTGGTTTCTTTTGCTTTGCAGAGCTTTTTAGTTTAATGTAGTTCCATTTGTTTATTTTTTCCTTTGTTTCTCTTGCCCTAGGAGATATATCAGCAAAAATATTGTTGCACAAGATGTCTGAGATTTCAATGCCTATGTTTTCTTCTAGGATTTCTAAGGTTTCATGACTTGCATTTGTCTTTTATCCAGTTTGAGTTTAACCTTGTGTTAATTGGTGGTCTAATTTCATTTTTGTGCATGTACCTGTCTAATTTCCCCAACACCAGTTAATGAAGAGACTGTCTTTACTCCATGGTATGCTCTTGCCTCCTGTGTAACTTATTTTTAGCACCATTTAACAATAAAATTATTTACCATCAATCTGGGGCTCTTTCCATCACTCTATAATAAATAAAGACTCTTCCATGACATTTGCTTATGATTTCATTCAACCGGAGACAGTCGCAGGCCTGCATATATTCAAAACCCTCGCCTCACTCTTCTGCATGGGATGGTATTAAAGTATTACTATAATTATAAATATTGTAGGCACCATCTTCCCATTTTCTTAGGGCTTTGTGCAAATATATGTGAACTTCCTGTAAATTGTCTGACCAATGAGTGTTTCTAAATGTTTTAGGTTTTCACAGTCCATCTCTTTTTTCTCTACATCAATTATTATTAAGTGTTCTAATATAAGTGTAGAAACAAAGGCTATATAATAACTCAATTAAATACATGAAATTACTCAACCTAATAAATTTTCATTTAATAAGGTAAAAATAATCACAATAAGAAATTGGGAATGCAGTGCACTACAGAGTAAATGAATAGGAATTTGAACCTATACAGACCAAAGATTGAGTTCAGTCACCACTGAATACTTATATCTAAAGCTTTGGGTAAACCACCACAACTTTTCTTTCTAAACCTAAGTTTACTAATCTGTAAAAATTAATAAGATGTTTAATAGTAACAACATTCACACACATTTTTTTAATATGCAAAATTAGAAGTGCAGGGGAAATTGCTCTATAATTGTTTTAGGTAGATCTATTTTTCTATGACTATGATATAATTACCCAAGTAGGCAAATATTCAAAATATATTTAATGAACCATTTCTATGTATAAGATACTCTTTGTAAAAGCTAGGGATACAGCAGTTGTAGACATAATCCCTGGCTCATGGATCTTATGTTAATATTGCATAGAAATCTATTAAACTCTCTTTCCTATCAGCTTCAGTTTCAGCTATTAGCTTTTCTTTGTACTGTCTTTTTCAAGTCAAGATCAAATGGAGGAGCCGAGTCAGCTGGGGTGCACCTTTCCTCTTTGCAGTTCTATTGCTGTTCAACATAATAAGCTCTACCTACTTTTCAGAAAGATTTTAAACATTAATAAGACAATGTCTTCTATGAGGTGAACTCCTCTGAGAAACAGAATATGAATGCAAGAAATTATAATTTATTGCTTCTCAAATGTTATAAGATATTCAACTGGATTTGTTCTATTAATAAAAAGTAAGCTTTACAATAAAGAGCCAGAATGGGGAAATGTTGGGAATTTCTCATTACTTAAATATGGATATTCTACCTAATTTTAAGAAGTCATTCTAGCTTCATGAGGTACTTTGCTAATTAAATTAGATGGAACCACTAGAAATAGACTGAATTGCAAGATGTATGTTGAGGCTCTTATGAGGAAAACGAACAGAGAAAAGTATTTTGAGGTGTTTGTTAATATTAAATTAAATCATATGTAATTATTGAGGTAATAATATTTGTTCTACTAAAAACAATTTTTTATGATTTGTGAGAGTTTGCACTTAAGAATTGCCTTGAGCCCTGGCCAGTTTGCTCAGTTGGTTGGAGCATCATTCCATGCACCAAAAGGTTGTGGGCTCAATCCCAGGTCAGGATGTGTACAGGAGGTAACTGATCAAAGTTTCTCTCAAAGTCAATAATAAAGATATCCTCAGGCTAGGATTTTTTTTAAAAAAGGGTTGCCTTGAGTTTCATTTTTATTCATTGAGAAAAATATTGAGATGACCTGACACTGCATCATGAATAATTTGTATGTCATAATAACTAACTTAAGGTTCCTTGTACTTTATAATTGGTGTAGTTTATCAAGCAGTATTATGAAAACATCAATTTCTGAAAGATTACTGGCTAGATCCTCAATTGACATTGTTCATGGATTTCCTTCCAACCTCAGCTTAAAGCATAATACCTGTGAAGTCTAAAACAAGGAAAGGAGGTCTGCTTTGGAAGAGAGGCTTCAGCAATCAGCCTCTGAAATCAATGACAGAGGTGAAAAATCCCTTTAAATTATTTATGAAACCACGTTTCATAATTGGGAAAAGTCCACAACTGAATTTCTTACCATATCTAAATGTAGCAATCAAAAAACAGTAGACAACCTAATTTCAATAGAGATTTCCCATATCAGAGAGAGTGTCAGAATTGAATATTTCAGAATGCTAATTGGCACTCTTATATTCCACTCATATGAGTATTTTAAAACAGTGATATTCCCAGAGCATGTAATAATTAGTCCAGAAGATTATTCAGATCATTTTCAAGAGCTTGTGGTGTCCTGAAGGGTCCACTGCCAAAAATAAGGACACAGATACATCATCTTTGATTCTTCTAGGATGCCTCCTAGAGAAGATAAAGGACTAAAAGAGTTTCCCAGAGAACAAATGAGAACTACTCCACTGAATTATATAAACACAATAGTGTAAATGTGTTCTTATAAAAATTAATTATGCGATGATCCCAAATATAGCATGAGAATATGGTATATATTAACTGCTGAAAAAATAAGAAAAGTGATGAAGGGATGCATATCTTTTGGCTTATATTTTATAAAGTAAAAGAGGCTTAAACTCTAGAGTTAAGAGGTAGTGTCAGGAGTTCAAGTAATTCATAATGAATGATCATTTAACAAGTTGCGAAATTTCTTTATACTCTCTTCAAATTATAGTCATCAATGGTCCTTATTAATTCATGCAACTGTTAACTAACAGATGTCAAAATTAACCTCAAAGAAATTCTTTCATGTTATATCTGTAACAGCCACATAGGGTAGGAACAAATATTACCATTTCATAGAGAAGACAACCAAAAATTAAATAATTTCCCCATAGATGACAGACTACAAATAGCAAAGTCAAATATTCACATTTTTGCAATTCAATATCAAGCCTGGTGCTTGTTGCTATCTTTCATATTTCATATCTACTTTTCACAGAATTTGTTATTATAAGTACTTGGATAGAAAAATTTTTTTATTCAATACCCAAAATCTTTCATCACACACACACACAAATAAAACACAATAAAATAAAAATTGCTGCATCTTAATCTACCACCTCATAGTAAGATCACTATCTTCTCATTGATCTTCTCTTTTCCTACTGCATATGATCATTAACTTGAGATCATGCCATTAAAGTGCTTGTTTGAATTGTCACAATAGAGGAGTCTTCTGTAATTCTCTGTCCTCCTCTGTTGTTTTTGCCATTTTAGAACATTCCATGGAAAAGGGAAAGCCTTTACTGTCTATACAGCATCTGTCAAATTTGAGTCAATATTGTGAATATTTAGTTCTTGGTACCAGATTTTAAAGAGGGGAGGATGAGAATAACCAAACTCTGTCCTGAATAAGATATATAAGCTATTTAGAGAGCCAAGAACAATGTCACATGAAATTTATTGTTATAACCCTTAGAGCACCTAGGGTGATTTAACATTGGGAAGTGAATAGGATCGTGGTCTCTATGCCAAATTCTGAGGAGTTCAATGGCATCCCCCCAAGTTCTGCAAATTCCCAGGTCCCTTGGTTCCCAAGATTTCCTTTTGATTGATTCCAGCTATTTAAACTGTAAACTCTTGTTTTCACGCACATGTCAATTCCCATGGCTTATTTCTATTCTATAGTAAATACTGAAATCTAGACATGGGACTCAGCTCCTTTTGCTTAATTTTTCTTTGTACAATTTACATTGATCATTTAAATGTGGAGGAGTCTTTATTAAAGGTTTGGGAAGATGGAGAGATCATTAAATCACAAAATGCAAAACAACAACAACACAACAAACTAGTTTTTTAGTCTTTTGACTTATCCAACACCACTGGCTATATTTCTTTCTAAGTTTTAGATAACAACATCGTTGCCATTGTCCTGCTCCAATTTTCTCCTGCTATCCTCCACCCCAAATTCTTTTTTTTTTTTAATGTAGAACAATGTATATCTTTCTTCTCACAAATCATGACTTTCGGTTCTCACTATCTGTACCCAAAGTATCATGATTTTTTCTTCCAAGTGAATTCTCTAAGAAGAATTATGACATGATGTGTTTATTTTCAGATGGTTATAGAGTTCAGCCACCAAAGTGTGTATGTGTATGTGTGTGTGTGTGTGTGTGTGTGTGTGTGTGTGTGAATTTTGAAATCTATAATAATAAAAGTGTACTATGCTAATTAGACCAGATGTCCTTCTGGACAACCTTCCTGACAACACTAGGGCTACAAGAGAAGCCCAAGTCCTGGGTGCCTGCTGGTGGCTGGAGAGAAGCCCTGGTGAGTGCAGCAGGGATGGCAGGAGCCTCTCCTGCCTCTGTGGGAGCACTAAGGATGTCAATCAGACATCCCCTGAGGCCTCCTGGACTGGGAGAGGGTACAGGCCAGGCTGAGAGGGGGGAAACCCCCTTCACAGTGCACAAATGTCGTGCATTGGGCCTCTAATAAATATATAATTCTTTACCCCTCTTGGCCATGTGCATTCTTCTTTTGGCAAGCCTAAATGAAATCACAAGCTAAATATTTTATAAATATTAAGAGGATAGTAAGCTAATATTATGGGCAAATTATGCCAATAAATTCAACAAATCAGATGAAATAGAAAATTACTTAGAAGACAAACTGTCAAAGCTTAACCAAGAAGAAATAGACAATCAGTATATCATATTTATTAAATAGAATTTTATTTAAATAATTTCCCCCCAAAATAATTCTAGCCCAGATGGCTTCACTGGAAAATTCTTGCAAACATTTACAGAAGAACAATACCAATTTTATATAAGTTATTTATACTAATTGAAAAGGAAGAAATACCATTCAACTTATTTGTGGTCAATATTATTCTGAAACCAAATTAACAATATACTATATTAAAAAAGAAAATGACAGACCACTACCCATTAAAGAAGAAAACCACAGACCACTACCCATCATTAAAGTAGACGTAAAAGCTCTGAACACTTTAGCAAATAGAATCCAATAATATAAAAAGAGGGGAATGTATGATAGCCAATTTGATTTTATTTCAGCATGCAAGGCTAGTTTTAACACTGAAAATGAACACAATGGAGGGAAGGCATGGGGTGGTGGTGTTGGGGAGAGGGGGGTGATAGGGGGAGGGAGGTTGGGGGATGGGAAGAGATCAACCAAAGAACTTGTATGCATATATGAATAACACAGGGACACAGACAATAGGGTGGTGAAGGCCTGGGGCAGGGGCAGGGATGGGTTAGCAGGGGTCAGTGGGGAAAAAAGGGAACATATGTAATACTTTCAACAATAAAGATTTAAAAGAAAAAGAAATGCACACAATGAATTCATCAAATTAACATTCTAAAATGAGAAAAAACATATAAATATCTTAATCGATGCAGAAAAAGGATTTGAGACAATATAATATCTATTCTTGAGGAAAAATAATGTAAGTGAACTAAGAATAGAAAGAAACCTCCTAAAACTACAGAAAACCTGTAGTTAACATCAATTAATAGTGAAAACTAATGCTTTCCATCATAAGATCAGAAAAAAATACAAGGGTGCCTATTCTTATTACTTCTGTTCTACATTTTACTGGAATTTCTATTTAGCACAGTAAGATAGTGGTGGAGAGGACATCCAGATTAAATATATATATATATATATATATATATATATATATATATATATATATATATATAAATTCACAGATAACATTAGCCTCTATGAAGGTTATCTAATAAAATATACAGAAAACTAATAAATGAGTTTAGTAAAACTGCAGGATATAAACTAATTACATGAAAATCCATTATATATCTATTTACTAGCAACAAACATTTGGAAAGTAAAGTTGAAAAAATATCTTTATAATAGCATAAAGATATGAAATACTTAGAGATAAATATGGCAAATGGCATAAAAGATCTGCATATTGAATTATAGAAAACATTACTCAATACATGGAGAGGTACATCATGAACATGAATAAAAGTTCCCAATACTAAGAGGTTAATTCTTTTAAAATTGATGTATAGGTTTAATGCATTTGAAAATTACACCCTAGTAGGCTTTTAAAGCAAATTGACATTCATATGGAAATTCAAAGGACCTAGAAAAGCCAAAGTACTGTTAAGAGGTACAACAAAGTTGAAGGAGTAAAACCACCAAATTTCAAGACATTATAAAGCTGCACTAATTAAGAGAGTAGTGGTATTGGCATAAAATTTAAAAAAGACAGATCCAGGGAACAGAATAGAGACCTCTGAAATAGATATATATGGACAACTGATTTTTAACAAAAAACAAAAAGGTAATTTAGCGGCGAATATATCTTCTGAAAAATGGTACCTAAAATATTGGATATCCATATGCTAAAAAATCAACTTTAATACATCCCTTGCTTTATATATTAGCTTAAAATTAAACAAAGACTTTAATATGAAACTGAAATTATATAACAATTTTGGAAAATAGTTTGGCATTTCTTAAACATATGATGTAAACTTTTCATGCCAAGTATTTACCCAAGAGAAAAAAATCATATATTCACATGCACACACACAGAGTTTTATAAAAATGTTTATATCTGTTTTATCTTTAATAAGTAAAAGCTAAAAGCAATGCAAAACTTCATCAACAAGTGAATGGATAAACAATAGAAAACTATTTAACAACAACAACAAAATAAACTATGGGAATATGCTATAACATGGATAAATCTCAAATAATTATGTTAAGTGAAAGAATCCAGATAAAAATAAAAAAGAGCCTCTAATTTATGATAACATGTATTTAAAATGTTTAAGGGGAGCTCCAGTGGTGCAATCGGTTAGTGCGTGGTACTTATAAAATGTTTAAGAAATGCAAACTTATATATACTGACTGGAAGCAGACTACTATTTGCCAAATTTTGGGGGGTGTGGGAAACTGAGGAATAAGAGGGAGGGATTACAAAGGCCTAAAATGAAGGACTGGGATGAAAATATTGTGTGGGTAATGGGACATATTCATTATCTCGGTTGTGATGATGGTTTCATGAGGGATGTACCTAATCCAAACTCTAAAAATTACACACTTAAACATATTTATTGTATGTCAATTACATCTCAATAATGTTATTTAAGGAAAATAGAACTAATCAGGCTTAGAAATGAGAGGGAGCAGAATATTTACTTGAAAACAATGTACTTGGAAATCTCCACTGATGAGCTCCAACCATTCCTATCCCATCTTTCTCCCTCTTCTCCAGAATCAAATCTTGATATGGACACAGAGATAGAGAGTCAGACATTCATTTTCCTGACTTAAGTCAGGTATCTACCGTTTGCTTACAAAAGGGCAGATTACTTTGGTTTGAAATCTCCATGCACATCAGAGAGAGATACTTTTCCCAAAAGAAGTTTGGAATATTATTATGAAAAGAAAAAGGGAATGAGGAGTGAATAGCCAAACTAAAGATATTTTCACTTAAGTAAGCCTATTTATTCCAATTAACTTTACATTCAACAAATATTTATTCATTGCCTATTCCATCCATGACAGTCAGGATACCAAGGTTTGGAATATACTAAAGAAAAGACAAGCTAGCCGTCCGACTTAGAAAGTGATTCAGTGGAAGTACATATATTCAGAGAGGTCATTTGAATACTTATATGGGTTCTTATCCTCTCAGCCTCAGGTCCTATGCAAACCCAGGAAACTACCCTCCAGGCTAGGCCAGCACACAGAGGCAGGAAGCAGAGGGGAAGTTGCTAGGCCATAAAAATAGAAAAATGAGCTTTCTGGGGGTGATGGATATCTGGGAGAAAGCACATAGCAAAGAGTGGTGGAGTAAAGCAAGCTCCTTTAAATATAGGTGCAAACAGAAGAGTGAACAATTGCAAATGAAAAGGTAAAGCGCCTACAAGTAAAGCAGAATAGCATGGGCCAACGTCACTTAGGATCAGAAGTTGTGAAGGAAAGAAGCACTAATGGAAGCTCTAGAACAGACTTCTAAAAATTCAACCAGCTCAGTGGAAAAATTATGTAATAAGTCATGGAATAATATCTGTAGGTGGAAAACCTGGGCAGACAGATGGCCCTGCTACTTAAGGGTGACGATTTACCTTGGAAATTAAGTTCTCTCCTCTTTCCTGTTCTGATTTGTTCAATGTTGATCATATTGGTAGCTACCTCGTGTGTATATTGGGAGGAATGCATGAGAGAATGTGCCTAAGTCCCTTAACAGTATACTTTTCTCAATGAAAAGTAGAAATAGGTTAGAAATTATTGGGAACTTCACTCTATATTACTTATAGTTTGTTCATTCTAATTATATTTATACTAGAAGGCCTGTGCACAAAAACTTGTGCACTGGCAGGGAAGGGGGTGTCCCTCAGCCCAACCTATGCCTTCTCATGGATCACGCTGCCTCTCGCCCTGCTCGCCCCGCCCACCCTGGCCTGCTTGGATCATGCTGCCCCTTGCCCTACCTGCCCCACCCACCCCACCCAAGACAGGGCAGGCCAGGATCTCGCCTTGGGCGTCGCACCGGGATCTGCCTGCAGTATGCAAATTAGCCGCCATCTTTGTTGGCGTTAATTTGTGTATCTCGCTGATTAGCCAATGGGAGGCATATGGGAGGTATGGTTAATTTCAATCTTTGTCTATTATTAGATAGGATTAGCTATATAGTAACATAAAGAATATTTATTTTTTCTTATATCCATGAAATCTCAAGAAATCCTTAGTTATAGTCATTGCTTGATATCTAGGCTATAAGCTATGTGAGGACAGCCACAATATTTTTTGCTTCTTTTAAAACTCTATGCAGCCTTGAAACTGGCCCTACAGTTCCAGATTATACTCATTTCCAGATTCTTTATTCTATCAACTAATTTAATTATTATAATGGCTCTAATGCCTGGGACAATTGGTATAACAAAGTGTGGGTATGTCAGCTGCTAACTCATGATACATACATACATACATACATACATAAATAAATAAATAAATGTGTTTCATATACTCACAACTGTAAACCTACTTATCCCCCTCCCTGTGTATATATTTCTATTTATCTTACAATGGAAATAAATTGTAAGTAAAAAAAAGAAGCCAATCAATCACTATTTTGGTCTTGCTTTTCTTAAGCCCTAGAAGTTTTGTCTCATGTGATATATTAAGATTTAACTAAAATGTGCCTTTGTGTGAGCAAACGCACATATAATACAGCACATTCTCATTCAGAATGAGGTAAACTCTATTCTTATAGTTATTCAATATTTATTCATTTTAATATTTTTAAAAGTTTACTGATCACTTTTTATAATCACATATACCAAGTAAATATATGCTAATTATTGCACATTTTATTAGAAGTATGAAACATAATAATGCATACAATCAAGAAAAATCCTTGCTGGCTAACATTTCCCCTGTTTTTATGGAGGCCTCTCTCATCAGGATTTTGAGCCCTTCAATTGCTGAACTAGCAAACTAAGTTATATATGGTACTGGCCAAAACTGCAGACTTTGCAAGACTTTCCAAGAATTTCAGAAATGGCACAAAAGGAAATATTAAGTATATCTAGTAGTAAAGGTATGATGAGGAAGACACAGTCAATGGCAGAGTAAATTTGTTCAGAAAAAGAGCTGCACAGGCAATCAAGATAACCAGTGTTACCACATTACCCAAGAAAGGTATTGAAAATCCTGGCCTCCATCTTTGCTGGAGATAAACTCATCACTGCACAGCTTGAGCCATCCAAAATAGAAAATGCTTGATTCTTACTCTCTCACAAATGGGTAATATAACAAACCAAGTAAAGGAAGCGTTTTTCAATGGTCAGAAAAGCCACCTTCTCCTGTCCCTCACACCCTCCTCTCAGAAACCCTTCAAACCAATCCATGCACCATATGAAATTAGATGCATTCCATTTATTTTACAAGATCTCCATAATAGCCTGCTTGGGACCAACAACTCAGCAAACTAATGAAAGTAACTTCTGACTCGGAAGCATTTCTTTCCCTTTGGAAATACTGAAGCCAAGGAAATATATTTTTTTGGGGCAAAAAAAAAGTTATAGAAGGCAAATAATATGTCATAAGTCAGAGAAGGGAATTGTGAATAAAATAGCATGTTGATGAGGAGGAGAAAAGATGCATGCCTGACTTTGCCAGGGCCTTTGCAGAAGGGGCCTTTTTGGAAGTGGGGAATGATTGGATTGGCCAGAGTCAGTTTTGTTGTGCATGGAGCTTCCTGTTGGCTGGCCTGATCTCGGGTGTTATTAAGCAATTTGGGCTGGAACATCATTATTCTCCATGAAGAATTTAAAGAAGATCCTGACTTGAGCCTATTGCAAGAGGAGTCATGCTGTGCCATGCAGTATAAAAATATCATCAGTCTTATGCCCCTGGCACATTCAAACACCTAGTGGGATAAGCCAGGCACCAATGTTCAAGGTTTTATATAAGGTAACAGCTGCTTTGGTCAGACAGTTAATTAAATATGTTAATTTCCCATACAACCAACAGTAGCGACAACAGATCAAAGAGGGGTTTTATGACATTTCTGGGTTCCCTTCTATACCCAGGAGGATGGGCTGTGGCCACATCATCTCCCTGTCTCCTTTGTGTTGTAATGCTGCTTTTTCTCTTTGGAAGCAGCCCTGTTCTATGACACTGCAAATATTGTACATGCTTTGGTACCACTCTAACCAGTGCCAGTTGTCACCACTCCAGTCTTGAAAGGCTATTTGTGCCTGATCCCATGCTAGTGTTTGGTTAGTCAGTAAATATCACAAATCATGCTGAAGGTGGAGAATGGGCTCTTTCTCCATTTGTGTCATTCTGGCTTGGCATTTACATCTTTGTGGAACTGATAGAGCACAGATTGTAAATCACATAAAGGCAATGACTCAACTCCATCCTAGGCATGAGGAAGCACCAAAAGATTGTTCAAGATGGTGTTGTGAGTGAATCACATGGAGGGCACAAAACTGAGAGTACATTGTTTAAACATAATAATATGCAAATGTGCTTTCTGGCAACATGTGGCACTATGAAAGGAAGAAAATGTTCTCGCTTCATGAAGAAAAGTAATCACAATATCTAGTAGTTATAAATGCAACAGTGACATGGAACCATTTATAATCTTTTTTTTTTTGGTCATATAGGAAACTGAAGATTGATTGGGAGATGGCATATTCACTGTGATGATGCAAATGCTTTTATACACCTAAATGAAAGCTACAGAGAACCTGTACAGCTGAAGAACAGTTAACGCAGATCAAACTTTGGTGATTGGCACTTTTTTGTATAGAAATACTTACCAACCTATATAATTTTCTCAAGGGACTTCAAAATGCATATGGTAGGTGATTAGATAATCATCAGTAGAATGCTATAGTGTCATGTCCAATGTCACTTTTTCAGGATGCATCGTTTTTGTGTAGCATATGTATTGGTCATATTGCTTAAAATATCTATATTCTATATTATTAAACTGGGATGTAAAGTGATAAGATAAGAGACTAGTAGAATTTGTCATAATTGTCAGTATGTTTCCATTTTCTTGTCTGTAAAATGAGAGGCTGGAGGAACTAAACTTTAAAATCACAACCTGGTCTAAGTTTTTACTTGGCAAAGTGATAAAATCAAAACATTCTGACCTATCACCAACCAGCTGGTGACTTTAAGCCATTGATTTAACTATTCCAAGTCTCCTAAATTTAGTTTAAGACCATAATATATGTGAATATGCTTAGCAAATTGTAAATTACTTATAAAATATTAGTTATTAATAAGATTCTCTGAGTTAGATTTCTGGTTCATTCTTTTAATAAAAGATACAATTTTATTTATTTGAAAATCCTAGAACAATAGTGATACTGCTATATTTCAAACTGAGTCCAAAGGCCTGAGCAGAGATGTGATATTCAAGGTCAGGTAAAGATGAGCAGCATCCCCGATGAAGAAAACAAGTGAATTTGCCCTTCACCTTTTTGCTCCATTCAGGCCGCAATGGATAGGATAATACTAGCCCATGTGGGTAAGTGATGATTCTTTATCTGGTCTAAATCAAATGCTTATTTCTTCCATAAATACCCACACAGACAGCACATCACAAAATAATGTTTTACAGATATCTGGTCATTCTTTAGTCCAACCAAAATTAACCATCATATAACTATTAACTTATCTTCTTTTGCTAATGTCATCAAGGGGATCAGTGAGAATTCAATTAGAACAGAACAGAGTCAACATCACAGATCTGAGGAGAAATTTCAAGGCAAATGAGAGAAAAAAGCTAGCAAACATCTAGTAGTTTAATTTGATTTTAAGTCTCTAGGTCCATTGTAGTTTCTTCCTCCTGAAGGAACAAGTGTAGATTCTAAGTATGAGTACAGAATACATAAAATATCTCACTGGTTGAGACAGTGAGAAGGGGGGGGGGAGTGATTCTTGAATTATAATCTTTAAGTTATTTTTCAGCATATTAGATGTGTGGTTATAAGCCATTAGGAAAAATAATAGTCATAATTGATATGACCAGGAGCACAAGAACAGGAGAAGATTGATGTCTCAGCTCATCAGTCAGGCACGGTTAATTCAACCTTTCTCAGCCTTTGTATTCTATTCAGGCCCTTAACAGATTGGATGATGCCCACCTGCACTGGGCAGGGCCATCTGCTTTATTCAGTCCACCAATTCAAATGCTAATCTCTTCCAGAAACACCCTCACAGATACACCCAGACATGCTTAACTAATTATTTGGCATTGCTGGGTTCAGGCAAGTTGACTCATAAAAGTGCAGATCTAAGATGCAATGAGCAAGCACAGCATTGCATGTGATTACCAGGTCAGTACAAAGGTAACCAAGGTTGAGCTGGTTTTTCAAATACAAACATACCCAAGGTAATGAAGATTAAAAGTAAAAATGGCAAAGATTTCACACCTGCCAGATTATGAGATTTCGGTTCATGACTAAGAATTTGTAGTCACTTTGGTTATAACCAAAAAGTGACTACAAATTCTTAGTCATGAACCTAAATCTCATTATCTGGTGGGTGGCAGGGGGGGTTGGGGGGGGAGGGCATGTGCTGGGGGGTGGTGGCAGGCAGGAGAGGTCAAGGGGGGAAAAGGAGACATACATAATACTTTAAACAATAAAGAGTTTAAATTTAAAAAAAATATTTGTAGTCACAGTTGAGATGTTTCCTCAAGCTTTTTAAAATGTAATGACGGCTGTCTCAGGTATAGGCTACTAAGAAGATTGTCAAAAGAGCAGGTTTGCTTTTCTGGATTCACTAACAAAGTTTCAGGATTCATTTACTTCATTTGCATTTTGAGATATTTATTGTTAAGAAAATGCCACACAAAGCTTTCTGTGAGTTCAATCTGACACTGCACACTATCTCACGGAGTTGAGATCACGATAAAGCTTATATAGGAAAGGTTTGAAGTAAATAAGGTGAGATTTAAAATTCTGTCCTTTTTCTATCCCCCCCCCTTTTTTTTGTCTTTTTTCACTATATCTTTTTAAGTTATGTCCGTGGCACTGATCTGAATAGTTTATATATGTTAGCTCTGACAAACTTTACACAAATTTTATAAGGGAAGTAACTTTCCCCGAAAAGACAATATTTTACAGGTGAAGAACCCTAAACTTAAGACTGTAAGCAGTGTAAAGTAACTTGTTTAAGGTCGCCTCACTGACCATAAAGTGACTGAGGATTCCAACCCAAGATTGTCTTCACACCCTGCATTCTTAACATTGCAATCCCAACTCCCAAAGGCCAAAGCTGAAGAACTCAGCAAAAAGCACCTGGCAGAACATGGGCCAAATAAAATTATCACAACATTAGGAGGGGGCCTTAGATATGATTAACGCAACAGCCTCCTATTCCTCTGGTGATGCAGGGGAGATGTGGGGCAAAGCTCTCTGGGTGACAAGCCAGCTACAGAGAGAGAGAGAAGAGGCAATAGATTTAAAGAAGGGTCTCTAGTGGGGAGCTAAACAACTCTGACTTTCATCCCAATTTATTTATTACAAATAATTTGTTATATTTTAACATTGTTTTATATTTTATGGAGGATTTTAAAATAGATTCCCTTATTTAATTGAACCTTGCAGAGCTTCTTATTATATGAGCGGGATGTTATAATCTCAACTTTAAGGATTAAAGCAACCTCAGATTTTAATTACAAAGCTATCTTGAAATAGCATTAACTAGCAGACTGAGATAGAACCCATATTTTTTTTTTTGTTTGTTTGTTCTTAACTGCAAATGCTGTGTCTTTCCAGCCACATTATTTCCTTTGAGAGAACAGGTTACCAAAGGCACATGTAACAAATACTAAACAAGTTTGATAACTTTATGTTTATCTTAAAAAGTGTTGAACTTGAATCAGAAACAAAAGAAATGACTTGTGACATAAATAAATGTAAAGGCCATATTTAGATTTTAAAAGAATTGTCCTAAATTGAGGAAATTTTCTTGTCATGAGCTTGCTGTGGATCAGCAGCATAATAGAATTGTTCAGAAATTATTAATGAAACCAAGGCAGAATTAGGAAAAATGTTTTTCTGGGGAATGAAAATGACAACTCTCTCTTCTCAGCATTGGTCAAAACTCAGAGTTTTAAGTTCAGTAATTGGTTGGACATTTAAGAAGGCTATTGGCAAGCGGAAGTCCAGAGGAGGTGACTAAGCGGTAAGACGGAGTCAGGAAATAAACCTATCTCTTGGGTACCCAGCACCATAGGCAGAGTCCTAAGGATCTAAAACTAGCATTTCTTTTTATTCTTACAACTTTAAATAGTAGGAACTAGTATTATTCCATTTCACAGATAAGAAAAGTGATAAGTGATCACTCCATTACCTAGACTGCAGTGGTCGGCAAACTCATTAGTCAACAGAGCCAAATATCAACAGTACAATGACTGAAATTTCTTTTGAGAGCCAAATTTTTTAAACTTAAACTATATAGATAGGTACATTGTTATTAACTTAATTAGGGTGCTCCTAAGGCTTAGGAAGAGCCACACTCAAGGGACCAAAGAGCCGCATGTGGCTCGCAAGCCACAGTTTGCCGACCACAGACCTAGAGCAATAAGCTAGAAAATAAGCTACTCATTTGCCATGAAAGAATTTAAGAATGTGCTTGTAAAAGTATGCAATTATGCTAAAGCAGCGGTTCTCAACCTGTGGGTCGAGACCCCTTTGGGGGTCGAATGACCCTTTCACAGGGGTCGCCTAAGACCATCAGAAAACACATATATAATTACATATTGTTTTTGTGATTAATCATTATGCTTTAATTATGTTCAATTTGTAACAATGAAAATACATCCTGAATATCAGATATTTACATTACAATTCATAACAGTAGCAAAATTACAGTTATGACATAGCAAAGAAAATAATTTTATGGTTGGGGATCACCACAACATGAGGAACTGTATTAAAGGGTTGCGGCATTAGGAAGGTTGAGAACCACTGTGCTAAAGCAATCCCAATATCAAACAAGGTCCTAGATTATTTGCTCTTTAATGTTCTTATATTGCTCTTTATACTCCAAGTCTCAAAATTCTACTGAAGTTAAATAATTTTTTTAACTTAAATATAATATTAATATAGATAAGTATATAATATACAATATGTAAAATTTTAATATATAATAAATTATATAAAATACAGATACTATAAGTTTAAACTGGCTCTCAATTAACCATATTTTATGTCATAAAATTTAAACAAAGCTATATTTTAGAAACTTTAAGTGTTTTTAATATTTCATTATTTGAAATAACTGAATCCCTTCTCAGCTATTATTCAGTTGTAATTTTTCCCAATTTTATTTTAATTTAAAAAATTGAACCATTAGCTAAACAGAATAAACAAATAGAGAAAAAGTTCTATCACTTCTCTGATGACAATTCTCTGACACTAACTAGGTGTTCTGCAATTTAATTCAATTCTGACAGCAACTACTTGTACCTGAGTCCACAGTTAAAGAGAAAATTCTCCACCAGATTACCTTCAATTCGGATGTCAGCCACCGTCAGGGAGGCCATCAGTACTTCTGAATAACAGGCTATAAATTTGGGGTTCTACAAGCGCCTCAAGTTTGACGATTTGCTAGGACAACTCTGAATTCACTGAAAGCATTACACTTATGATTACAGTTTTATTGTAAAGAATAGAGGACAGGAGCAACCAAATGTAGAGATGCTTAGGACAAAGTCTCTGTGGAAGGGGCTCTTAATTCAAAGCTTCAATGCTCTCTCCTGGTAGAATCTGGGGACATCACCCTCCCAGCACATCACTGTGTTCACCAACCAGGGATCTCCACTCAGCTTAAAGTCAAGAGTTTTCATTGGGGTTTTAACACCTAGGCAAGACTGAGTTCCATCCACAAGGCCAATGATTTAATCAGCCTCCAGCCTCCTAACCATCTGCCTCTGGACACTTGGCTGTCCAAAGTTATGACCCTCTAATCACATGGTTGGGCTCTTTGGTGAAGAGCTTCCATCTTGAATCTATCTTGAGGGCCCCCATGAGTCAGCACATTAGCATACCAAAGACACATCTATCACTCAGGAAATTCCAAAATTGTTTCAGCTTTGTGCCAGGAACCGGGGACAGATACCATGTATAGTCTCTATCATGTATCTATCTATCCATCCATCATCCCAATATCCTACTAGTGGTCTAGAATTGAAGCAGCTTATTGTAGTTTACTATAAAAATGGCAGACTCCTTTTCACACACCCACATTAAGCTTTGAGAGACTATTTAGTAGATTTAGATTAATTATGGTCAAACACAGGAAATTTAGGTTTAAAAAAAATTTGCCTCTTCGTTGATGGTTAATGAGGAAATTAAGGGATAACATTTTTGATTAGGCATACCCAGGGTGCTTCTGGGGACTCCCATGCATTGAAGCCATTAGAAGTATTTACTCTAGGTTAAGGTCACATTGGAGTGAATCTAAGTTGCGTGAGTAAAAGAAGTCTGCATTTTCTTTCCCTACTCTTCTGCAAATGAAATACTGGCTTCAAGCAATCTTTTTTTACCAGGAAGCATTTTACTGTGATATTTTAATTAAGTGGCTCTGTTTAACCAACAACTCAATCTGATGCTTTTCATGGGAATTTTTTTGGTCTAAATATATCTCTAGAAGCAAAGGTATATTATCATTTATGTCAGGAAGTGACATGATCTTAGTACTTGTTAATCCATAAATAAGGATGTGTCTATCACAGGCAGAGAAAATGAAGGGGTGGGGGAAGGAACAATGCATAGCAGCAGGGATTGTGTGCATGTCTAGCAGAGCGTTGAGAAAATGAGGATGCTGCTGATTTTGTTCTCATTCTATTCATCACTGAAGTTGTGGAGATAATATGAAAAATGGGGATTGTCATTCTTTTAAGTCAATATAATATACATGCACTTTATAAGGTTTATAGCTTTTCTATGGTTTTGTGGCAAGATTTATAGAAACTTATAGAACACTTCTGAAGTCAAACAGGAATGAAATCCCTGAAAAATGGAGTGTTCTGTTAGATGGAATTGACGCTAAAGGCATACATCCTACTTATGCCCAGTTTTGATGCAAATGCTGAAATGACAGGTAGAGAGAGGGGAATTACCATGTCTGCTTATAGTCCCTGAAATGACATCCCTTGGATAAATCTCTCTGCCAGGGGAGAAACAGACTATCTGGTATTTTGACAAGAAAGAGTTTATAAACACTAGAGAAAACTTGGACCTTGACAAAGAAGAGCTTGGAGGGGAGGGGAGGGGAGGGGAGGGGGTCAGGGACAAAGAGTCCAACCAAGAACGTCTGGGTGAAGAGAAGCCAATACTACACAACACGGTTGCAGAATCTAGTGATGTGGGTTTTAGTTGTAGAGATGGCTGTGGAGCAGTGTGGGGTCTCTTTTACTCATTTCTCTTATCATGTCATTGAGAAAGAATTGAATTCGTAATAAAAATTATTCTGGATAATTTCTAATTAATTTGAAACAGAGAAGGAAAATGAGACTTAAGAGATCTTTATATCTCGGCAACAGGAAATGTTTACACCCCTCCAAATGGACTTGCGTGATTTAGGCTACTCACCCAGCTGTAGAATTTCTCTCGCTGTGGCTCATTAGGTGATGAAGGGAGAAGAGGGTAGGGGTCTGATTGAGGGTCCTGCATGAGCCTCAAGGAGGATACAAAAGATGAAAAGCTACCTTGGCAACCATTGGTATGTCGCCGTAGCTACTGTACAGGATTCATTATTTATTAAATAAGTGACAAATATACTCAAAAATTGCAGCCACATGGGCTGCACAATTGCATTTTCATATTATTAACATGTTGCCAACTTACAACTCTTCGAAGTCCGAGTAAATGTTTTGACAAGAGGAGACAGCAAGGACAAATAAGAAGTAGCGGTCTTGAAGAAATTCAGCCCCACTTTTAACAGCTTTAAAGTCTTAAGAGTGTTTTCACTGGGGCAGTACCAGATAAATTGCTCTTATATGTGCATGCAAAAGGCTAAAATTCCTTTGAAAGTTTATAATTTCTCATGGGAAAACACAACATAAAAGTTACTTTTACTCATAGAAAAACAAAACCATATTTTCCTGTCAACCTTTGCTGTTGGGAATTTCAAACTTTTTGCATTTTTTTCCTGTGATTCTTAGCTGGCCCAAGGGACAGGCGTTTACAACATAATTTACTTTCAACGTGTCTCTGTAAATCATTGTAATACTCTATTGCTTGTGCAGAGGAAAAAAAAAAGTTCCCAATGGGGTTTCTTGTCCCACTTTCCCTGGGCTCCAAGAGCCCAAACAAGAATATAAACTTTCCCTTTTTAATGTCCAGCCTCAAAGACAGATGCAGAGAAAGAAAATATCAGACAATGAATACAGGTGAAGTTGAAACCATGGGCAGGCTTCCAGGCAAAAGATTATTATATTTTAAGATTAATTGGGAGAGGGGAGATTTGCCCAAGGTGATGTGGAAATTTAAAAATACTCAAGTCATTCTAGAGTAGGTGGGTTGCCCTCAGCCAAATGACTTAATCTTTTTTCATAAGGTCATTTTTAAAATATTTTTTTTTCCTAAGGACCTGTAGCATACTTTTGCCAAGCTATTAATATCAAGGATCATTCAGTTTTACATGAGAATTTGATGACTTGTACACTGGTTGAACCTTCACCTTTACAACCTTAATGGGAATTTATTAGCTATTTCACAGTGTGTAAATTTGAATCTAGGTCAAATGAGAAAGAAAAATAGGGCATATCCAGGCCTGAAGAGTAACCTGAAAAATGATATATCAGAACCAAAAAAAGATAAGGTGAAAAATTAAACAGATGATTAAAAGTGTCTTAAGCAATCTGAGATTTGAAGGCAGAACCTGATAAATTATAGACTATTTGAGCTCAAATTCAGGTGACTAGTGAGCCTGTTTCCTACACAAGAGCTGAAGATTAAGGAGTTAAAATATTGTATTAACCTGCCTCTGCTAACTGTCCATAACAGGAAATGTAACCCAGGTGGGTTTGATATTCACAAGATTAAAGCGTATGTCTACCATCAAATGGTCACCACATTAAAGCTGTTTTAATGAGGCCTTGGGAGATAATGAATGAATGTCGCTAATTCACTACAGAGAAGACAGCCTGACCTTCTTCTGACCTCTTTGCCGCCAGGTATCTTAAACAACATATTAGTTCTGCTTAAAGCCAAAATGGGACGGTCTGCAAGATAAAAACAAGCCAAATGCTGCAGAGAATGACTTTTGCTGGTGCTAAAGCCAGAAAAAAAATGTTCTCCCTAGAGTTCTTATAAAAAGAACACCATGTAACAGGATGAAAATCATCCTCGCTGACACCTTTATCTCACACACAGCCCGCGGCTTCATCAGGCTGTTTCCTATAGTGGCCCTCAATGTAATATTGTCCAGTTACATCGTGCCGGGAAAATACCACTAGGTAAAGGCATGGGTGGAGGACTATTATTTAAGGATATAACTCCTTGCTGGTTTAACTTAATCCTGAATACATTTTAGAGGATTTCGAGGGACTGCTTACCTATCAGGTAAGGATTCATAAATATCAAGCATTTGATAGACTTAAGATAGCAGTGTATTAGAGATTGTACTGGCAAGAAAATCTTCAGGACAAAACCAAGTTATTGTGATTCCACTTGTTTTTCCACGCAGCT
This sequence comes from Myotis nattereri, assembly GCF_964212035.1. Taxonomy (NCBI): domain Eukaryota; kingdom Metazoa; phylum Chordata; class Mammalia; order Chiroptera; family Vespertilionidae; genus Myotis; species Myotis nattereri. The sequence goes on along the minus strand of NC_138082.1, from coordinate 67,344,927 downwards.
GGAATAGGTGGTAGGTCTTTGTAGAAACTGAGGAACCAGAGACCATTTTCCCAAGTAAAAGATAATCTATCTCTGCTAAGAGGTGAACTAAAGGAGTAGCTATGATTAGGGGGGAAGGGACAGGCAGGAAACACTCTAGCAACTATTTTGCTCATGGACTACAAAACTGTCAAGTAAGGTAAAATTAGTACAAGTGAGAATCTATTTTAAGACTTGACCAACACAGATATAGTTAAGTACATTAACTTGCAATGGTTTCGGATATTTTTCTGGAAGAAATAAAACATTTGGATAGCATTGATGGATTTTATATGAGCCTCGTATTAGAATAGTCCTTCTCCTAAATCAGTGGTTCTCAACCTTGGCTGCACATTAGAATCACGTGGGAATCTTTTTAAAATCCCGATTTCTGGGCCTCATCCTCCAGAAATTCTGTTTCTTTGTTATGGGGTGGGGCCACAACATTAGTAACAAAGAAACAGAATTTCCGGAGGATGAGGCCCAGAAATCAGGATTTTAAAAAGATTCCCAGGTGATTCTAATGTGCAGCCAAGGTTGAGAACCACTGCCCTAAATAAACTTGTATGAGAGTAGTCTTTCTCCTAAATACACTTGTATTAGAATGGCCGTTTTCCTAAACATGCTTATCAAGAAAGTTTACAGGTGCATCCAATGAATATTGTGATTTGTTTATATGTGCAGAGCCTCAGGTTTTTTGTTTGTATGTGTGTGTGGTTTTTTTGTTTTGTTTTTAGGATATCTGTAGTTTTAAATGTTGAAGAAAAGTGAAGCAAGAGGGAAAAATCCTCAAAATTATTTTCCAGGCCAGACTTATTTGGCAGTCACATTCAGGAAACTATGAAGTGTATCGAGTTTTGAGTATTGTATTTGGACACCAATCCATAACTGCAGTCATCGGTTTACTGACAACCATCTGCTTGGACACTACCCCCCCCTCCGCCCCCGCTCTAATAAGTGATGTTAAGTTAAAATGACAACAAACAATTTCGGCAGCAAAAGTAAAAATGAAGATAGCACTCTTGAATTCATACAAAGTCCAATAGTTATCTCATTTCATCATTATCCAAGCACATGTAGGTAAAGAGTGTTATCAAACGATTTCCATCACAACCAAGATATGTGAGAGAATGATCTATGTTGGTTTTTGCTTTTTTTTTTTTTTAAATTTGTCATGTCTCTATTCACAGTAACCTTGCCTTGTCAGTGATGAGTCAAACACAGCTTTCTCTCAGTAACTTACTTTACCTGAATCCTTACACATTATAAAAGTAAGATAGCGGCTTAGTCAATGTTGGGCACCCCTTTACCCTTTGGTGTTTTCTCAGTCTGGCTACTCTACTTATTTCAATGACTCCCCAATATCCACATGTAGCCTAGTCCTCTTGCAGGAGGTCCAGACCTACAGCGTCATGACCTACAAGGTATTTTATTTTAAATGTTTTATAGACATGCTCAAAACCAAACCTACTTTTTCCTGTACCACCCTCCCCTATACAGCATCCATCTACTTAGTTTTGTTGAAATCTCCAGGAAAAGAACCACCGCATACCCAGTTGCCTATGTTAAAAACTTAGAATAATTGTTCATTTGTCTTTCTCCTTTCTTTTTCACAAAGGAATTAGACACAATGTCCTGCATATTAGGTTACAAATGAATGAAAATATAACTTAAATATTTTTAAGAAAAAAAGAACAGAAATTCCTTGGATTATTTACCTGAAAAGCTTAGTCCTATATGGCTGTAAGGCTTAGCTTCTGCCCTTGGGCCTCCTTAGGATTCTTTCCACCTCTTAGCTCCATTTCTCTCTGTTATTTCCATTGCTGATAAGTTCTCTGGTTAGGGTGGCTAGAAGTCTGCTGACAGCTCCAGATTTATAGACTATCCCCTCAGCAATTCCAGCTGAAAAAAAAAAGTGCCCCCTCCTCAAAGAAAATGTCCGGGAATCTAATCTTATAGTCTTTGTTCTGCCAGAATTAGAGATCAAGTGTTTATACCTGATCCAGAGAGCGTGAGTAGGCGGAGACATCGATATGATTGGCCGGTCTAAATTACACATCCACACCTGCAATAGAACTAAGGTTAATACCACCTGAGTTCCAAGAATGAGAACTGTGAAGCATTAATAACTCAAGCAGGGGTCCTCAAACTTTTTAAACAGGGGGACAGTTCACTGTCCCTCAGACCGTTGGAGGGCCGGACTATAGTTTAAAAAAAAACAAAACTATGAATAAATTCCTATGCACACTGCACATATCTTATTTTGAAGTAAAAAAACAAAACGGGAACAAATACAATATTTGTATTTGCATGTGGCCGTAGTTTGAGGACCCCTGGCCCAGAGATTATGGTTCTCAACCTTCTGGCCCTTTAAATACAGTTCCTCATGTTGTGACTCAACCATAAAATTATTTTTGTTGCTACTTCATAACTGTAATGTTGCTACTGTTATGAATCATAATGTAAATATCTGATATGCAGGATGGTCTTAGGCGACTCCTGTGAAAGGGTCGTTCGACCGCCAAAGGGGTCGCGACCCACAGGTTGAGAACCGCTGTGAAGTGGGTACTAGCAGAATATTCTAAGAATGTGCACATTTTCCTTTTCCTAAACATAAGCAAAATATAGAAAATGTGTGAATGTATTAAACTCTAACCTTGATATAGTTTTAACTATACAATAGAAATTGGTGAGAAGTAGGGTTATTTTGGAAGTCATCTGGGTTGACTTGGAAAGCTTCTGCCTGTATTTTCCTCTGAACATGCAGCAATTTTTATGTATATATAGCAAGGCTTAATGATTTTACTTTTTCAAAACAAATTCTGGATTTTCAAAATAGAGAATTAATTTAGGTTTTTCTAACTTAAATAGTAGAATAATAGTTCAAGGGAGAGACTAAAAGTAAGAGAAAATGTTTTTTAGCTTGAAGGAGTAAAAGCATCAATGACTTCAATTATGCACATTAAGTACATAAAGATTTTTCATACTAATTTTACCCACCAGTTGTTCCTTTCCATTAAAAATTAAACAAAAAGAAAATCTAAATATGCAGAAAGAGGATTTAGATTAGGGCAGTGGTTCTCAACCTTGGCTGCACAGTAGAATCACCTGGGAATCTTTTTAAAATCCTTATTTCTGGGCCTCATCCTCCGGAAATTCTGTTTCTTTGTTACTAATGTTGTGGCCTCACCCTATAACAAAGAAACAGACTTTCCAGAGGATGAGGCCCAGAAATCGGGATTTTAAAAAGATTCCCAGGTGATTCTACTGTGCAGCCAAGGTTGAGAACCACTGGATTAGGGACAAGGAACCTGATGTTTCCATGCATATTGAATATACCTATGGCAGGACCAGAGCCTCAGGTAGCCCGGACATGGAGTTGAGCATGTCTGGCTGCCATAACACAAGATTGGCTTCCCACCCCCATGCTCCTCTCTGATCCTTTCCCATTAAGGAAGCAGAAAAAGCTCTGAGCTGTGTGCTCAAATGCACTCACCATGAAAATGAAGGTATTTCTTTCTCTTCTGCTACATTTCTATTTAGGTGTGAAAGATGCTATCTTCCCAGAATGGTTTATACTGAGCTTCTCAAAATTCAGGAATTGGAATAACTTAGAGAGCATGGCTAGGCCCCACTCATGTAGAATCTGATTCAGTAAGTCAAGATTGGGCCTGGGAATTTTCATTTCTAAAGTGCCCAGGTGATGCTGAAGTTGCTGCTCCAAGCAGCCCCCTATGAGAGTCACTGGTTTCCACATTTCCCTGGTGTGGCAAAAATGACTTTGGGGATTCTTTTAGAATTATGTGACTTTGAAATGCAAGTGTCCAGTTGGGCCATATACTTAATGAATTAATTCTAAGCCTCCATCAGCAGTATTTTCTTAGAACATTTTGATCACTGGACTCATATGAAGCATTTTCTCACTTTTTCTTAGGTGTAGGGGACTGGAAACTTCCTTTTAGAGAACTCTGGCTTGTGGCCTTTTCCCTGGTGATTATTTTCTTTCCTATCCAAGCTCCTCTCTTCCCTCTCCTCTCTGCAGCCAACATATTTCCAATCCTAAACTGAAAAACACAGGCCTAATCAGAATTTCAGTGAATAAGGCCAGAGTCTTTATGTTTTTCTAAGGCCTCACACCCAATGAAAATGAAGTGTCCAAATGGCCTCATGTTTTTGTAGTGGGTCCTGGTGTTTTAGTAGAACATGTTCAACAACAGTATAATATGCATATCCCGAAGTGCTGCATCTTAAGCAACTTAGATGGAAGCAGAGATGGGGTGCTTTGGAAACCAGTTTTGTTTGTGTTCTTTTTCTGCAAAGTGGTTCTAGAGGTGAAGAAGACTGAAGATAAAGAATCATACAGGGAATCCAAATAAAAGTGTTTCGTGACATGTGCGCATGGACTAAATGAAGTATTTCTAAATTTTATAGGAAAGGTGACATTTTATAGAAAAGGTGACTTTAAATCTGCATGAATAATACAATTATAAACAAATTAGATATCACAAGGAGAAAAGCATTTAAGTGAACTCTCTCTTCTCTTGAATTACCTGGCCCCTTGGCTACCTTGAATAACTCACTCATGAACTTATAAACTACTCAAGGTAGGCCACAAAATCCAAGGCATGTGGCCATGGCATGAGTTCCAGCTGGGTTTGAGAAAAAGTGAGAAGCCTTCTACTTTAAGTCGGTAAAATTCTTTCCTCCTGTTTTTGTCTGTTGTGCAGTGGTCAGACTCTTGTCAAGGGTGCAGAGGACACTCCAGCAATTTAACTGAGTGTTTCATCTCCTTGCTTCCCTCAGCCTCGGAGGGTCCAGGGTCTCTGTTTATTGACAGCCCTTTAGAGTTTGCAGAGAAGTCTTCCATCCATTTGGAACCAGCTTGTTTAAATTGGCAGAAAGAGAGGTCCCACTGCCCATTTGATGTATGAGGAAATGAGGCTCTGAGGAGAAAATCGGGGAGCTAATGTATGGAAAGCACTCGCTTCAGGTGCAGCACAGAGTAAACCACTGTTATGTGTAAGGTATAGTGCCTCTCTTCAGACATTTATATAGAATAGACTAGAAAAAATCCACGGTGATAAGTTCTCTAGCAGAGTTAGGCATAAAATACAAACGAAATGGAGAGAAGGGAACAACCAACTCAATCTGGAAAGGCTACAGAGCGGTTCTCAGAGACAGGAGGAACTCAGCACATGGGAGACCCATCACATTTATCAAATGGATACATAAGAACATAGATGATTTCACCATGAAATTTAGATAAAATGATGCCTTATTCTGCTGCAATATAAGTAGATTGATTTTTATCAGAACCACTTTTTTTTTTTCCTCTTCTTTTTGGTTGAATGATAATATGTAGTCAATAGCTCCCAAAGGGGTGATTCATCAAAATAAGGGAGGAGTTGTTAATAAATACAAACCCGAGATACTTTGGTAATTCAAATTCCACCTCAGAGAAGAGAGGGTGGAGTAGAGTAGCAAAGGACCATATACTTTGTGAAATCTCCCAGGTGTTTCTGGTTATCAGCAATTCTGGAAACCATTGGTTTATTACAGCTGTTTTCCTCCCTGGCCGAACACTGGAGTCAGCCTTTTAAAATGACTCAAACCTAAGCCCTGCCCTAGTCTTCCCTTCTTTCTTTTTTAAGTGCTCCAGGGTTGTAAGGTGCAGCCAAGGTTGAAGGTCGCTAGTTGAAGCAGATGAGTCAAGTATTGTGCTTAGATAACAAAGGGTGGGCAGGGGAAGGGAGGGACTAAAACACATGTTAGAAATAAAAAGGCACTCTGACACTCATGGACGGTTTATTATGAATGATAAGTTCTTTGAATCTATGTTTGTTATTTATTTATATTTTTTACCTCTCTCCCAACCCCCAAGCCTTATAAGGGTGGAGTTACTAGTTCTGATGCTAGTTTCCACCCCACATGCAGCCTGGAATGTTTCCTTCAGTGAGTACTTGCATCTTCAGGGAGAAGAAATGAAGACATTCTTCACAGGATCCAGTTTAAATGGAGCACAGTGTCTGTCCTTTTGATAAGAGGTGAGACAGTTTACCAGTCCTTTTACCCTACATATGACACTGTGTGGGCAACTGCCCAGTGTGTAGGCAATCCTGATGTTCACTGTGGTCAATAACACATTTTGGGGAAGATATCCTAAAATTCCAGAATTTTCTAATTTTATCAGAAAAAATAAGGAAAGAAAGCTAAAGTGAGAGATTAATCAAGCAATCAGATTGCAAGTTTTGAAACTCAAGAGGATGACCTATTTTGCAAGGGATCATAATCTACTTAGAGAAGACACTTCTATTTTAACTATATATAAACAACCATTGAAGACAAGTCTCTAATAAGTGAAGTGAGTCCTCATTTTGGCTAGTCTCATGGAACTTTTTCATGGTTTTTTGACACTGTTTGCCCCACAGAAATCCTTCCAGGCTTTGAATAAGAAATTAGATATTCTATTTAAGATTGTCAAAACCAATCCTGAATTAATCTTGTGGTTCAAATGCTACAATAAGACAAACATATGAAAAGTTGTTTTCAGGTCAGCCAGTGTGGTTGAGTGTCGACCTAGGAACCAGGAAGTCACCATTCGATTCCTGGACAGGGCACATGTCCGGTTTGAGCTTGGTCCCCAGTATGGGGTATGCTGACCAATGATTCTCTCTCATTATTGGTGTTTCTACTTCTCTCCCTTCCTCTCTGAAACAAATATTTTTTTAAAAGAAAGAAAAGTTGTTTTAAATGATATCTATAATAATAAAAGGGTAATATGCTAATTAGACCAGACATCCTTCTGGACATCATTCTGGACATCCTTCTGAACAAAGCCAGGGCCAGAGGGAAGCCGGTGCTAGCAGCCAGGGGAAGGAAGGCCTACTCTTGCACCAATTTTGTGCATTGGCCCTCTACTATTTTCTATAATTATGGAGAGTTGGAAAAATAAAATCATAAGTATATATAAATTATAAAATAACTTACAGTTTTAATATTTATGATATAGTGATGTTTGTGACACTATTTTCAAAGTGAATAATATATTTTAGTTTGTTATAGTTAAACAATATTTCATTAATCTTTCATTAAATTAGTGTAATTCTTTCTTCCATTTATTGGAGCAAATTTGCCAGTGGCTTGTCCCTGGCATTTTGCTGACAGAGCTTCAGTTAGAGAATCATTCATGTGTGTGTGTGTGTGTGTGTGTGTGTGTGTGTGTGTGTGTGTGTTAATTATATATGCATTTATGCAAGGTATTTTGTTCTCCCTCTAAACATTCTTTTCTCTCTATCTTCCTCTGTTTTGGATAACTTAAGTTTCTATCTTTATTGGTGTAATATCACTATTTTAATTCAACTAAAATCTGAGATAGAATGACATTCTTTTGGCTTTTGTCTGAACTTTATTTGATGTTTCTGTTTAATGAGCACACACTTTTTAAATTTTAAACTTAGGAATACTCATGTGTGTATTTTGCATTAAATGCCTAATTTTTTTTTTCCTGTAGGTCATAGACTAAGCCTGAGTTAGGCCATTTGTTACTAAGCAATATTATTTATGCCACATACCAATTATTTATAATATCTGAATGTTTTATGTTCTGTGGAGGTACTCTAGCTGTTTCCTGGTTTATCCCTATGTTTAAATTTCCTGCATGGTATTATAGACTGTGGAGCATGACAAAACTCAAATGAGTAGAAATAGTTATCTAAGTCATGAATCCTATCCCACCTCAGGCCACTTATTATAATATTTACTAGAGGCCTGATGCACAAAATTTGTGTTAATTTGATATTATTATATTTTATTAAAATCTTATCTAATAAAAGATAAACATGCAAATTGACTATACCTCTGCTACACTCACAAGCCATGCCCACAAGCCACGCCCAACAGCCAATCAGAGCAACTATATGCAATTAACCCAACCAAGATGGCGGCCGGCAACTAGGGAGCTGGAGCAAGCAGGAGGCTTGGTTGCCCCGGCAATGGAGGAAGCCAAGCTTCCTGCTTGCCCTGGCCAGCTGTAGCCTCCACTCAAGGCAACAAAGTTTCCATTATAGAAGATAAATAAATCCCAGATACCTGCTTCCAGCCAGCCTCCACTGGGAGTTTGGGTGGCTGGGGGCCGTGGCTAGCCTGAAAACAGCCATCAGCCTCTCACCCGGGATGGCCACACCCTCATGGGGTGAGGGTCCCCACTGGGGGACTTGGCCAGCCTGAAAACAGCCATCAGCCCCTCATCCAGGCTGACCAGGCACCCCAGCGGGGACCCCCACCCTGATCTGGGACACCCTTCAGGGCAAACCAGCCGGCTCACACCCTTGCACCAGGCCTCTATCTATATATATAAAAGCCTAAGCGACCCTCACAACTGAAACAATGGAACAGGCTGCTTGGGGTAACCAGGCCAGCAGGGGGTTTAGTGAGGGATGACCAAACAACTGAACAGCAGGCTGCATGGGGTGATCAGGCTAGTGGGGAGGGTGCATGAAGGGTGACAAGGCCAGCAGGGGGGCAGTTGGGGGTGGCCAGGTGAGCAGGGAGGGAAGTTGGGGGTAACCAGGCCAGCAGGGGGAGCAGTTTAGGGGTGACCAGGCCAGTGGAGGGGTGCAGTTGGGGGCAACCAGGCCAGCAGGGGGGATGGTTAGGAGTGACCAGGCTGGCAGGGAGGGAGATGTTGGGGGCAACCTGGCCAGAAGCAGGGGGCAGTTAGGGGTGACCAGGCAGGCAGGCAGGTGAACAATTAGGAGACAGTGGTCCAGGATTGCGAGAGGGATGTCTGACTGCCGGTTTAAGCCAGCAATCAAACATCCCCCGAGGGGTCCCAGATTGGAGAGGGTGCAGGCTGGGCTGAGGGGACACCCCCTCCTTGCACAAATTTCATGCACTGGGCCTCTAGTCCTATATGATAAAAGGGTAATATGCAAATTGACCCTCACAGCAGAAGGACTGGGAATGACTGGTCACTATGACACACACTGACCACCAGGGGGCAGACGCTCAATGCAGAAGCTGCCCCCTGGTGGTCAGTGCACTCACACAGGAGGAGCTCTGCTCAGCCACAAGCCAGGCTGATGGCTGCCAGTACAGCGGTGGTGGTGGGAGCCTCTCCCGCCTCCTCAGCAGCACTAAGAATGTCCGACTGCAGCTTAGGCCTGCTCCCCGCTGGCAAGTGGACATCCCCCGAGGGGTCCCAGACTGCGAGAGGGTGCAGGCTGGGCTGAGGGACCCCCCCACCGAGTGCACAAATTTTTGTGCACTGGGCCTCTAGTTGTAAAATAATTAACAATGTATAATTAGGTCACAGTATACTGTGACTATTGATAATGCATTTTATACTTTCTGTATAATAACTTGGCTTCAAAGGTCATGAAATTTTCTAAATCCTTTTTTCTTTTCATTCAGAAATTTCCTGTAATCACATGTTTGGGGGAAATGTTACTTTTGCTTTGATTTCCACTGTTAACCTACCATGACAAGTAGTACCTAAAATTTAACCTTCTTTCTGAAGCCTTGCTGGAAACTCATTCATTTAAGTACTTAAGTACTTAAGCATAGACTCTGTGCTTTCCAGGTAAAAAATTTGATCTTCTACTTCTGATATGTATAGACACTATTGCTCCTAGTATCAGAAAAACCCTGGAAAAGGCAAACAAACAGACAAAATATCCAAAACATTCCATTTGTTGATTTTTATACTATTACTAGAGGCCCAGTGCATGAATTCGTGTAGGGGTGGGGTCTGGATGGCCAAGGGGAGGGGCCATGGGGGGTTGGCCAGTCCTGCCCCCAATTGGGCCGGTTGGCCAGCCACAGTGGGCATCATAGCAACTGGTCGTTCTGGTTGTTCCAGTGTTCCAGTCGCTGGCTATATATATATATATATATATATATATATATATATATATATATATATTTTACTGTTTGCTGTCTTCACCTACCCCAAGTTAACTTTCCTCAATTGCTCCTTTGGATGTCTACCACACTGTCAACTCATTCCTCTAAGGTTTAGGAGGTCCATTATAAAGCCTTAGGGTACTATTGTTCTCTGTCATTTGTTTGTGCCTCCCTGGAAAGTGGATCCAGAAATCCATAGTAATGGAACTCCCTGTTTTAGTTTTCTAAGGCTGCTATAACAAAATACCACACAACAGGTGGATTAAAGCAAAGGAATTTTATTGTGTCACAATTACAGAGGCTAGAAGTTTGAGATGGAGGTGTGTTTTGAGAGCTATGAGGAACACTGTTCCATCACTCTTCCCTAGTTTCTGGTGGTCTGTTGGCAATCTTTGATATTCCTTGGCTTATAGATGCATCACAACTGATCTCTGCCTTCATGTTCATATGCAATCTGTGTGTGTGTGTGTGTGTGTCTTTTATAAAGACACCTGTCATTTTGGATTAAGGGGACCACCCTAAGTCCAGTATAACATTTTCATATATTTCTTCATGATTTTGAAGAGAAGCACTACTACATACTTCCTTGGGAAAAAAAGTGACTAGAGGTTATAATTTGTTTGAATAGGGGTAGTGCATATTATAATCTCTGTATAGCAACATCACTTTTAATCCCATAATTTATGTTTCAATGACAAAAATTTCTGTTGCGTTGTTTTTTACATAATAAAAATATATGTTCATGATTTCACATATAAGCTTCCAGAAATGTGGTAGTAGTATGCATGTGTTGTGATTATTGTATGATTATTTTTGCCTAATTTTCATGATCCTAGAATCTGCATGGTGGGAAAAGATTTTGGAACTCAAGGTCTTATGTTTGCTTTAGTAGCCTTATTGCTATTTGGAATTGCTTTTTATTGACACAACAAAAAAGTTCTATAGGGTTACTTTTTGTTTTTCTCAATTTTATGGTAAAACTACATTATTCTGGGTTTTGAAATGCAATTAGATTTTAATTATTTACTTTTTTTTTTTTTACTTTCTTCAGGATTCTACGCCATAAAATAACTAATCATTCAGTGAAAATTTACCTTTAGTTTAACCATATATTTATACTTCTATCTCTGTTGCCTTCTGTAACCGATGATCATTTTAGTACCAGCTGATTATTAAAATATATTTTACAGAAATGCTAAAATAATTTTATGACTTTTTTCTAGTTTGGACTTTTATGAAATGTCACTGACTCGTGTGTGTGTGTGTGTGTGTGTGTGTGTGTGTGTGTGAGAGAGAGAGAGAGAGAGAGAGAGAGGATGAGAAACTAATTTCATATGCCTGTTTACTGAGAATTGTTAAACAACAAAAGACAATGCTTCTCTATAGATTTTTTTTTTTTTGCTTGCTTTTGCACAAAACTAAACTCAGTACATTTGGGATCTACCGCTATTCTGTGTTCACCCAGGATTACAAAATATTTAGCACTTAAAGGCTTTACCCTGGTCATAACCTTCCCACATAAAAAGAAAAAGAAAGAAAGAAATGAAAGAAGACAAAAGAGAGAAAGAAACACATGAATGAAGTAACAGTGTAAGGGCGTGTTGTTTGTTTGTTTGTTTGTTTGTTTGTTTTTGCCTTGTTGTAATCCAATGATTGAAATCTGTCTGATTGGAAACATTTCAATGGAAAATAAGGCTGCGAGTTTCTGGCAACAAATCCACAGTACCTGATGCTTGGTGGGTACCATAGTGACTGTTGGGTAAGGATGTTAGAACGTGGCTATGTGTCTGCAGGCAGTTGGATAGTTCTCTCCAATTTATGGAAATAGATGGGCTTCACTACATTTTTACATTTTGAAAGATTTTTTTCAAGGTGAGACTCCACCACAGTGTCGTGCCTTTATTGGCAGTCAGCAATGCACGTCTTCTTAATAGCTTTGGAGTCGTTCATATTGTTGTACTTTATAAGTTGTGTTAACACGAAGGGCAAGCATTAGAAGAGAACTAGGAAATACGTTTTGTAATATTTCACAAGGACTTCTGGAAGCCTAAGAAAGCTAAGAAAATACTCTTGTAAAACCTGTCTCCCTGACCCAAAACTTCCTATCTCCATCCCAGTAAGTTAAACCATAGTTTCTGAACTAAGCCTGAGGTTCATTGATTTACTTTCAGCTCTTAAGATTTGCATAGTAAACTCTCTGATTCAAACCGTGAAAGAATAGAAAACAAGCTTCTTTAAGTCAAGTGTGCTCTGGGTTTATTCTTTGTTTGTTCGCTAGATTTATACGGCACCTTTGACCTGAGGTCTAGGGCACTTTTTTAGGTCAGTTCCTTCCCCACCTTCTTAAAATTGATCACTTGAGTTGTAATCTGTGAACCACCTCAGTGACTCCCCCTGAGCTCTCACTGGCATCGCGCACCGGCTGCTCATGTCAGAACCACAGAACACTACAGCATGTCAGATCCATGCAACGCTAGCTCTCCATGAGAGACATTCGTCAACGTCTTATTGCAACTGATGCCCTCTTTGGGAATTTTTTGTTGTAAAATTGTAGCCACGAGACTAATAAAAAAAATATCTGCACATATACAAAAGGTGCCATTGGTTTTTATGTTTGCCCCTTTTTATATCCTTCAAAGAATAATATCTTAGCAGAAAATATACATTGTTTTACCCCCTCAAATGCCAGTGCTAAAAGGCAGACAAACCTTCAAGGAGACGGTTGATCCAGTGGAAACCAAGTGAAAAGAGATGAATCAGGGGTCTGGGAAGAGGAGAGGGATGGCAAAGCCAGGGCAGGTCTACCTCTCAGGGCGAAGCCAATTTTCTGATGAGTCAGCTTTTCTCCAAAGGCCCTCAGTTTAAAGCAGGGAAGGATGACGGAAACTGCCTTGGTTAATTGTCAGCTCACACCTTTCTTTAATGAGTTTCCTAGAAGTTTATGGCTAAGTTACCCTGGTGACTCAGGTAGGGTTTCTGTCAACTCCAGCTAAGCCTGTCAGAGTAGGAAAATGGGGGTCCGTTTGCTGATTAATGAAAATAATAATTATGTACCGATGAAAGGAAAGAGAGAAAGCGAAGAGCTTCCATGTTACTTTAAACAAAGAAGAGTTAAGGCCTTATCTTAACTGTGCATTGGCACCGCAATGTGAAATGGTCATGCAAAATTAATTTTTAATGTGTTCAATTTATATTAAAAATTTCTGCAAGTGTGTGGATTTTTTTTCCAAGGCTGGAGTGCTACTTCATTTACAATATTCCCTGAAGGTGTTTTTTTTTTTTTAAAGAGACTCTTAAACTGAAGCCATTTTAAGGGTTTTATGAGACATTATGTGAGCTTTCATATGCAAGTTAGTCGTTAAGTACCAGATATTATATTCTGTAATATGCTTAAGTGATATTAGAGGCTGTATATAGCCTGCAGTAATGGCTATTGCTGCTTTTTTTAATTTATCAAGAAAATGTTGCTTAAATAAGGAGCAAATCAATGCTGTTGTACAAAATATAAATGTAAGAAAGTATTTTTATATACTTGCTCCTTTCAGCCTCACTGAAAGGAAAAATATACAACCTATGTTCAGAGCTTCTATTGACAGAAATTATCAAAAACTAAAATAAAATAGCATATTTAGAACTAGAGAGCTGTGAAGAATACACAGAGTGACATTGAACAATGCATTATCCGTTGCTACTCGGTGCTTCATGAGAGATATAAAGACACATTTTATGCCCTTGGTAATTGTTTTTTGTATGCTTTCTGGCATTCAGACAAAGTAAAATCTCTTCCTGGATTTAAACCAGCTAAGTCTTTGACTAGTCTGACTACAAAGGGGAATATTTGTATTAAGCTGGATTCATTGGTCAAGCTTTGAAAAGCATGGATAAAGCCCCCACTGGGTGAGTGAAATTGACTTAAAAAATTAAAGACAGATTCTTGTACGATGCTCCTCCCACCCACTCTACAACTAGACCACAACTACTAGCACCTATCTCAGAATGCTGATAATTCTGTGTATATTTAAACAGTCTTTTAACATGGCTCTAAAATGACTTTTTTATTTGGCAGAAATAAGATTTGACCAGTTATTAACAAGCTATGTATTGTATCCAGGGGCTTATCATTATGGAAATAGGAGTTAGGCCTAAAAGTCAATCATGTCTAATTTTTTTAAATCTAAAAATAGTAAATAACCCTAAGAAAAATGAAGATTACCTCAATTTGGTAGTATAAAATTTATTTTAAACTTGTGTTTTTATATTAAAAGCATATGATTCATTAATTGAGATTATTACTTTCAACATTTTCCTCCACTATAGGCATTATCAACACACACACACACACACACACACACACAATGTATATGTATTGTTTCTTTTTTTTTCTTTTTTTTATCTGTTGTTTCTTAAGTAGTATCTTAAATATCACCAATGTACTCTGAACATTTCACACATTGAACTCACATTAGACAGAATTCCAGAAAAGCAAGTTCAATTGGGTTTTTCTTTGACACAGTGTTTGTTGGAACAAATGACAATATAATAAGCCCACATACAGAACAGCTTTTGGAGAATAGTAAAGGCTAAAGACATGTTTATTACTCCCATATCTAAAATATGGGTTAATGATTGCTTATTAATTACTTTTTATTTTTATTCCATAAACATTTACCAAACTATAACTATTCTCCTGGCACAAAGCTCCAAGATTCTGAAAGCTTCTACATTGCCTTCAAAATCACCAACAAAAAAGTGCATTATATTCACTATAATTTCAATGGTCCGTGTACTTTTGGTTTCCTAACTCTTAAAGAATGACAACAAAAATCTTGCATTTGAGAGATAACTTTCAGATAATCAGAACGTTTATTTGTATTAGAGCGGTCTATGCCAATATTCTCCGGAGATTTCTACTGCTTTTTCAATCTTGAGATGATTCTTATTATAATTGCTAACTATCCTTATTGTCAGTGTTGTTTTGTTTTTTAATGTCAACATGGGCAGGCGGGGTTTTCTGTTTGCAACCCTTCAAGCTGTAGAATCTTTCTCTGTATCCACATGTTTCCTGGTCCCCCGAGTCCCAGTGAACCCAAAGCTGCACATTTGAAAGGAAGACACTCTTCCAACTTTGCTCTCCGCCTTCCTCGGCCAGCTGCAGATCTCTCTCTCTCTTCTTCGTTCTCCGCTTTGCCTTATGATTAAATACATTTAAAATCAAAATCATCTTTTCCACTTGCCTTCCCTCTCCCAGCTGCCGATTCCCACCCGATCCGTTTGGAGTCAGAATTCATACCAATATTTAAAATCAAAATCATCTTCGGGTTTCTGGTCCCAGCCTAGCAGCTGCAGATTCTACCCCCAGCACTCTTCTCAGCCTGAAGCTCACGGAAACATTTCTCAGAAAAAAATAATAGAAAGTTGGGTTTTCCTCCCAAAACTGCTAGCGCTTCCATGGCCTTCATTTTTACCCATTTTATTTTATCAGGACCGTGACCATGATATTCGCCAGAAGTTAAGTGTGTCATATTGTTGGGTGTGTGTGCCAGGGGATACATTTGCTTTATGTTAATTAACATTGGTATAAGGTGGCATGTGAGGCTGTCTGAGCCACTCACTGTTAGGGAACCTACTCAAACATGGATTTACATGCTGTATATTTTTTACTGATACGGGAAAATAAAACTGAATAGAGCTCAGCTCCACCAGATCTTAAAATAAACATTCAGGAGAAATAAGAAGAAATAAGCAAATAAAGTTTTTTTGGCAGGGAATTTATTTATTTAGCAACAGCGATGCAGTTGCTTACACTTTCTACAAATGTTTTATCTCTTTTTCCGTAGCACCTGTCCCCCAGTGAATAGAACCACATCTGTCTCGTCTTGGCATAACAAGTACACATCTACATCTGTGAATGATGATTCCATTTCTGAAGGAAACAGTGTATACTTTTGCATTCCTGTAGTCTGGAAAAAAAGCATTGCACAATGGATTTTGTGTCTTGTGGGAAGGCTTCTAAATAGTGAATAGAAAGTTTGGAATTAGTACAAAAATATTAAATTTGCAATTGAAGGAAGCTATGAATTTTACCTATGTCTTCGTGTGATATTGTAGATGTAAATGTCTATATTGTTAAATAACAAAAAAATCAGATAAAGGATTCGCTTAGTAGAAGGATAATTTAGAGAAGAAAATGCTTTAGTAAACACTTCAATATTTTACAAGATGATAATGGTTTTCATATTGCTTCAAAAAATATTTCCTGAAAGAAAAAGATTAATTTTACATAAGGAAGAATTCAGGGTCTTAATTGCTACCAATTGGAGTCTCTGATTGTGATAATGTAGGGCATTTTGTATTTTGCACACTTCAATTTTAATACGAATAAGCAGTCTCCATGTAGAATCCTCTGATAATCAATGGCAAAGTTGGGGAGAGTTTGAGGATCTTAGAAGAAGTCACTTCAGACAGATCCTGAAGCAGAAGCTACAGTTCAGAAGATAAACAATTTTTCTTTCCGCCAAAACCACACTAATTGCTGTGGTCTCTATTTGAGACCACAGATATAGCCATTCCACTTACTCTTTTCTTTTTCACTCCTTTCCCTACATCCATTTCAATCTTCTAGTTCTAGTTTATCTTACTCCATTCTTCTACTTTCTGGCTGCAATTTACTATCATCTCTTTTCTGGATTCTGCAAAAGCCTCCAAACTGATTCCTCAGCCTTGGGACATCCTCCCCCCAACCTCTGCTCCCACTGCACCAGAAAGAGCATGTTGAACTACCCTCCCATCTCATATTTCCCAGCTTCAGCTTCAATCCTTCAATGGTGCCCTATTGCCCTCATGAGAAACCCAAACCCAGCCCCTCGCCTTGTTTGGAAGGGCCTCTGGGATGATCTCTGTGAGGCAGGAGCAGCCTTACCCCTTTCCACCTCCTTGTGCCTCTACCCACTCCTCCAGCCATTGGCAAACAGTTTCCAGTTTTTGACACTATTCCCTTGTTATCTTTCTCTCTCTCCCTCCCTGATCCTCTCAACCTTTGAGCTTTTTCGTTTTCCTTCTTGTTCCTGCTGCAGTTTCTCCTCCCCGCACCGCCCTGGCAGCCCTCCTCATGACTGCCTGACAGCAAATGAGAATGTTTGGAGCTGACAGGTGTGAAGCCAATGGGGGAGGGAATTATGAACTCAAACTTCATGACCTTCTCATTTTAGTTTTTATTTAGTTTTATTTGACTGTGTGCAGAGCACTGCCGTAGGCACTGTGAGAATAATTTTAAAATGCTGCTCAACGGTTTGGCAATGCGCTTGGGGAAACTAAACTGATACAAGCAGTGTGCACCTCTAGCAAACAGAAATGACACAGCAAGGTGCACAGGAAATACCAATTATCTCGCTGTGCGGTGCAAAGAATGAAGGTAATTCCTTTGACATATTATTATCCTTTGATCGGCCATTACCTCACATTCATTTTTTTTCCACAAAGAAAATAGCCAGATTTTTGACGTTGCTGATATAATGATTTGAAGCTTTACATAATCTGTTAGGTCATTCTATAATCTCCCTCCTTACCATGTCCCAGAGGGCTTGTGTTTCTGAATCTCAGCTTTATTCTTCCTGCTCCTCTGGAAGTCTATTTATTTTTTCTTGCTCACTCTACGGTGAGAAGCCAGGGCAGCTGCTCTCGACGGCTGTGCCCTGCATCTCACCTATCTTTCCCAGAGCACTAGGTTCTCGAAGGCAAAACTTTGCGTGCAGTCAGAACTGGGTTTTGTTTTTATTTCAAGGACACTGCTTGTCCCAGGGAGGCTGCTGCACAGTTCATTGCCATCCCCTACACTTCCCGAGAGAACAGGCCCACGGCTCTCTTCTCTTCTGTGCTTTGCTCTGTGCCCTGGGTTGGAACTGCCTCCGAGTGCTGCAGCGCTGACCATTGGCACACACCTTCCTAAGTGGTTTGTTTGTTTTTTGGTGGTGTTGTTTTTTCTCTGCTGAAGGTGAGAAGAGAAAGCTGCATAATTTACCAGAACTTCCTGGGTGGCCACACCTTCCTTTTCTCTCCTATCGGGTCTCACCCAGCTGCCATCTGCTCTCCTGAGCACCCGGGCCTCCTGTGCCTGGCAATGCACGCACAGCACTGCTACCTGCAGAAAAGGAGCTGTGGTGGGAATCTGAAATTCTTCCCCCATCGCTAGTGTACTCATTTCCCCTGTTTCGTTGGGTGCAGCCAGTTTGTGTATGCGTGCTTGCAAGTTTCCCTTGGCTTATTTTTATTCTACAGAAAGAATTTTTTAAAAGTCAGCCAAGAGAATTATAAAATGTGTATTACCACCGATGCACTCAAGACTATTATATATATATAGGCAGACAGGTTTTAAAAATATGTTATACACCCAAGAAAATAAAAGGAGTTGTTGCAGTTTAGTGGGGCAATGATATATTAAGAAAAATGTTTCAAATTATGTTACTCCATCAGTTTTACTGGTCAATGGACTCTGAATTTATATGTTTTAAAAACGCACATTGGGAAGAATATAAATAAGAGAGATCTTATCTGTTGGATATACTAGTATTATTTTTTTCCCTAATTTTAAACAAGTCTGTCATTTACAAATTCCTCAGATTTTTCAGCTGATCCCTGCTGTTATGTTTGAGGTTCACATTATTATCTAGAAAAAAACATCTGCAATAAAATACCTAATAAGGAACAATGAACATTCAAGAGTTGCAGTAGAGTCTTTGGGCCAATTCCTTAATAGTTATATATCTGAGAGGTAAGGAATTCTCAGTGCGAATAAGAGCCACATATACATATGCCCTATTAGTAATATTTTATACCCAAATATATTTATTTCAATCTAAATTACTATATATCTTCAAACCACAGAATTGACCTATCAAATTTTATTGAAAAAATCTTATATTTAATAAATGTTTCATTATATTTTGACAATTTGGATAATAAATAAAAATTTAGACTGATTGACACTCAAAGTCTGGATTGAGGAATATATTAAATAACCTTAATCCCATTCAGTTTTTTGTTTTTCAGTGAAGTTAAGTTGTACTTTTGAAACTGATTTATATTTACTTCAGTTGTCTAACTTAAGGGAGGGATATAGTAAGGAAAAGAAAAAACTTAATAAATGCTATAAAATATCAGTGTTCTAAAAAAAAAAAGTAAAATTTCTCTGTTTGTTTGTGACCATGAAATAGTCTAAAATTGATAATATATATGCCACAAGTATAGCTGGAAATAGCACCTAGCTACAGGTATATCCAATAAGGCATTTATAAACTAGCTGACACTACAGTGGCATTTCTAATTATAATAAAGTATATACAGCTTATGAGAAATGCTTTATATTTATCTTCTGGTTATATGAATTCTCAGATTTAACCACAACTAGTTTACTCTTGCTAGTGACTGCATGGTTAACTAAAGTCCTCTGGTACTTACTAGGTGTATAAGTTTGGCCTACTTGCTTACATTCTCTAAATCTCAATTTCTCCTCTGTAAATGAAAATGATACATGTCCTACTTTGATCAAATCAGGCATCAGAAAACTGGAGCCCATTGGCCAAATCTGATTTGCAGTTTAGAAGAATCTATACTAATAAAGGCATAATATGGTAATTAGACCAGACGTCCTATCAGATGACATTCCGGACGATGCTGGGGCTGTGAGGGAAGCCCGGGTCCTGGGTGCTAGAGGGAAGCCAGTGCTAGCAGCCAGGGAAGGAAGGCCTACTCTTGCACGAATTTCGTGCATTGGGCCTCTAGTGGTGTTTATATTTGTGATGGGTTATAAAAAAATAATAATAAAAACAAAGATTATGTAGCAGACTATTTTAGACTTGCAAAGTCTAAAAAATTCACCACCTGGCTCATTATAAATAAGTTTCCCAAACTCTAAATTATATCAGAGAGTTATATATATATATATATATATATATATATATATATATATTATTGATTTTTTTACAGAGAGGAAGGGAGAGGGATAAAGAGTTAGAAACATCAATGAGAGAGAAACATCGATCAGCTGCCTCCTGCACACTCCCTACTGGGGATGTGCCCACAACCAAGGTACATGCCCTTGATTGGAATCAAACCTGGGACCCTGAGTCCGCAGGCCGATGCTCTATCCACTGAGCCAAACCAGTCAGGGCTATCAGAGAGTTATTTTAAAGATTAAATGAAATAATGCAGCTGGCAAGATGTCAGACAGATATAAAGGGTTCAATGAAAGTTACTTGTTATTGTTTCTAGCATTTATTAATACCAGTAAGATATACCAGTCAGAAAAGTGGTAACATTCTTCTTAACTGGCGTCCTTTGGTCAAATCCAGTTTTATCTGTGTTGTATCATACTCTGTCTTAGTGTGAATACCATCTTGTGCTAAATAAAACTAAAGCCATCTGTTTTTGGAAGGATGTAAAATATTCTACTTTGTAAAGAATGTTTGACAATGTGCACTTTTA
This sequence comes from Myotis nattereri, assembly GCF_964212035.1. Classification (NCBI taxonomy): domain Eukaryota; kingdom Metazoa; phylum Chordata; class Mammalia; order Chiroptera; family Vespertilionidae; genus Myotis; species Myotis nattereri. Next base: position 67,324,527 of record NC_138082.1, on the reverse strand, counting down.
AAGCTATGTTTATTAGCTAATTAATTACTGTTATTATTTTTTAATGCTATGCTGATTTGAGAAGCTGTATCTTGGGAGAAGAGAAATCTGGAGATAGGTTTATAAAAACATGTCAAAGATCACTGGAAAGGAAACCAATGTTTTTCCTTTGTGTGCGTGTGTATTATTTTTATTTCTATTGAAAAAAAAGTAGAAGAATGTTAGTCACTTGATTTCTCCTTTTCTGAAGAGTGGTTTAAATTTGGAAAAAGTGATGTTTTCCCAAAGAGGGGGAAAAAAAGTTGGAAGGGAAGATAGGAAAGGGAAGTAAGTTTATTGTTTTGTTTTGTTTTACCTTCAGAGAATGCAGAGCATCATGCTTTCTGAATGCCCTGGGAGTCTTACATAAGCCTTCCACAAACTAAGGTTCATATATGTAAACGTGACCCCCCTTCCTTAAGCATTAGATTAAAATGCAGTAAAAAATGAACCTTTGTCAGAAATCTTGATAGTGGAATGCTGTGGATCCCAGCCAGGCAGCCTTGGGAATGCCCCCGCCCGCTGAGGAGCACAGCCCCAGAATCCACTCAAAGGAGTCTTTTTTGGACTCAAGCTGGAGTCCAGCTACATGTGTGAGTAAAAAAAAAGAAAAATTAAGGATCCCCTCCACAAAAATAAATAAACAAACAAAGTAGAAAAACTAGCAGGGGTTCAAGTTCAAAGGAATGACCTTATAAACAGACCTGATATGGTCAGGCAGTATTCCTGAAGGCCATGGCTGGGTGGAAATGAAATAGTCCATGAATCCCCCATCAAATTCCTGTGCAAATAGGATTTTGGCATTTCTACTAGGGCTTTCCGTGTTTCTCTGCATGTTGGTAGCCAAGCCCTGGGATTCTAGAGCCCTCGCTTAAAAGAATTATCACCAACTTACCAACATGCTGAACTCACAATGTTAACGTATTAATGCATGAACATTTTCATTACCACTTTCCCACAGAATGCAAGAGAAATGATGATGGTTTGTCTAAGTGTTTAATAGTATGGAGAAAATCACCCCATCTTTCCATGACTTTTGTGTTGGGATCAGTTCTGAAAATGTGTCACAGCAGTCTCTTTAAGTCAAAGTGATGCTAGAAAGAAGCAAGATGGCCCTAGTCAGTCTGGCTCAGTGGATAGAGCATTGGCCTGTGGACCGAAGGGTCTTGGATTCAATTCCTATCAAGGGCACATGCCTGGGTTGTGGGCTCGATCCCCTGTAGCGGGTGTGTAGGAGGCAGCTGATCAATGATTCTCTCTCATCATTGATGTCTCTCTCTCTCTCTCTCTCTCTCTCTCTCTCTCTCTCTCTCATCCTACCTGAAATAAATAAAACTATTTTTTAAAAAATTTTAAAAATAAAGAAAGAAGCAAGATTATGTTGGAAGGAGCTGCAGGGGTAGAGATCAAATCCCAAAAGCAGTGAAGCAGACAGGAGGAGGTCACACAGGGTGTCCGCCGGAAGGACAGCAGGAAGAACTTGTGTTAAAAAGTCCTGCTGTAGAAGGTTCATCGCCATTTGTGATATCTTTTAAGTGACAAACTGAAATTCCTCAAACTGCTGCTGAATCTACCTCATTCAGCTTCACTTTGGGTACCCAGTTCTTCAACTTAAGAACATGTGCTTGTTTCGAAATACTCAAGACTTTTCTACATTGCTCCACACCAAATCTGACTTGAATTCATAGAATGATTCTTATAAATGTTTTTGCTTCAAAACCATCAATAACTCTTAAAAAATTGTATATATATATATATATATATATATATATATATGTATATATATACACACATATATATATATTATTGATTTCAAAGAGGAAGGGAGCGGGAAAGAGAGAGAGAGAAACATCAATGATGAGACAGAATCATTGATTGGCTGCCTCCTGCATGCTTCACACTGGGGATCGAACCCACAACCCAAGCATGTGCCCTGACAGGGAATCAAACCGTGACCTCCTGATTCATAGGTGGACACACACACTGAGCCACGCCGGCAGGGCCCATCAATAACTCTTAAATATATTTTAAGACAGCATTGCTAATCAACTTGGTAGCAGTTATTTCTCGTTTCTCAAGCCATTATATAGGTCAGCTGAAGCTCAGTTAAAGGAAAGGCAATGTTAGGTGATCTCATTTTGTGTCCTGAATGTTTATTTTTACCTGCAATGTCATGTATCCTGGATCCAGCCCGTGACCTGGCAGTTATTAACTAAGAGTTTCATCGTATAGGCCACACAAGGCTGCTTCTCCCATTATGAACAATGGGGCAGAGATGAGACACTGAGGGGGAAAATGTCTGGTGCAGATATGCCCACCTAAGAGTAGAAGGCCGGGCCCTTTGGAATGGAACCATTTGAGATTCATTTCAAACCTATTGGTAACCTCTAAAGATATCTATATATGTTGTCTCTATAAAAAGAGAGTTCCAGGAAGAGTCTGGACTCATGTCAAGCATTTGTAGCAAAAAATATTTTCTACTAAATCCTCCTTGAGAATCTGAAATTTTCCTCCAAGAAAAACCCAGAACTTTTTTGTAAAAGAAAAAATAAATCTTCTTCTCAATATGTCATTATGTTGTTTTAATAAGTAAACAAATGCTGGAATATAACCAAATTATAAAATGCTAAATAAATGTTAGGTTGTTTTTGCCTTTAAATGTCCACATTTACTACACCTCAAAGGGGAAGATAATGGTAAGGGACTAGATGTTCCCTCCACATAACATCTGTGAAATGGTCACATTGGCCAAAATGCTGGGAAAAGAGTTGCTCATTCCTGAAGAATGTCCCATTGCAACAGCACATAGGGCCTGGCAGCAGGTACTGTCTCAAAGCTCTGGACAAGGATGTAAAGGCTTTTCAAAGCTGCTTTTCAAAGCTGCCTCCCTCTGCACTGCACGTGTTTCTGTAAATAACAGGCCAGGGCTGGAGTGGTCTGCCAGTATCCTTCAGAGAAGTGAATTCTTTATTTTTTTTTTCCTTCTTCATCTTTTCCTCCTGCTTCTCCTCTTCTCTTTTTGCCTCATCTTCTTCCTCATTAAATTTTTTTGGAAATTAAAAGGTGAACTTTAATGTGGTTTATATATTTGAAACTTAGAAACAGTTGCTTTTTTGTTGAGTTTTTTCTTAATATGTTTGGTGTGGTCCGTGGGCTGGAAAGGGAGTGTCACACTATAGGTGGGAAAGGAATGAAGAGAGAAAACAAACGTTTATCACCTGTTAACTATGGACCAGAAATGGAGGTAAGTATTTCTATGCTCATTATTGTACTTAATGATCATACCGACTTTGTGAGGCAAGTAGAGAGAAAAGTTTTAAAATTACAGATATACCCAAGATTATGTGGTTCATGAAGAGCAGGAATAAATATGAATCCAAGTCTGCCCAATTCCAAAGTCCATGTACTTTCAGGTACATAAGAAAATGAGGCTCACATGACTTTGCAGAGAAAACACATTGTAAGAAAATTCCATGAAATACATTACTTCTTATTTCTTAGTATAATAAACATTAAACATGTTGACTTACAAGCTCATTGCTAAATATTACTACCCTGATGTCAAAGGTAGGAGCTTACATTCTAGTAGTGTAGGCAAAGAATGAGTAATTCAATAATTAATAATTTAATTAACTGTGCATTTCACATCCTGATAGGAAGCAAACAAGGTGAGATGTTGTAGAGTAGTGATTCTCAACCTTGGCTGCACATTAGAATCACCTGGGAATCTTTTTAAAATCCTGATTTCTGGGCCTCATCCTCCGGAAATTTTGTTTCTTTGTTATAGGGTGGGGCCACAACATTAGTAACAAAGAAACAGAATTTCTGGAGGATGAGGCCCAGAAACCAGGATTTTAAAAAGATTCCCAGGTGATTCTAATGTGCAGCCAAGGTTGAGAACCACTGTTCTAAGTGAAGTCTAAAGGCATTGAAGGGCTTGATAGACAAGAGTGATATGAGCCCTAGTAGGTTTGGCTCAGTGGGTAGAGTGTCAGCCCATGGACTGAAAGGTCCCGGGTTTGATTCCAGTCAAGGACACATACCTTGGTTGCAGGCTCCATTCCCAGCCCTGGACAGGGCACTTACAGGTAGCAATCAATCGATGTGTCTCTCTCAAATCATTGTTTCTCTATCGCTGTCTCTCTGCCTCCCTTCCACTCTCTAAAAAAAATCAATGAAAAAATATCCTTGGGTGAGGATTAACAAAAACAAACAAACAGAAAACAAATAGTGATATGATATGGTGTGTATTTTTAAAAATCTATTTAGCTGTTGAATGCATCTCTCCACCTAGTCCTCCAAGAAGTGAAAAGGTATGTTGTAGCTCAGGGATATGACAGCTGAGGGGACGGAGGCAGAGTCTGAGAGTCAGTGTTCTTTCTTTCTCCTCAACCTGTTACTTAATTAGAATGCCTTTGCTTTGCTTTAGTCCATATGACAGTGGATAAGGAACAGTTTTATGACATTTGATATTATAAGTTCAAAATGCCATCCTCTCTCTCATGCCCAAACGACAGTGGATAAATAACAGCAATCACCTTTCCTATGAGGAGACGCCTGAGGTTAATTAGGGCCAAAGTCCTGCAATAAAATGTATATTGATTAAAACATTATGTAGCAGAGTTAGTAAGAGAATAGTTCAGGAACCACACTGTTTTACTTGGAATCCTGGCTCTGCTTATTATTAGCCGGGAATATTTGGGTGAGTTACTTAACGTTTCCATGTCTGAGGCTTCTCACCTGTCACATGGTGATAATAATAGTATCCACCTCATGTAATTATTGTAAGAAGTAAATGAATTAAAACTTATATAGCACTTGGAACAGTGCCTGGAACATAGTAATACATTAATACGTGCTAACCGTATTTAAAATTGCCGGATTAGAGCACGGATTAAGCTAACTCTTAGAGGTAATCTGCCCACTCTTGTTTTGTCCACCCCTTACAACTGGATGAGAAGGAAGACACTCCTTTTCCAGGATATGTATTAATGAAGTGTTCGCAAGGTTGCAGGTATTAGGAGCGTTCCTTGAAAGAAAGAGAAGGAAAGCAAAACAGTACTCTGGATCAAATCAACATTTCCATCAAGACCAAGTGGACTTTAGGAATGTAAGATTGGTTTAAGGGGGGGGGGGGGGGAAATCAAGTCATTTAACCAAATTAATAGTTAGCAAAACTAAAATAAAAACTTATGACCCTTTCAATAGATGCAGAAAAAGTATTGGACCAAATTCAATACACATTCATCAAAACAAAACAAGAACAAATTTCAGGGAACTAGGAATAGAAAGAAACATCTTCAATCTGATAAAGAAGTTCTATATAAACATATCTTTCTATTGGTAAAATGGTAAATGCTTTTCTGCTAAGATTAGAAACAATGCAATGATTTTATCTGATTTCTATTTAACATTTTATTAGAGATCTTAACAAGTAGAGTAAGTCAAAAATAGAATGTATGATGAGAGCAAGGGAAGAGTAAAACTGTCTTTCTTTGCAGGTAATATGATACGTTGTAGAAAAACCTAAGGAACCTATAAAATCCTACTAGAAATAAGTGGTTTTAGGGAGGATAGAAATCACTAAAGTAAATCAATTATATTTTTACAATAAGTACAATTGAAAAAAATGGTGACAAATATTTGAAAAAATAAAACATAACTTGTAATAAAAATTATAAAAAGCTTTGGAATAAATTTAAACAAAAACATGTAAAACCTCTAAACTAAAATCTCCAAAATGTTGCTAAGATAAATTTGAAAGGACGAAAAATATGGAAAGATATACCATGTTCTTAGTTTGAAAATCTAGATGTTGTTTAGCTGCCACTTTCCCCCAAATGATTTGTAGATTTACTGTAATTCTAGTCAAAATCATAGCAGGCTATTTTTTAAAAAGTAATTAGAAGATTCTAAATTTTGTATGGAAATACAAATAACTTCTCTAGATTATGTGAAATAATCTTGAAAAAGAAAAATAAAGTTATAAATGTCATATTATCAAATTTTATGAGTTATTTTAAAGCCGAGCTAATCAAGATTGGGTGGAATTTGCATAAGGATAGACATATAAGTCAATTGAACAAAATAGAGTCTAGAAATAAACCTGCACATAAACAATTTATTTTAGACAAAAGTGCCAAGGCAGTTCAACAGGGAAAGGAAATTCCTTTTTAACAAGTGGTCTATAGCTGCTGCATAAATACATGGAATAAAATTAACCTTAACCCCACAATACAAACAAAAATTAGAAATGGATCGTAGATCTAAACTAAAATCTAAAGCAATAAGATTTGAATAAGAATATGTGGAAATACCTTTATGACCTTGTGATATGAAAATATTTCTTGGCAATGAAGCAAAAAGGAACAAGCATAAAAAAAGTTAAATTTTAAAAAAATGGACTTTACCAAAGTGGTTTTTAAAAAGTGTTCATCAAGAGATGCTATTACAAAAATAAAAAGGCAAGCCACAGATTGGAGAAAGTACTCATAATTAATAAACTTGACAAAATATTTGCACCTAGAATATAGAAAATTCTACACATCATTGATAAAATGTTAACTAGTCAATACAAACAACCAACAACCACTTATGGCCCTGGCCATATGCTCAGTTGGTTGAGGATCATCCCAGGCACCAAAGGTTGCCGGCTTGATTCCTGGCCAGGGTAAATGCTCAGGTTGTGGGCGCAATCTCCAGTAAGGGATGTGCAGGAGGCAGCCAATTGATGTTTCTCTCTCACATTGATCTCTCTATCTCTGTCTCTGTCTCTTCCTCCCTCTCTCCTCTCCCTTGCTCTCTCTCTAAAATCAATAAAAATATATGCATAACCCATGAAGTCAGACAATAGAGTGTTGAAGGCCTGTGGTGGGGGCTGGGGGTGAATGGGGGGCTAGAAGAGGTCAATGGGTCAATGGGGGGAAAGAAGAACATCTACTTATATAAAAAACGATGGGTAGTGTTCATCACATACAGACAAACAGCCGACCAGAAGGAAGTCAGTCAGTCCTACAGGGGTTGTCTTGGCAACGGCTGCACCGCCCTCCAAGCTGTTTCCCCAGAGCTGTTTCCTGTAAGGTCAGAGTTTGAGGCAGGAACCTGCCCTGGGAGCCTGGAGGCAGATCTTTCTAAAGTGTGAACCTGAGTGGGGTGGCTGAAAGGCTTAGAAAAGACAGACAAGAGAATGAAACCCGGGTCTCCGTGGGACGCTGCTTCTCTGAGAGACAGCAACCACGCCCACAGCCATGCCTTTAGTTTATACCAGATGCTACAAGGCAAAGTAAGGGCGTGACCAAGATGTTTACAACATTCTCCTGGGTTTCAATCCTACTCAACTACATGCACCTGAACTCTACCAAGCCCACATCACTTAGGCACGTGGGGCCACATGTTCGGACCATAGGTTCAAGCTTGCAACTACAGCTGTTGGCTTTAATTGTGCTGGGAGGGCTCTGCCCTCCAAGCTGGGACTTGCACGTGGCAATGAGAGGACTGTGCCCTCTCATCAGTCCAAGGCTTGAACCTGTCCAAAACACTGTAGCAGGACAGTTTCCCGTGATGCCAGCATTTGTGATGACTATTAATAAATCACAAGGACAAACTCTAGACAGAGTAGGTATGTTCCTACCTGAACCCATTTTTGCACATGGTCAGTTATATGTTGCTTTCTCTCGAGTTTGAAGAGCATGTGATGTTACAGTTAAAGTTCTAAGTACTTTATCACAAGGGAAATTAGTCAAGCACTCTGAAAGTGTTTTCACTCTTAATGTGGTATACAGGGAGATATTAGAATAAGTTTAATCACTTTATCAGTCATTGTTTGCATCACTGTTGTTTTTATATCATGTTTTTGTTGTTTTCATATCATGTTTTTGTCGTTTTTATATCATGCCTCTGTTGTTGTTATATCCTTTTGTTACTGTTCATTTATTAATAAATTTATATATTATTTTCATATACATTTTACTAATTTCCTTTCATCTCTCACACTTCTATTATAAAGAAAGGGAAAATAGCAATATTAAAATATCTCTGCTAATTAATTCCCTTTTTAAAAAATATATATTTTATTGATTTTTTACAGAGAGGAAAGGAGAGGGATAGAGAGTTAGAAACATCGATGAGAGAGAAACATTGATCAGCTGCCTCCTGAACACTCCCCACTGGGGATGTGCCCACAACCAAGATATATGCCCTTGACCAGAATCGAACCTGGGACCCTTGAGTTTACAGGCCGATGCTCTATCCACTGAGCCAAACTGGTTAGGGCAATTAATTCCCTTTTAATGTGCACAAATTTCGTGCACTAGGCTACTAGTATCTAATACTTTCAACAGTAAAAATTTTAAAAATTAAGAAAAAAACACCATAAAACAAAAACACAACAAACCCATTAAACAATTTTCCACTTAAGGACAAATCAAAACTACTTTATGCTCATATAAAGAGCTGAATTAATGCTGACAACACTAAATGTGAGGCTATGGAGGAACTAGAACTTTTATACATTACATAAGGGGTACAAAAGAGTATGTACATCCTTTTGGAGGGAAGGTATGTAGCTCTTTCTTACAAAGTCACACACACTCCAACAATCTATTTCCCAGAAATTTTATTCTTAGGTATTTACAAAAGAGACAAATTATATGCCCACACATAGTAGTGTACAAAAATACTTATAGTAAATTATTCATAGTAGACCCAAACTGGAAAATCCTAAATATCCTTAAGAAAATAGATATAGAAAAAAACCAAGATGGCGGCATAGGTAAACACCGGAGTTTGCTGCCGTGAACAACCACTTCAAAAATACAACTAAAAGACGGAACGGAACGGACATCACCCAGAACCACAGGAAGGCTGGCTGAGTGGAAATTCCACAACTAGAAGGAAAGAGAAAAGCATACCGAGACTCAGAGGAGGCGCAGTGAGGAAGTAAAATACAAAGGTGCAGAGGTGCGTGTGGAGCAGGCTGGCGGCTGAGGGCGCGGTTGTCTGTTTCAATCAGGAGGGAGTCTCAGTCTCTGAGCTCCAGTTCCGGTGAGTCTCTAGGGACCCAGACTCATACGGGAGAAGCGGGACTGTCTGGCATCAGTCAGAACTCGAGGGCAGCTTTCTCTCTGAGGTACTTGCAGCTGTTGCTGGGACACTAAGAGGCAGAGCCTCTGGGGACGGGACCGAGAGCAGCCATAACTGCTCGCTCCTCCCTCCCCATTGATCCCCTGAGACCGGCCCTGCCCAAGCCTTGCACAGAGGCATTTGCTGGATAGCCTCAGGCAAAGGCTAGATTAGCACCTCCCTAGAGGACAGAGGTTCTCCCACTGCAGACACAGCTGATTCTCACAGCCAGTTGGCCTGGAGGTCAAATCCCCCTCAGTGTTACCTACAACAATCAAAGCTTAACTACAACAAGTCTGTACACAAAGACCACAAGGGGGTGCACCAAGAAAGCATAAAAAATGTGGAGACAAAGAAACAGGACACAAATGAAAGAAATGGAGGAAAGCAAAATGCTGGATATAGAGTTCAAAACCACACTTTTAAGGTCTCTCAAGAACTGTCTAGAAGCCGCCGATAAATTTAGTTAGGCCCTCGAAAAGACTGGTGAGACCGCCGATAAATATAGTGAGATCCTCAAGAAATCTGATGAGACCCTTGATGTTATGATAAAGGACTAACTAGAAATTAAGAATATACTGACCAAAATAAAGAATATTATACAGACTCCCAACAGCAGACCAGAGGAGTGCAAGGATCAAGCCAAAGATTTGAAATGCGAAGAAGGAAAAAACACCCAACCGGAAAAGCAAAATGAAAAAAGAATCCGAAAATACGAAGATAGTGTAAGGAGCCTCTGGGACAGCTTCAAGCGTACCAACATCAGAATTATAGGGGTGCCAGAAGAAGAGAGAGAGCAAGATATTGAAAACCTATTTGAAGAAAAAATGACAGAAAACTTCCCATACCTGGTGAAAGAAATAGACTTACAGGTCCAGGAAGTGCAGAGAACCCCAAACAAAAGGAATCCAAAGAGGACCACACCAAGACACATCATAATTAAAATGTAAAGAGCAAAAGATAAAGAGAGAATCTTAAAAACAGCAAGAGAAAGAAACTCAGTTACCTACAAAGGAATACCCATACGACTGTCAGCTGATTTCTCAACAGAAACTTTGCAGGCCAGAAGGGAGTGGCAAGAAATATTCAAAGTGATGAATGCCAAGAACCTACAACCAAGATTACTTTATCCAGCAAAGCTATCATTCAGAATTGAAGGTCAGATAAAGTGCTTCACAGATAAGGAAAAGCTAAAGGAGTTCATCACCACCAAACCAGGATTATATGAAATGCTAAAAGGTATCCTTTAAGAAGAGGAAGAAGAAGAAAAAGGTAAAGATACAAATTATGAACAACAAATACGCATCTATCAACAAGTGAATCTAAGAATCAAGTGAATAAATAATCTGATGAACAGAATGAACTGGTGATTATAATAGAATCAGGGACATAGAAAGGGAATGGACTGATTATTCTTGGGGGGAAAGGGGTATGGGGGATGCGGGAAGAGACTGGACAAAAATCGTGCACCTATGGATGAGGACAGTGGGTGGGGAGTGAGGGCAGAGGGTGGGGTGGGAACTGGGAGGAGGGGAGTTATGGGGGGAAAAAAGAGGAACAAATGTAATAATCTGAACAATAAAGATTTAATTTTTTAAAAAAAGGATAAATATTACTAGAGAAAAAAAAAGAAAATAGATATATTTGTGTGATGGAATACTACTCAGCATTGTAAAAGAAAAAGAAAAAAGAAAACATTGGAAAATTAATGAGGACAATGAAGGATTTAAAAAATAAATTGGTTGAATGAAAGAATCCAGACACATATGAGTACATATTAGATGATATCGTTTATAAAAGTTTTAAATATAGGCAAAAATGGTCTATATTGATTCAAATCAGAGCAGTAGTTTCCTATGAGTGCTGGGGAGTGACTGCAGGAGAACAAAGAGAAACTTTCTGGCATGATGGAAATGTTCTGTATATTGGCACATGAGTGTGTATATTAGTTAAAAATATTTGAATTGTACAATTAAGAAGTTCACATTTCATTGTATATAAAATTTACCTACCTTTTAAAATCTTGTCAAAACTTTGCTATTAAATAAGAATAACACAAACTATTTTTTGCCATTCCCTGAATTCCATACCTTTTCATAGTTCCTTACTGCCCTATCCTCAAGTCTAAATGGTCTTCCACAAAAGTTCCCTTCTCTCTTTTGTATCCCAGCTCTCTTACATGGCAATATCTACTCTTCATTTTATTTTTCATAGCTATTTTCAATTCTCCTCTTTCTCCATCTTTCTTAAAAACAATATTTTTAGTAATTTTTAGAGAAAGAGGAAGGGAGCGGGAACGAGGAAAAGAATCATCGACGTGAGAGCAGGACATCAATGACTGGGTATGTGCTGCACACCCCCTACTGGGGATGAAGCCTACAACCTGGGCATGTGCCCTGATGGGAATCAAACTAGCAACCTTACTGAGCCACATGAGCCAGGGCTCCTTTTCACCGTCATAATACCTTGTCTTGTACCACTTACTCCTAGTAAGGTGCAAATGAGAAATAGTATTTTAACTGTTGACTCTCAGCTAAATATCTACAATAAGACGACTTTCTGGATGAAGTTGGGGCTGCAAGGAAAGCCAAGGTCCCGGATGCCAGAGGGAAGCAGGTGCTGGCAGCCAGGGGAAGGAAGGCCTACTCGTGCATGAATTTCATGCATCGGGCCTCTAGTTTTTTATAAGTGTGAATTGCTAGAGCTCAGAGTCAATGAAGTAGCTTAAAAGTATTTTGCATCATCAAAGCTAGAAATGTCGAATTTTATTTTTAACCTTTTAAATCAGTTAATTAACTAATACTGAGTTGTCAGAGAGTTTGATGGATCTGGAAAGAGCTTTTAATCTGGGAAGCAGTGGAAAGACCTTAATCAATTAAGGACATATGAATGTCCATAAACAAGATGGCAAATGTTTCTGAAGGGAAGTAAGTCTCCCAGGATTCTTTTTCTTCCTTTTCTCTCCCATACACATTTTATTCTCAACTCTACCCCTGGACCTCTGAAAAGTCACTGTTCTGTTATCATGCCTATTCATCTTGCACATGTCCGGCTGTCTCACATGTTTCAGGGTGGCCCATTATTTGCCTCTGTGATTCCAATCGAGTCCATCTTTCTCACCACTTTTCCTTCCCTTCACTCTTTATCCTCTCATTGACTCAATCCCAACTTCTAACCAGAATGACTGTGGATGGTTTGGAAATCTATATATATAAAAGGCTAATATGCAAAGTGTCCCCTCGGGAGTTCGACTGGGAGACTGGAAGTTCAATTGCTTGCTATGATGTGCACTGACCACCAGGGGGCAGTGAGGAATGAAGGAAGGCCCTGGCTAGCAGCCGGAAGGCCCAGATCTGCCCTGATCGCTGGCCAGGCCTAGGGACCCTAACCATGCAGGAATTTCATGCGCTAGGCCTCTAGTATGTTATATCCTTTCATGTTCCTGTATCTTAGCATAGACTATTTTCTTCATCTGGAAAGTCTACTCCTAGGCACTAACTCCATCAAGATTTGAGTAGGTAACTAACCACTTTGGGAGGCCTTAGTCTGCTCTCTCCTGTGCACGTTCCCCTTTGATGACTTTTGCTAATTATTATACTATTACATGTGTCATTTGCCTTTTTACCTCCTAGATCAGTGGTTCTCAACCTTCTGGCCCTTTAAATACAGTTGCTCATGTTGTGATCCAACCATAAAATTATTTCCGTTGCTACTTCATAACTGTAATGTTGCTACTGTTATGAATCATAATGTAAATATCTGATATGCAGGATGGTCTTAGGCGACCCCTGTGAAAAGGTCATTTGACCGCCAAAGGGGTCGTGACCCACAGGTTGAGAACCGCTTTCCTAGATGGAGAATAATCTATGTATTCTCATTTCTACCCTAGTATCTGACCTATTGTAAGCATTTAATAAGTAGTTGTTGACTGTTCCATGAAAAACATTTAAAAGAATACTAAATTATTTTTGTTTTTTTGGAATATGTTTGTATGTGTATTTGCTTCATTTTGTTTTGTTTTAGGTCTTATTATTTACATGCAAAAACATGCATGAGAAACCTTTAACAAATGTTGTTATAGGAAGGTGCCAAAAGAAATAACATATACGGTGTTTTCTTTGGAGTTGAACATTTTTGTCTTTTTTTTCTTTTTCATGAGATACATCTAAAACAATGGTCCTCATTGTAAGAAATGAATAAAGTAAAAACTGGCTTTTACATCAGGAACTATATTTGTAAAAGCAAAGTATAAAAAATTAGTTAATATTCTTTTAAGAAGATAACTTTCTTTCACCCAGTTTACTGGTCCACTTTTTACCTGATGAGGATAATAGGTAGGTTTCAGCTGGTATCAAAATTAAAGTTTAGTCTGCATCTAAATTATGAGTTGCTTGTGAGATATTTCCTAACTGGGACTGCTTCCAAAAACACTTCACTGCAGCTTCATAGAATTTTCTCAACTGTTTTATTTGTTCCTTCTCCACACCTCTTCCCTGGTGCATAGAGGCACATCTGTCTGTTTTCTGCCTTATCAAGCATGCATCTACATCTGCGAGGAAAACTTCACTTCCTCGGCTAAAAACCTGTATCTGATTGTGGCAATAAAGCTCTACTTCCTCAGTTCAAAACATACATCAGACAAGACCAATTACTTCAAATGACTCATAGCAACAGGCAAAGCAATAGTAGTCTTTTCAAAGCCTTTGAACTTCTGTGCTTCAAAGGTGTACTAAAATGTGGTTCTGAGGCGATTGTCTAAAATTGCCAAATTACCAGTTTCCAAGCTTTGACATTTGTTATTTTGCATAACTAGACAAAGGAAATCAGCGAGATTACCTACCAGGAGGAAAAGAGACAAAAAGTGGGGGGGAACAGATAAAACAGTGACCACGACCTTGGTGAAGCTGGTGGCCATAATGCCTATTAAGCAAAGGACAGGAAAGGTCTTCAATTAACTATGGACAGAATTAGGATACGAAGTTAAAAAAAGTAGGTATTTTTTTCTTCTTATTCTTACTCTGAGCAGCATAAAACACGTGTTACTCTAAGAGCGATCCGCGAATAGATTTTTTTTTTTTTTTAAAGGAAGCCACTGTCCGGAAGTACTGTCTGATATTTTGAATTCTTTCAAAGAATTTTGTGATGTTCGCTTGTGTGTTTGAAGTGTTAGCAGTGATGAATACTAGTCAAAACTCATAACGCATACCAGCTATTTGGGGACTTGTGTGAATTGAATTTGTGGTCACACCTGTTCTCGATCTCTCTCCAGGAGTGAATTTAACCTGACTTACTTCAAGGAAAATTGTCCTATGTTTCTTGCCTTTCTACCATGCCTTTTCAATAGCATAAAATACTTTTACATTTATCTCTTGTACACACATTTTAAAATGTCCATCTTCATTCTAAAACTTCTGGGGTAGGTTACAGAGAGAAGGCCCACAGAGTGTAAAGGTGATGGGCACGTGTCTCAGAACCACGTGCTTTGGTTCAAACCCTGGCCGTGTCCACACAATCGGCTAGTTCACTTGGGGCAGGTTGTTTACTTTTTCTCTCCGTCTTAGTGTCTCCTGCATCTATGAAATGGGGAAATATAATAGTACATTCCGCAAGGGGTTGCTGTGAACATTAAATGATATACTATTTATACAGCATTTCAACCAGTACCTGGCACAGAATAAGCATGACTTGTGTTTTATATAATGTTTTTTAAAAAAATAAAGTTGTGTAGCCTAGCTGGTGTGGCTCGGTGGTTGAGCATCGACCCGGGAACCAAGAGGTCACTGGTCCAATTCCCAGTAAGGCACATGCCCAGGTTATGGGCTCAATCCCCAGTAGGGGATGTGTAGGAGGCAGCCAATCAATGTTTCTCTCTCATCATTGATGCTTCTATTTCTCTATCCCTCTCCCTTCCTCTCTTTCTCTTAAAAACAACAACAAAAATAAATAAATAAACACTACATATTTAAAAAAGTAAAGTTGTGTATGTTTAGTTTACTTTTGAGAGTTTGATTCTATTGATAAAACAACATTTTTGTTTTTAAAAAGTGAGAAAACCTGATGAGGAAGAATTTGGAAGCGCACTGCCTGAGTCTAAGGTGGAGTGGGTAGTGGATCCAGCCAGCGACTTCGGCAGTCTGCATCACACTGAACAGCTAAAGGCTTAGCTAGCTGGGAGTCCAGAGATCCTTACTGAACTGGTGAACTAAGCGTTGCCTCCAAATATTTCTGCTGTTTTCTGAGGTTGTCATCCCTGTTAACACAAGGAGCAAAATATTCCCAATCCTTGAAAACATACCTTTTCTCAGCAATTTTATGAAGTGATAGTATTCACACTTTATAAATACCTAGCAGTCAGGCAGGATGCTCACTGACTCTTAGAAATTTAGGTCAACAGAGGCAATTTAGGTTATTTAATTCAAGCCTCTCACAGGAGAAAATAGAAACGTCAATGAAACAAACATAGGTAGGTTTTCCAAGATCACGGTCATTAGCAGCGGGTTTCCGCTGTACTGGTAGAAAGCACACCAATTGGAGTTAGGAAGTTCTGGGTTCCGTTCCCAGCTCTTTCACTTCTGTACCACTGAGCACATCTAAGTCTTTGTTTTCTCAACATTAGGAAAGATAATGAGATAATATTTATAAATGAGATAATAATTGTACATCAAGTAGCACATTGGCAGGCTTGTTGCAATCCCTCAATAAGTAATGCCTATTTTTATTGATACTCTTATTTCCTAGACTCCTGTGTGTCTTCTATCATAAAAACAAAATATCAGGCGTTAAATACTGGTCTCCTTCAATGATTATTGTCAAATCCTACCCCATGAAATTCAACTCACCTTCATAGTCTGTCCAACATAAAGTGGTTCATAAATGCACTGTTGGCACCTTAATTTGCCGGGCAAATGTGAACTGAGTCAAACTCTCATACTTATTTTTAAATATAGCACAGATCCTGTAAATAAACCTGTGGAGTCAAGTTTTATCTTGTCCACTCCGTGTTATCCAGCTCTTGTACAGGAAATGGAGTGTATTTAATATTGATGACTCTGTATGTGTCATTTAATCGTCTGTATTGATTAGATTTCATCTGAGTGTGGGGTTTGGACAGAGCTTTGATTAGACTGTAAGGATTCTTTGCCGTTTTCTTTTACCCGACACCATATCAATGTACCTTCTGGTGTGATATCACTTTCACAATCAATATCTGAGAAAAGCCCAGCACACAGGCCTCCAGGAAGAGAAGGCACTGCCTCTAAGTCTCCTTATGCACACAGATTAAACCCCTCCAATTGAAAAAGGTTTATTGCATGTTTTAGGGAAGCATCGAGAAGAAGGAGTCTCCATAGAATTCTTGTGTAATTTGTGCATCATTTTTTATTTAAAGGTGTCAAATTCTCCCTTTTAATGTGGGTTGACATTTGAGAATGGATCATTTTTATCAGTGAAATTTTACAGTTTCAATCTAGGGCTTTTTTCCCCCTCAAGTAGTAATGATAGTCCATAAATATATTATTTGGGCAAATTGATATATTAGACAGACTATTCTTGTCCAAATTCATTTTGCATGGATTTTACTGCTGTGAAACATCCACTGGGTCTCCTGGACTCATCATCCACTGAGGCAAAGTTTATTTTTCTATTTGCAAAGTTGTTCCACCACAAATTCACAGAGCTCAGCCTCCAGATTTAAATAACACACACTAACTAGCATTAAGCAGCAAATGTGTTTCTTTATTCTGGGTTCATGGAGTTTGTGGTGGTTTCTTAATGCTGACTGGAAAGGGGCTAGAGTAAAATGCTTATTTATCTCTTTCTGAAACATGGAATTTTCTCAGAGGTCAGTTGCTGGGATCTTGGTGGTCACGTTGATTAAAACTCTTGGAAGGAGATGAGGCAATTTCAATAATTTCTGACTCTTTTAAGTAACAAAACCCTGGGGTTTGGGAATAATATATTCTATCAAACAAAATGTAAGTCCCCAATAAAACAACTCACCTGGCATTGAGACGCCCGGTGTTATATTTTGTGATGCAAGTTTTCTACAGGTTCTTTAATCCTTGTCTTGTGTTCTTCCTTTTATCTTATATTACTGTAGAACAGAGCTTGACAAACTAAGGACCAGGAGCCAAATCTGGATGTTTGTTCTGTAAATAAAGTTTTATTGAGACACAGCCACACTCATTTGTTTAAACCTTGTTTATGGCTGCTTTCCCATCACAATGGCAGAGATGAATCATTGCAACAGGAACCATTTCTCCAGCAGAGTCTAAAACATTTGCTCCCTGGCCCTTTGCAGGGGGGAAAAAAATGGAGACTGCTTTATCAGAACAAGTTTCCATTCTGAAAGAACAAGTTTTATGTGGGACAAGTGGGAGGGAAATTGAATTTGTCCCCCAAATACCTTCCTATTCTCTGTATCCCAAAATTGCATTTTCTGAATCCCATTTCTAAAGCTTTAAGTATTAGGCTGTCATTTCCACTTACATTTTCATATAGTGCTCTCAATAGCAGGAAATATTAAGTTGCTGGTCTGTACATTTTGCTATTGCATGTTTCATGAAAACATCATAAATTACTATTTTTTAAATGTTCTCCCTGACTCCCCGAGTCCTTCCCACATTGAAATGGTTCAAATGCATTGTTGCCTCTGAAAAGAGAAGGTATATATATTTATGTATACTTTCTGATGTTTTGAAGTGTTTTTTAATAATTATGTGTACATATATATATATATTTAATATTTTATTGATTTTTTACAGAGAGGAAGAGAGAGGGATAGAGAGTTAGAAACACCGATGAGAGAGAAACATCAATCAGCTGCCTCCTGCACACTCCCCACTGGGGACGTGCCCGCAACCAAGGTACATGCCCTTGACCGGAATTGAACCTGGGACCCTTGAGTTGCAGGCCGATGCTCTATCCGCTGAGCCAAACCGGTTAGGGCCACATATATTTTTTAAATATTCAACTTACTCTTTGCCAAAAAGTTTATCCAGATCTTGGTCATTACATGCTATCAAGAGTATACTTCTACATTTAGCAAGATATGATAGGTACAAATCAGTTTGTAACACAGTAATTTTCACATAAATATACATTTAAACTTTTCCACATTTATAATCAATGCACCATAGGCAACCAGATTTTAACAAAGTTTAACTAAAGCAAAGATTCTGAGGCATAAGCTTTCCCAAACTGCTTTAGAACTTAATGGAAGTAACCAGTCTTTACAGCATGGCCACCAGCACTGCCAACGCTTTAGTGTTCTTACCCCAGTAGAGCTGAGCCCTGGTGGGTGGGGGTGGGGGTGGGGAAGGTTCTGGCCTGGCTCTGCCACAGTTTTATTTATTTATTTATTTATTTATTTATTTATTTATTTATAAATATATTTTGTTGATTTTTTTACAGAGAGGAAGGGAGAGGGATAGAGAGTTAGAAATATCGATGAGAGAGAAACATCGACCAGCTGCCTCCTGCACACCTCCTACTGGGGATGTGTACACAACCAGGGTATATGCCCTTGACTGGAATCAAACCTGGGACCTGTCAGTCTGCAGGCTGACTCTCTATCCACTGAGCCAAATCAGCCAGGGTGTCACAGTTTTTTATTTGGCTGTGAGCTCTCAGATCACACCTGTTCTTTCCCTTTGGAGGCAGAAAGAGGAGGATGTGGGGCACATGCTGGCTTGGCCGTGTTCTGCCTCACTGGGGGCCAAAGATGAGTGTAATGTGGTAGAAGTTCTGGCCTGAACCATGACTAACGGGAGATTGCAGTCTTTGTGGCCAACCTCAAGTTGTCCTTCCAACCCCTGATCAGTTCGATTGACTTCCAGCTCCAACCTCCTGTAACCTCCCACCCTGTGTGGATCACTGCGAGGCACCAGGTTACTGTAAGCAATGATGGTTCTGAGGAAGAAGAGAGCAAAGAAGAGGGGAGTGAGGAAAGAAAGCTGTGTTGTGCCCCACCCTACCTGCCAAGAAGCAGGGGAGCAGGCCCTAGGCCTCCTTGGTCAGCTAGTTGCCTGCCACACATGCCAAGAACCACATTGCTGTATAAGTATCAAATATTTTGTCTTATTCATTGAAGAGGAGTGATGGAGTGAGGGGTGGGTGAGGTCTAGTGTTTGGAGAGAGGGGGTACCCCTCTTCACAGGGCCTAGGTAGTCTTCTAGCTCCATAGCCATGCCTGGCCCTTCCCTTTCTCCAGGATCGGGAGGGACTCTGAACTGTCCTGGCCCTGGCTCCCCACTTACCTATGAGGTTGGAGGTCAGCATCGGAAGCTTTGGATTACACAAAGTTAACACTTTATACATGTTTAGATAAAGGTTGAAATAAAATGGTGTAGAGTTGTTTTTTAAGAAGTAACTACTATTTATTGAATATTTACTATCAAGTGCTTTAGGTATAACATTTCAGTTACTCTTCCTGCAAATCTATGAGGAGGGTTGGAGCTGAGGAGACAAAGGTTGAGAGTTTAGTCAACTAGAGAGTCATAATCAGGTGTGTTCAATCTGTAGCTCAAGGCCCTTCGACACCACCAGGTGCTTCTAACTGAAGGCAGATCCCTGTGGATTGCAGACTTTAAATGCCTCTCAGATACCCATTTTACTAGGGATTGGGGACAGAGAGATCACACTCTTTTGGAACAGCCCCAGTCTCTCTGATTATTTCATTAAAAATATAATACAAACTAGAGGCCCAGTGCACAAATTCATGCACAGATGGGGTCTGGCCAACCTGTCCTGATCAGGGTAAGGGTGGTGG
Source organism: Myotis nattereri (assembly GCF_964212035.1). Lineage (NCBI taxonomy): Eukaryota > Metazoa > Chordata > Mammalia > Chiroptera > Vespertilionidae > Myotis > Myotis nattereri. The sequence goes on along the minus strand of NC_138082.1, from coordinate 67,304,621 downwards.
ATCGGGGGCGGTGCCAGCCAGTCAGAGGGGATGCGGGCAGTTGGCAGGCCGGCCCACCACCTGGTTGAACTCCAGTCAAACTCCCGATAGAGGGGACAATTTACATATTACCCTCTTATTATATAGGATTAGGTGAAGACTTATCATTTTGCCTGCCTTAGGTCCTCCAGGGCATGGAACTTTGGGGAAAAGATGTCCAATGCAATTCATGAGAGGGAAGAAGTTAAGCTTTTATTTTCAGAATCTGAGCACAAATTCTCATACTCCACTCTCCATCTCATTCTCTTTGAGTGTCCCTCAGAGCAAGTCCCTTGGCACATAGTAGGCTCTCAATAGTGTTGAATGATAGGTGGCTAGAAGCCAGCTGTACGATCCTTCTGCATACACATTACATATAAGCTACCAGTGTTGAGGGATTTTTTCCCCCCTTTTAGTTTGTATTTTCATTAGGAGAAGGAGGAAGTCATTATTCTTTGATGCATGATGCTCATTTTTTATATAGGTAAATTGTCTTCTCAGAAAAACCAGTACATAATTGTACTGAAAACATAATTCTGTGGCTCATGAGAGCTACTTTATTATCTGGCTAAATTGATTTATAGAGAAGAAACTAAAGGATAGAAAATATATATATGCAAATATTAAATAAATATCTTAAATTTAATGAATTTCTTGGAGAAGATATGAAAATTCTGCATCTGGGGTCAGGATAGGGATGAGGAAAAGGCTGATTTTCTGAAGAAGAGAAAAAAAAAAGCAAGAGTGTGTATGTAGTATGTTGTAAAATATAATCCTGAATTGGCATGAGCAGAAAGGTAGGATTTGCCTGCTTCTTTGAACATTAGTTCATATCCTTCATGTTCATTATACTGTAGACCATTAAGCTATTTTATGGGTAAGAGAGAAGTTCAAGTACAGCACGAGTTGCCAAAAGGATTATGGAGTTCATTTTGATTGATCAATAATTAACTGTACCTTGTGAAATTACAGGCTTGACTAACTGTGGAACGTATTGTAGTGAACAGGCCAAGCTGCCAGGAAGAACAGAGAAGACAGAAGAAAAAGCGATGGAAAACGAAACATCTGTCCCCTTTCCGCTGCAAGAGCTGGCAACCAAGATCTCGCTGTTTCCTTCTCTATCTAAAGAACAAATTGCATAAAGCAGGGATTGGATTGATATGGGACACTTCAGAAGATGTTTGCTTATAATTATTTCTAGCACTTTTTTGAAGCTCAGGGATAAAACATTTCCAATTATTCATCAAGCTCTTGGAACTCATAGGCCTCTATAATAGGGATTTAGCAGAACAACAAATAGCACACAAGGATACAGATGAAAGGAAGAAATGTGAAGGGATTATTATCATAAAAAAAGCAAAAGACTATTTGATGGAATTACAACAATACAGGGAGTCAGAGAGAGATGAAAAAAATAATGCCAATTGATAAATACATAGTGTTTAGCATTAATTTGAATTATATCATGGTTGTGAAATGAATAATACCTGTCATTTTCTTTATACACACACACATACACACACACACACACACACACACACCTTTTGAAAGATAACTATTCTGCACTTTGTATTGTTTCAGTGGCTCTTGGAAAAGCTGCCCATTTTCTTTAGACCGTTGTTAGTTCCAATTTTTAAAACATTGGTGGAAATTTCAGTTACTAATACCTGATAGCCTTAGTTTACCCCGAACCCATCACTGTTTGTATTCCACATTTATTGTTTGCACCTACCTACTTCAAAATAGGTTTTGAGTATTGCTGAACATGGGCAAAGGTTAAAATCTGAAACCAAACATGGGACTGACTATCCCACTTGCTGTTCTGTAATTCCTCTACATACTTTCCCTCCTTTGTTAGTACAGACAAAAAATTAAATTATTTCTAGATAACAGCAATTTTAGCACACATATGGTTTAAAATTGCCTCTGGGAGATATTTAGACCCTGGGTATTCTCAAAGTGAGGGAAGGTGAAATCACTTTCTAACCACTAATAGCTGAGCCACCCTTTCAACAGTATACTTCAGACTGGGGAATAAATTGCCTTTCCCAAAGTTATTGAATTGTTTTTAAGTTACCTGTGATTAGATTAAAAATTGTTTTTATTTCTTAATAAAATAAAATATTTGAAGAAAAATGCATCGAAGAAATCCAAATTAGATGGCAAGATGAGACCTCTAAGAATCTTACTGTCCTAATTATAAGAACCCACCCATTGGTGGTGCCATACAGGAATGATATTGCAGAGTTCCATGGCTCATTTCATCTTGAACTCTACTTCTTCAGAGAGCAGAGAGCTGTTCAGAGGCCCTAGGTGCATTAGGTCTTTGAGGTTTTTGTATAGTTTTGTTTTTATATTTGTTTTCTAAACTCTGCGTTACATATAACTCAAATCATTAGTTTGAGACAGAAATAGTATATTTGCTGAAGCAGTCAAACACGCTTTAGACTCATGATGGCATAGCATAATAAAATAAATCAGTGTTGCTACCTACTAATGCTGTGCTTTAAAAGATTTAGAAAGCTAAATTTGCAGTTTAGGAAGGAACACATTTATAAATTAAAATATACCTGCCACTGATATAATATTAATAAATATTAACTCTACAAATCTTCATAATTGTAGTTCTAAATGCAAGACACTTTTCAGTTTGTTTAAGGGGGTGTAAAAATGGCGAAATATTATAAGACCCTGGAAAAACTGAGACTTTTAGAATACCAGGTAGGTCGAGAAATAAATATCTATGAAATAGGACTTCAACTTTTTTAGCACAGAGAAAGCATTTACAGATGAGGGTGGGAATGAAAAAAAGTATATAGTCATTTTCTGTGCATATCTCTCCTGAAACTGGGAATAGAAAAAATATTTCAGTTTTATACTGATTTTCTTATGGCCTTTAGAAATTATTTATTTACATTAAACTAAAATAAAAGCCACAATAAAGTTCTTATTTGCTATGATTTAAAGTAAAGTAAGTGTTTTATGGCCAGAATTTAAAGTTACATTTGTGACTGTAAATAATTCTTAGAAAGGAATATTTCTCTGTTTTGCTCTTCTACTAAACAAATCTGCAGCATGTTACTTTAAAAATGAAATAAAGCTTGTGTTCATAGTGACAGTCAATAACACTACAGCATAATAATCAATTGCTATTTGTAGCAGCAGGACTAGCAGTGGGGGCAGATCAGTGCAAATTACTGTCACTGTGTGCTGCCATGTATGCAGCCAGCCTGTAGAACTCAAGACAAACGATGCCCTATTCAATGGCATGAGACAGTACTTAGTCATACCTGCACAACAGCAGAGGAATGAGGGCTGGCATCGAATGTAACAGGAAAGTGGATATAAATCTAGAACACTGATGGGTAGAAAAAATAAATTAATCCAGCTAAGAGTTCTGCTCCCAAGATTCAAAGTTAAATGCTCATACTTTTTTCTATGAGCTGGAAATTGGTGGATTACAGGTGTCTAGGGAACTACAAAAAGGTTAGATGGCTTTTTAGTGAACACCAGAGAAGTCTGTGCTGTACTTTGCAGAAAAATGACTCTAAAAGCAGATAGTGAGTGTAACTCACTACTTATGGCCAATTCTAACGACAAATGTAAATGATAATTTATTTCACATACAAGTAAGAAACAACCAAGATGAGGAACAACCATGTTTGTCAAAATCATGATCACTGAACTATTTTTTAAAAATTTTTTCTGTTGTTATATTTAATTCAAAGAAAGAAAGTAAGTCTCTAGTCTATCTTTGGACAACACCTAAATCTTATAGCAAATCAAGCAGATAAGTTTGAAGCTGGAACTGCTGACTATCTGCCTTAGTCTGTGTGATCAATCAGGCACTAGCTTTCTATTGGCAGACAGGTAATGCCCACAGTATCCAGAGAGAGAGGAAATAGGCACATTCAAATCCACAAAAGAAACCAAGTTGAGCAAATGACGACGTTCTGATCCCTCTATTTCTAACATTCCCCATAGCTAATTAAGTTGGCAGAGAGGTATATTAACTCATTCAGGAGAAAAACATCTTCAAATGTTACCTTGAATGGAATCAGGACCTGCTATGTAAGTTACTGCACCCTAGTTAAATGAATCTGTGGTGCCTCTTGTCCAAAAATAGTTAAGAACTTCAAGACCACAACAGCAGACCATTATTAAACCAAATGTGGGGCCCTCTAAGTGAGGCCTCTTATGACTATTATGATCTTACAGCCAGGAAGTCAGCCCTCAATGAAATAGTTTATCTTCCTACCCTTCAACCTTGCCACAAACACTGGCCTCGTTTGGTTTGTGTTACTCCATCCATCTTTGACAAACTGATCTCTAAAACAAGGGTTGCAGATGGGTATCTGCTGGTTGTAGTTGACCCAGAGACATGTTTTTTGTTCATCATTGCTTTTACAATGAGCCATTTTCACCCCTTACATTACCTGTCTCACCCTGTTAACATTTGAGTTTGCCACCAATAAAATTGTAATGGAGATCTTTAGCCAGCATTCCCTGCTCTTAATAGCAGTGCAGATAATAATAGTAAAAGCAGCATGCTAATAAAGCTATATGGATCTTAAGAAAATATTAGTTCAAGCACAGATACATTAATAGTATTGATGAAATCCACATACTGTAGACTATGCTTTCAGAAAAAATTTGCATGAACTCAGTACCCCCTTTAATGAAAACCTGTTAGCAAGAAATGCCACTCTCCACTTCACCCTGTTACTTCACTGATCTAGATGGAAAAACCTCAGAAATTCACTAAGATGCTGAGCCATTTACAATTCTGAAATCATATTAAAAGCAACTAACAGTCACCAAAGGGGAGGAGGTGGTGGTGGGGAGAAACACAAGTATAATTAAAAGAAATTGAAATGACTCTCAGAAGCAAATGTGATGAATGGAAAATAGTAACTCTCTTCATAAGCAAAATGGCTTTATCAAATAGGTATGTGACAATTTACTTGATGGTTAAATATGCTGCTGATAAATTATAGTTTTCCAAAAGGACCAAATGACCTAAAAAATAATGCTCCTAAAATTTAAGAAAACATTTCTGCCAAATGTAACAATGCTTTGAGTTCAATATAGTGATTTCCTTATTGATAACCCATGTTATTTCTTAAAATATAACTCTGTCTTATAACTCCATCATGGGCAGAATCAAATTGCAACCCCAATATGGAATTTTACTGGTTTCAATTTGCTAGATTATTTTCAAGGTAGAAAGACTATGCCAATTTAATAGTGATCAGACTTAACTTTTGGGCTAAACTCACACATAAGAAGATAAACAAATCCTAGAACATTTTTGGTAAGTCATCATATTTGACTAATTCTTCTACTTCCCAACTAATTAAATGAAGAACTTTTAATGTTTTGGTTTATGCTGTATTTTACTGATAAAAGCTATTTGCCTTGTTTGAAGCATTTTGAAAAGAGAATGTACCTGGCAATTTCCATAAATCAAACATATACCTTGAGTCAGCCACTCTTTTTGAGATGTCAGATCTATATAACTTCATATTATAGTTTTTTTTTTAGGTCTGCCTCTACACCCAACACTGTAATTTCATTCAAAGAAATCTTGGCCAGAATGGATTAGAACTATCTTTAAGATATTGCTTTTAAAATATTATTGGTATTTGTCTTACAGAGAACAGATAAGCATACTGCTACCATTATAATAATTTTCCTGAAGCCATTATTATAATCACCCCTTTTGCTGTTATTAATTCTCACCCAAGGGTATTTTTCAATTGATTTTTAGAGAGAATGGAATGGAGGGGTTGAGACACAGAGAGAGAAGCATCAGTGTGAGAGAGACACTATGATCCATTGCCTCCCGCATGCGCCTGATCAGGGCTGGGGATCAAGCCTGCAGCAGAGATATGTGCCCTTGACCGGAATCGAACCTGGGACCCTACAGTCTTCGGGCCGATGCTCTAGCTACTGAACCAAACTGGGTAGGGCATATAATCATAACTTTTTAATGATGGAAACTGTGTAAGAACTTTCGCTGAAACATTCAACTAGGTGTGTTAGATGTAGGATTACTTTTAACAAAGCAAATTTAAGAAGGCGCATGATGTGCCACAGAAAACGTTTCCCAGAGAGAGCTCTATCTCACGAGGATATGATTCAGTTGGCCCAAGGAGGCTGTAAATCTAGCACCACGAGCCCGTCTTTCTGATTTGTTTTCTCTTCATGAAGGAGTCAATGTATCTACTCTCCTTTCTTGATTGTCGCTTTCCTACACCGATCTACTTTTCCAATCAGTCAATTCCATTTCATCATTTCTATAATATCCACCTGCTCCCTTGAGGAAAAAATATGACTTTGGGCTTAACCAAATGAATTATCACCAAATAGAAAAATGCTTTGCACACATTCTATCATTAATTAGAGCTATCAGAACAAAATGGGCCAAGAATGAGGCTAACTTTGCAACCATGTATTTGACTCACCTGCACAAAGCCACATGTCTGCTAAGGGTCACGGCAAAGATTTGCCCCTATGGTCAAAGTCTGCAGTGCTTTCCATTGTGCCACACTGTCTTTCTTCAGGCCACATGTCTGGTAGGCCTCTGTGCTGTAAGCCTTACTCATAAATGACCTGAATGACTAATTTGAGTATATTTTTTTAGCATGTGTTGAAGGCAAAGTTTATAGAACTGGGAATTCAAAATAAAAATGGCCTCCAGTTCCCTCATTACTCCAAAACAAAATTAAAACTGAATCATTTTTTAATTTTAAATTTTAAAGTATCAAATACCTTCTAAATAAGTTGGTAACATTTTTTTTTTGAAGTGTCTTTCCCACAGTATCAAAGAATTTATTCAGGTTGCATGTAATTACATAAAGTTGATATTTATCAGAACCTTCTGAACTATAAGATGAATACCAATCTTTATTCTTTATATTTTTACTGTTCATAGTATGTTTAGTATTAAGTTTAATTCTTTAAAAACAATTATTTATTCAACAAATGCATGTGAAGAGACACTAAACGTGCAACAATGAATGTCCTCTCCTCAATTTGCTTAGAATGATTAATAAAGTGCTTGTGAAATATTTCTTACTTAGCTAAAATACTAATTATGCAGTTCTAGTCCTAAAACCTCTGGATACATGGTAGCATAGAGCATTAAATATAACATATGTGGAGAAAAAAGACTCACATTTAGATATATTAAATAACAGGTATAAATACCAATCTCAGACTATTTTATATATGCAGTTTCTTTTTTGTGTGTATGAATTTAAAAAAATAAAATGCAAACTCGTGTTATAACAACTTTGTCAATTAACTAATTTTACAATCTGTAATTTCATCACAAACTTTCCAAGTACTAAAAACACTAGTTATTTTTGATGCCCTTTCTATGTTTTCTGCAGTGTATTTAACTTCGTCATTCACTGGTAATTCTGTTTCTTGTAAATAGAGGAAAAAAAGAAAACCTAGCAAAGCCCACTTATTTATGTAGCATGTACATGATAAAGAACATACCGAGATTTATATTAAAATAGAAACTCCCATTGAATGTTTGCTTGCAGTGCTGACAGTATGCTCACGACTGTCAGTTTCAAAAACATTGTGAAGAATTTTAATGATCTGAATAGTAAGAAATGCAACTAAAGGTGATGAAAAAAATCTCTGGTTCTAATTTGTAACACCCCCCCCCAATCTTTTTTTCCCCCTTTTAACTATTTCTTTTTATTCTCTTACATTGGATTTTGTCACATAGATAGATATAGTTGTGGGAAAATGTGAGATCGATTGTGTAGAACATAAAGTAAATGGATCTAAGAGTCAATATGTAACTAAATAAAATATGCTGGACATATTTTTACTAAGAAAAAGGAAACTAAATAGAAACCATTAATTAATATTATACTCTTTAAATGTCTAAATATTAAGAATTGTAAAAAGAAAAAAGATTTTCCAAAAATGTACTGTGCTCTTCTGTCTTATAAGATAGTGGTAAAAAGCTACAAAACAAAACAAAACAGAAGCTAAGGAGAAACCTGAAGCAAAGACAGGCTGATGCCAATGGCAAGGTTAAGAATTACCTCAAGCCCAAATGACCAAGAAAGAAAAGCCTACTACAGCTGAAATCTCGTATTAGAGAAATTGGCAGGTATTCCAGACCCAAGGAAAGCCATATGCAAGAAGAAGTATTCAGCATTTAAATCCAGGATTGTAAAAGGAGATGGTTTCTTGCTACTGTCACAAGCCAGTTACTGGTGACAAGAATGGTGGTACCCAAGTGTTTCAGTTTGGCAGTCTGCCTCGTTATTATCCTGCTGCAGAAAAAGCTGTTCACTCACTGCAAAAACCCTTTTGTCAGCATAGGAGAACACTGGTAGTGTCATTTCCGGGACCATTCTGTTCATCCCCACCGGTCACCACACAGCCGAAACGTAGTTTTCCTGAAGCAGCTGAAGAAGCTTGCTACTTGGGATTGAACATCTGGTCCTCCATTTGGTTTCTTTTTGTTGAACCCAAAAGAAATTTGTCATTGCTACCTCCATCAAAATTGACCTGAAAATCCCCAAACTTCTTATTCATGTTACTTCAAGAATAAGCCTCATAAGTCCAGCCTCCAAGAAGGTGAAATCTTTGACACAGAGAAAGAGAAATCCCAGGTTAGAAAGCAAAGCAATATCCATCAGAAAGCTCTGGACTCTCAACTGATGCCAGAAACGAAAGCTGTTGCTTAGCTCCACGGTGATCTATGTTTCATGTTCTCTCTCACAATGGAGATTATCTTCACAAATTGATCCTCTAAATTCCAACAAAGAACTCTAATTAAAGTAACTAGGGGTGGGCAAACTTTTTGACTCCAGGGCCACAATGGGTTCTTAAACTGGACCGGAGGGCCGGAACAAAAGCATGGATGGAGTGTTTGTGTGAACTAATATAAATTCAAAGTAAACATCATTACATAAAAGGGTATGGTCTTTTTTTTTTTTTTTTTAGTTTTATTCATTTCAAACTGGCCGGATCCGGCCCGCGGGCCATAGTTTGCCTACAGCTGATACTAGGACATTAAACTATGGTATTGCTTTAAAAGCCATTCATTCATACCAGCATGTTTTCAGTTCATTATTTTTATCTCAAGATTTTGATACATGAAACAAATTTACCTTTGTCCAAAAATAATTTGTTTCACGATACCCAAGTTTTAAAAATCTTCTCTGTTAAAATTAGATAACACTTTTGCCATTGACAAATTAGATTCCATATGCAAAATATAGCTAACAGATAATGAGGAATTGTTGCTTGCAAAGTAATTATTCATATACATAATCACTTAGTATTATTATTTTCCACAGAAACAAAAGTGAGTTGTTGTTTTTTTAAAATACAATGCTACCTAACATCATAATGCTATTGACATAGGGCGTTTTCAGTGAACCTGGATTTTATTTACTTATCGTGTACCAGATGATGTGAGTGTAAAACTTAACAATTTTAAGACATTAATGTCATTTACAGAAATAAAAATAGACACTAATAGGGAAATGTATGTGCTTCATATATAAGATGATTTATATTATGTTATTTGAAAATAATAACAAATATTAAATTATTCTTGGTTTGAAGAAAAATCTGGATTCTATAGAACATGGATATCATGCCTGAAAAACAGAGTGATGTCTGGCTAATGGAGGACTCTGAGGCAGAAAGGACTGCCTGATATTTAGGAAATTATTGGAATAGGCACAGGGTTAGTTTAGTAGTGTTTCAGTTTAAAAAACTAAACCCCGTTTAAAACTTACAGGAAAATTGACAACTAACTATCCTACCACTGGCAAAGTGATTCATTTCTCAAAGATATCCATTGAGATATTTTGAAGCACTTAGGATTCATCAAAGTGTAACATTTGTTATATGAGAAAATAGCCTTCAATAATAACCCTTCCCTTAAAATGGTGGCAATTGCCAAGGGCCTAATATAATTTGGCAAAAAAGTGCCTTGTGTACTTCAATCAAGAGCTGATTTAATCTTATTACAAAAACTATAATGGTTTTATTGAGCTCCTATCTAGTCTGTATTGGTCTAGGCATGCTGATGGGAAATTGCTTCCTTTTTTTGTTCTTTTAACTTAAGATGTTTTAGAAAAGGAAATTAAACAAAGTTATCAAGATAACGTTGTAGTTGATTCGAACAACAAAGAAACTTTGAAGTTAAAGTAGATTAGTTGGGGAATTTCAATGAGGCTTCCATGGAGTGATTAGATGCTTCATGCTGGTTATATGGGGGCACCCTTCTCCCAAAGATAGAAAAACCCTATTTGTTTCATATTATCTTTGACATCACCGGCAAGCTATCCTTCTGCACACAATAGCATAATTCATATAGCACAACTGTCTCACATAGGGTCATTGTGCACACTTATTTGATAGGTTAACAAGCTAAAAAAAAAAAGGTAACTTTTATAAATATTTATACCTAAAATGAAAAAGTGCATACAGTGAAAAGTGAACTGTGGAAATTGAATGCCAAGTGAGGGCGAATTTTGAGATTTCCCTAAGAAGTTATTTCATAGTTATCCCTCAGTGCAGCAAGAGGAACTTGAAGAATCAGTGATTAACAGAAAAGATCCTTATAAGTTTAGATGCCTTTGCACACAATTTTTCAGGCCCCAGGGTTGGCCCACTAAGCTCCCAACTTCAGTCCTAAAACTGGCCTCGTCTCTGGAACAAATTTGTTTCATAGGTGGAAAAATACGGTTTCTCAGCATGAAATCGATCTTATTTTTGTTTGGAATGTGTAGCTGCCATAGCTAGGCTTAAGATATCTTTGAAATTAAGTCTGTGTTTTATATTTCACTTTTTATGAATTCAGCACTTGCTGTACAAGGGTACCCAGTACCATATTTCCTCTGTGAAAGAAATATTTCTCTTCTTCTTGCAATTCTCTTAGTGTTGAGGGACATATTTCTGAATCTTAGTCTTTGTGACTGGATTTCTCTTACTCATTCTTGGCTCTACTGACCCTGACAAGGTTCCCGATTAGAATCATTCCTAGTTCATGAGAAATTCACTGCTTTTATCATTGAGCCACTCAGATGCAATTAACCACCTAAAATTTATTTATTGCATATTCAGTAGGTTCCAGGAGCTGGGCTAAAAGTAGGTAGGGGTAGAGTAATACAAGAACACACAATGTTTTACCTATATCCCTGGGGAACACCACCTCGTGGGGAAGGCTAGCATTAAACATGTGATCAGAATGGTGATGGATGCTACAAAGAGAGAACTATGACAAAGGGCTATGGAAGTGTATGTCCAGATATCTAGCCTAGCCTAATCCAGATATAGCTTCTGGTGAAAAGATGTGTGAGCAGAGACTAGAAATTGGCCAAGTGAACATGGAGAGAAGAACATATAAGCAGAAGGAAACACATCTATATATATAAAAGCCTAAGCGACCATCTGATTGGTTGACCATCTGACCGTCTGGTAGCTATGACACGCACTGACCACCTTGGGGCAGACGCTCAAGGCAGGAGCTGCTAGGTGCTGTGACTTGGCAGCTGCAGTTTTTGGGTGATGCACCCAGAACCAAAGAGGAGGGAGGCTGATTCTGGGGTGCATCACCAGAGAACTGCCCTCTCACAATCTGGGACCCCACAGGGTATGTTTGGAGAGCCAATTTCAGCCTGATCCCCACAGGCCAGGCTGAGGGATCCCACTGGTGCATGAATCTGTGCACTGGGTCTCTAGTACATATATAAAAACCTAGCAGTATAAAAGGATGGTGGATTTGAGAAAATAAAAATTATGATAGCTGTACTAAATGGGGACATACCTGTCTGAATTTTCTTTATTGCCTAGGACCTCCCATAGTCACCTGCACTGATTTATTTTCAGATATGTTCACTCCACTGTTTTCTATTACATTGGTGTCTGACGGCATGATCTGAATATCAGGTTACCCTGAGGATAATCAGCAAAGAAACAGGAGTGAAAAGCAGAGTGTGGTGAGAGTCTATATTAGATGTTCAGAGTCAGGATAAGAACAATGGGTTACTTGTGCTCTGGAATATGTTCTGTTGAAGATCTATCATTGCACCTTCACTATGAGGGATAGAGTGGGGAATAACAAAGGTTTATGAGAACTTACCATTAGTCAGTTTAAACAGCTGAAATAATCAGAGAAATTAATATACACAAGTAACTATTTTCTGTCTCATATTATTTAGAATAGAATATTTATGCTTAAGTTTAATATTTATGCTAAATTTCTTAAAATGTTACTTTAAATAAAGTTAAGAATGTCGGTAAGATGTTGGGCTTGATCACATCACATTGTTTGCACATTTTTTATATTTAGAATAATATTTATGTTGTACATATTGCATGTGACACATTGACTGAATACTCAGAATTCTTCCTTGTTCAGAAACAGGCACAAATAAGTGGGACAGAGGATGCTGCCTGGGGAATATGGGAGCTGCAGAGCAATGGTGAAATTTCAATTGTTAACATAGAGAGAAAGTTAATGTAGTCTAGGAGATGAATCATCTTGAAAGGGTAGTAAGGAGAGATGTTAGACAACCTCTAAAGTGACCCCACTGATCCCTACCTTCTGCTCTGTATGCCCTTTTGTAATAAATTCTCTTTGAGTATGGGTAGACCTAGTGATTCATTTCTAACAAAAAGGACATTGCAAAATGTTGGGATTTTTTTCAAACACTAAACATGCAATTAACCAAAAGTTGCCCCACTGAATGTATGATCACACAAAAAACTATGCAAAAATGTTCATAGCAACTTTATTCATTAAAGTAAAAAAGATCAGTTCAGATGTCCCATAGCAGGTGAGTAATAGACAAATAGTGTCACATACCTGCCATGGAATACTAGTCAGCTATAAATAGAAAGAAAAACTGATACACAGAACTTGAATAAATCTCCAGAGAATTATGCTGAGTGAAACAAGTCAATCCCAAAAGGCTACAAACTATATTGTTCCATTTATGTAATAATTTTAAAATGAATTACAGAAATAGTGAACAGATTAGTGGGTGTCAAGGGTTAGGGGCAGAGTAGGAGGGGGAAGAAGAGGTAATGATTATAAAAGGCCAACAAGAGAGATAACTGTGTTAATGAAACTGTTTTATATCTTGACTACGGTTGTAGATACACAAATTTATACATGTGATAAATTTATAAGGATTTAAATTCACACTGAAGTATAAGTGAAACTGGAGAAATCTGAATAAGATTTATGGATTATACTAGAGACCCAGTGCACAAAATTCGTGCACTTGAGGGGGGTCCCTCAGCCCTGCCTTTTCCCCCTCACAGTCCAGAAGCCCCGCAATTGATCTCCCCAAAGAGGTAGGCCCTGCCCACCTGGCCAGGGCTCCGCAGTTGATTTCTCTAAAGAAGGAGGCCCTGCCCATCCAGCCGGGGCTCCACAATGGATCGCCCCCACAGAGGGAGACCCTGCCCAACCGCCGCAGCTCTCCAGTCGATGGCCTGGGCCTCCCTCTGCAGGGCAATCATGGGACGATGGCCAGGCGCCCGACCAATTGCATCGTACTCACCTTGGCTGGCCTGGAGCCAATGTGTGTCATAGCGTGGTTGTCTGGAAGGTCATCTAGATGGTTGTTCTGCTATTTGGTCATTTGGTCGATTTGTATATTACTCTTTTATTATGATAGATCAATGTCAATGTCCTGGATGTTATATTTTAGTATTTATTCTTTATGGCATTATTATTGGGGAAAACTGGACAAGGAGTACTGTTTGGGATCACTCTTAATAATTTCTTACAACAGCATGTGACTACAATTATCTCAATAAAATTTAAATAAAACATGATGGGATATACTTATGAGATTAGTTTACAAAATGACCTGATTTTTCTTTCTGTCCTGGTCTCTTTTGCCTTGCTCCAGGGAACACGACCTGCTGTGTTATGAGTAGCCCTGTATAAAGGCCCAGACATCAAAAATAGATATCTCCAGCCAACAGGCAGCAAAAGCCTGAGTCCCATGAACACCTAGGTGAGTTACCTTAGCAATGGATCTCCAAAGCCTGCCAATAGCCATGTGAGTCAGCTTGACAGCAGATGTTCCCCCAGGCAAGTCTTGAGAGGATACTTGAATGATGCAGCCCTGTGAGAGACTCTGAACACAGGCACCAGATAAGGCAAGCCAGGATTCATGACCATAGAAACTGTGGACGAAAGGGGCCCCATGCTAACCTGACAAGCTCGGGGAAGGCCTGCATGGCAGTCTTGCAAACTAAGAGACCTAAAGTAATCACAAAGGATGGTCTAAAATTAAACTTTAACTAAATGCAGTTATGGTGGATAGTTACATCCTAAGCCGGTATCTTCACTGACAAGGCCAACTTTTACCTTAACTGAGCCTATCTGTCTTTTTGCATCTAAGATAACATACCCTTGAAATGTCTGGGTAACTTGTAACTTACCTTTATCTGGACCCCTTGGGGCACAACCTAATGTGCCTGGGCTCCAGGACGGATACCACAAATTCCTTCATTATCATGTTAATTGTTCCTGCACCCACCTAAATATATGTCTACCATTTTACTTTTTATCCAATCCCAGGGGTTTCCCTGCTTTGCTTTCTCTTGCCTCTCTAGTCTATCACCATGGATTTCATGTAACCCACCTACATCCCTTTCCTTTGATTGCAATGTATAAATACAGATGTAACCTGCCATTCTCCGGAGCATTATCTCAATTCATTGAGGTTCTGCTTCCCAGCATATGTCAACAGTTTGGCTCAAATAAACTCACAAAAATCCTTTACAGGTTTCAATGTTTTTTTATGTTAACAAAACTGTGAGCTCCTATACATTGCTGATTTAAGCTGTAGAGTTTATGTGTCAGATAAGCAGTGGATAGCTAAGGGAAGAATCACGTACTGACAATGAGATATCCTAAAAGTTGCCTTCATTTAGTCTAACAAGATGACACAGTGCCCTCATTTTCCTGAGTCCGTTCCACTCCTGCTACCACCACCGAAACAAGTAAAGAAGCAAGCACCCTTACTTCCATCCAGCCCACCCCTACTCCACCCTGCTCTTAGATAGCAAGGATGGCAAGTGTGGATGCTCTCAGGCATATTTTGGGTTGGACGAATGAGGTGTGGTTTCAGGAGACAGGTGAGAAGAAAGTGCAGTTGGGTTGCTATTTCCTTCCCATCTCTCTGTAAGGCCACTTGGAACAAACTATGTGACTGTATCAACTGAAAGAAGGTTCTACCCCTCAGAAAGTAGCCTGGGTCCTGGATCTTGGACTCCCCCTCTTCTGTTCTGCTTCCCTCAGGTCCAGGGGTAACTGCACCTCTGACACCCTTAGAATAGAGTTCTCGTACTGGTCCTGGTGACCCCTCCGCACTCCATCCACACCTCGGTAAACAGTCCCTGGCAAATGATCCCACTTTGCTAGTATCCTCTTTAGGAAGCTGCTTTATGAGACTTAGTGCTTTTTCCATTTTATTCTCCTTTCCCTTCTCCACACCCTTTTTCTACCTTTAGGGTCTTTCCCACCAAAAGAGCTTTGTTTCTTTTTAGTTCCTTGTTCCTGTTTTTATCTTGATGCTCTTTCTAATGTTAATCAACTTAACTTCTCCAATTTTCTTTCATAGCTCAGAACTGGGCACCACAAAGAATATTACTTAGAAGGCAGAAAATGGCAAGCAGTTGCCAAGGTATTATTTTGATCTCCAGGACCACATTTTAAAGGCATGCGATTTTTGTGGAGCAGAAAAATCTCTTAAGTAGAGGAAGAAAATGAGGACTGAAATTCAGACTATACCATGCTCCACCCACCAGAGGGAGAAGCAGGCCAGCCCCTGGGGGGTGGGGAGTGGGGGGTGGGGGGTGGGGGTGGGTGGAGGTGGAAAAGAGCATAGAGAGGATAAATGGTGATAGAAAAAATAAATTTAAAAAATAATTTATGAAAAGAAAGTGGCACATGTATTTTTTTTTTCTTCTGATTTAGTACTTTTTATGTTTTTTTAAATGTATTTTTTATTGTTGATAGTATTACAGATACCTCCCATTTCCCCCCCTTTACCCCTTCTCCCAGCCCCTATTCCCTCTCCCCCAGGTCTTCACTACCCTATCGTTCATGACCATGGGCTATGCATATAAGATCGTAAGTATATATGAGTTCGTTGGTTTATCTCTTCTCATCCCCTGAACCCCACAGTGAGGTATGTCAGTCTGTTCCATGCTTTCCTGCTTTAGGTCTTATTTGTTGATCAATTCATTTTGTTTATTAGATTCCACAAATAAGGGAGATCATGAGATCTTTGTCTCGCTAAGCCATGGTCCCAGTGGGGTCCCTCTTTCTACATGGCACCAAGGAGTCTCTGTCACATAAAGATTATCCTATATAATAAAAGCCTAATATGCTAAGTGTCCAGTTATCCAGTCGGCCATTCAACCAATCAAAGCATAATATGGTAATGATATGCTAAGGTTGCTCAACTGCTCACTATGACGTGCACTGACCACCAGGGGGCAGATGCTCCAACTAGTAGGTTAGCTTGCTGTTGAAATCTGGCTGATCAGGACTGAGTGAGACAGGCGGGACATGTCCTGGAGCCCTCCCACAGTCCCTCCCCAGCTGGTCAACCTCTAGCATCCCTACCTGGCCCCAATCATGCACCGGAGGGGTCCCTCGACCTTGCCTGTGCTCTCTCGTAATCTGGAACCCCT
Source organism: Myotis nattereri (assembly GCF_964212035.1). Lineage (NCBI taxonomy): Eukaryota > Metazoa > Chordata > Mammalia > Chiroptera > Vespertilionidae > Myotis > Myotis nattereri. The sequence continues at coordinate 67,287,884 of NC_138082.1, read as the reverse complement.
CGGAGAGATGTCAGAGAGCTAGTTTCGGCCCAATCCCACAGGCCTGGTCAGGGGGCCCCACTAATGCATGAATTCGTGCATTGGGCCTCTAGTCACTTATAATATTCCTAACATATGCACAGAGCCCCTTGAAACAAAAGAAAAGAGTTTGGGGAACAAGGTGTGTTATTTTTAGTAATAGGAAGTTAAGAGAATATTTGTACTCTGCTCAGGTAAAAATACCCTTCTTGTTTTCCTTTAGTTGGCAAGTTCTTCTTCATTTGTAATATCCCTGTGTTCATCATCTACAATTTCAGTAGCCTATTGAATGGCGGCCAACATGATTGGGCTTCCATGAAATTAAGCCATAATGTAAGATATTTTTAAAGCTAATTTGGCACCTCACTTTTACCAAAGCCCTATGAGTTTAGAGTTCCTCTCAACTGAATAATGCATTCTCATAATTTTTCTGTTGAGCAAACATTAAACAGAAGTGACAAACACATGCACAGTCAGGATATATATGAAATGTCACCTTTGAAAAATGGTAAGGAGTTTGGGTAAAAGCTGACCTGTGAATTATCCAGAAACTGGACATCTGTCTTTCACTCATTCATTCATTCGTTCACCACATCACCTAATTTTTATGAAAGATGCTCTGAAGTTACCCTATGACATGAGTCTGACTGTGGAGCCAAACTTTTCCAGCCGTGCTCTTGCCAAAAAATCCTGCAAAGGTTTCTGGGCAATGATTAATTTGGTATGACTGTGCAATGATTAAAATGCATTCATATCATCTTTCTTTGAGTTTAAAATGTGGAACAGTTTTATTTTACTAAATCGTTACTATAAGCATTTAATTTTTTCAACTTCTAAATGTTAGGCAACTTGCATTATTATATCATCTCTGCTACGTCTTGAAAAATGTATCATAAAAAATATCGGATTTTGTCCAACCAACATGGCTCAGTGGTTGAGTGTTAACCTCTTAACCAGGAGGTCATGGTTCAATTCCTGGTCGGGACACATGCGGGGGTTGTGGGTTTGATCCTTAGTGTGAAGCATGCAAGAGGCAGCCGGTCAATGATTCTCTCTCATCATTGATGTTTCCAGCTCTCCCTCTCCCTTCCTTTCTGAAATCAATAAAAATATATATTTTTAAATAAATTTTTTTTAAAAAATCATTCTAATCTCTGATGTGTATTATTTGAAATATTTGATTTGTGGAATAGATAAGATGATTTTATATTGTATTATAATTTAAGTAATTTATTAAAGATAAATAAATATACATGGGAAATGAGGTAATCATTGAGAGTAAGATGTTTCTCAAACACAGAATCTAATATAGTTCCTTCAAAATAGGTGGTTTCATTCTTTTTAACTAAAGAAGCATATTCTTTCCTATAAACATCCAGCTTTTCAAAATAATATATGTAGCAGACAAAAATGTGTACACATAGAGCTTTCAAAGTTTTGGTGGACGTCTATTTATAAATATATGCAATCATTTTTTTTCTGTATATTTTTTTGTTGTTGGCCAATTGCAAACTGATCACTTACAATTGTACTTGAGTGCTTAGTGACCAGAAAATTTACAAATGCTGCGGCCGCCAGAGAAAGTGAAAGTGCACAAGCAGATTGAAGGAAATCCTACAGGCAAAAATTAGCCATCATTAGTTATCCCTGCTAATACTGCAGAAAATTGGAATGCTTGCCTCACTGAGAATTGGAAAACATTTCTGAAGTTTATTTGGAACAACCCAAAAGGCATTTGTATATACACAGATAAAATCATTTTACAACATTGTGGTGTTATACTTTGCAACTATATTTTAAAATTTATTTATAAAAAATAGATGTAAGATTTTCAAAAATTTTATACTTTTTATTTGCATTCTATGACTATATGCTTAAAATCCTATACAGAGGCAAATATTTTAGGACAAAAAATGCTAGAATATATTACTAGTTCTATTTACAATAGTCCTTCAGTAATACAATCGTCATATTGCTTTTCAAGGGTAACTGTCACAAATTGTTACAATTAAGATCTTTTCTCTGAATATGTTTTTTTTTTGCTAATTATCAATAAACCTCTGCACAGTTTTCTTGATCCATTGCTTAATTTGGAATTACAACTTAAGACTGAGTTGGAGAACATATGTATTGAATACATACTATACTCAACAGCATTATTTTAGGTCTTATGAAGAATTTAGAAATAAATTAGAGGGAGTATATTATCTAGTGAGAGAGATATATACATCAATAATCAAAACCCCAAGCAGAATGTTGTAAATGTTTTAATGGAAGTAAATGCATTCTGACAATATTAAGAAATCAATTACTATATGTGGCTTCATGCATTTCCTTCATCTTTGTAAGTTCTGCTTTTGTCATGTAATGTCTTCCCTCTCTTTCTCTGTATTTGAGAATGAAAGAGAGAGAGAGAGAGAGAGAGAGAGAGAGAGAGAGAGAGAGAGAGAGAGAGAAAGCATTGTGGCAAATTAGATGTCGTGAGTGTGTGTGCGTGTGTGTGTCTTTTATTGTTGTTTTTGTTTGGGGGGAGACAGCTAATTCCTCCTATGTGTTGCTTTTTCTTCTCTCATATAGCCACTAATGACTACATACTTTTCTTGATATTTTCAGTGTTTACACTTACAGATGACCTTACTGTCAATATCTCTGTCAAGTACATTTCCTCAACACCTGTTATAAAATGCTACAGGCTTCCATGCACATGTAACACCATATTGGAATGATCCAGTTCATTTGACATAATGCAAATAGGTAGAGTACATGTTGCCTAACATATTTAAGCTGCATTATATTTTGATCAAGGGAGATTTGGGGAAGATTTTGGATGGCATCACATAAAAGATTATTTCAGAATGCTTAGTATTGAAACTAATAGACCAAAGAAATGCTATTAAAACAAACAAACAAAAATCACATGCCCTTCTTGGTTAAAGATAATTCTGACACATATGATAAAAGTTGTATAACTAAATTAGAGTTTTCACATAGTCATCACATATAATTTCTACAGGCAAAAATTGGGTAGGCATATTATTTTAAAAACATGGATATTTATTTCACTCTTTTTAAAATAGATTTTTATTCATAAATTTTCTTTAAAAAATTAAAATGGGCAAAAAGAAAACATTTTGTTTGAAATTTTCATCTTTGAAGCATGCCCTGTGCATACAGGAACCGTGAAGCACTTAGCAGGAGAGTAAGGAGCTGATTAAAAGTTCTTGCAGCCATTGATTTCTCACACTGTTAGTGTGGAACAAAGTCCACTTAATATAGAGTAGAAAGAAAATTCACATTAACAAAGAACTTCATTCATTCAATAAAAATATTTTATGTGCCCACTACATGCCATATCTTTGTGTTTGGCCTTGTTGATTTATAAACTAAGACCCAATTTCTCTCTTCAAAGAATTTTTATTATACACACAGACATACATACTATCTAGCAAAGATTTTCTCCCAGTTTGGGCAGGCAGTGGTAACCTGAATAAGGACACAGAGATTTTGGGAGGGAAAATTTAAAAACAGAACAACAACATTACAAAAGATTTTTTTTCTTACCTTTTAGGACAGTAAGCACAATCCATTTTTCTTAACAACAAGGGGAACTCAGGAGAGAGGCGTGGTGCTCAGGTGCATAGAAACAAATTCAGAAGATCAAGAGCCCATCCAGGCAGGTTCTGAGAATAAGAAATGCAGGTATATGAATGTCTATATCATTGCAAGTTGCAAGTCACTAACATAAGTACTTATTTCAATATTACTTTCAGATACACACTGATGCTAATTATCACCATCCTTAATAAAGACCATATGACAAACACATGCTTCCCCATAAATGTTATATGTTTCCTGAGTGTAAAGCCATAATTCTTTTACTTCTGTATAAAAGGGTAATATATGGATCCCACTTTGGTATAGTGTTTGCTTTGTATATAACTAGATTTATTTTATTTTATTTATTGTATTCATCTTCTTCCTGGAATAGCCTGACTTTCACTTGTATTACTAAAATGTAAGCCTTCCCTTTGTAATATTTTATTTCAATTGTTTATTAAAATATAAAATTTAAAAGTGTGCTGCATATAATTTTATTAAGATTTTCAGCTATAAAATGCATTGCTTAAATTATAGTTTTTTTATACCAGGAACTTAGTATTTATTTTTTGTTTACAGAGGTCTACCCAAGTAGATGGTCAATACATGTCATTTATCTAATTATTTTATAATAAATGTGTCTTGCCATCAAGTATTTATCATAAAAGGAAAACTAGCATCTACTGGAAATACATAGCACTACTGTAATATGATATGCTCCCAATCATGGTTAGTTGTTTTTTGATGTTGTTGTTTTGTCTTTGAGATTTAACAAAAATGCAGGCATGACTATAATACACAGCAAATGACAATTTGAGTAGGAATGAACATAAGTAATATTAGATTCATAAGCTGTGCTGCTATCATTGTTTATACACAGGGCTTAGACTTGATTAGGTGGCAGGGATAATGCAAATGGCATAACAAATCTCTATTAATTGGGAAAGATTTCTCAAAGGATGTAAATTTTAAATCCCCTTCTACAGGAGTGGAGGAAGAATGTTGAAGAAGAGACTCTTCCAGGTATGGTAGCTTGTTTCCATAAAGAAGTAAGGAAAGTTAGGTATTTTAATGAGGAAATGCACTTTGGGAATTTAATGGGAGACCATGAAGCTTATAAGCAACACTAGAGGCTCGATGCACAAAATTCGTGCAAGAGTAGGCCTTTCTTCCCCCAGCTGCTGGCACCAGCTTCCCTCTGGCACCCAGGACCCGGGCTTCCCTCACAGACCAGGTTTCATCCGAAAGGTCATCTGGATGAATGTCTGGAAAGACATCCGGTCTAATTAGCATTAGCATAATACACTTTTATTATTATAGTTTACTGTGTATATGCTGGGACCAGAGATGAAATAATTGATTAGGGTTTGGGATGGAATGTGGGTGGCTGTTTTGATGACAGCATATTTAAGGGAAGTAACTTGAGATGGAAAGTCCAGTGAAATGATGATAAAATGGGCAAGGGCTGGGGTAATGATCATGGTGCAGCTGCTGATAATACATACATACATACATGATTTCTATATATGTGGATCTCAGTCTTTACAATTCTTCCACTTTTTTTTGCTTTTAATTTTCACAAAATCTTATGTTTAAAGCAATTATTAAGACTCTTTAAAAGATAAATAAATAGGAAATTACTTATGTCACAATTCAGAGCTATGTAATGGAGAATGGAACTGAATCCAGATTTTCTGATATTTGATCAAAGGCTCTTTTTGGAGAGAAAATAGCTATGCTTGCTAATGAAGCAGCTGGGTAAGATGATTTTTCTAAGGTTGGCAATTCATTTATTTCTGTATAATGTGATTATCAGCCACAGAATGTCTTGCTGTCTTTTAGGCTTCTTATTCTTCTAATTTTTCTGTTGAGAAATTTGACTAGAAGAAAAGCAGGGATATCTTAATTATCTTCTTGAAGAAAAAACTTGGGACATTAATCAAATTTTGTACTTCATGAAGTTGTTTTTGCCTGTTGGTATAGGGTCTATTGCAAATGTATATGTTGTGCGTGTTTTCACCAAGGAAAACCTCCTCAACAAAATAATGACAACCTGATTGCGTTAAGCATTGATGTCAGTGGGAAATTTGTACAAGTGAAGACTGTCGAATCAGACCAAGCTCTTGAGTACTGATACTAAAATTAGATATTTTAACTCACGAAAAAACACAACAATACTGATGGTTCCAGAATCTTAAATATATTACCATTTCAAGTAAAATAATGAGGTATGCCTTGAATTGTAATTAAATATATGGCCACTTGAGATTGTCTATATGCAACTGCATTGGGCATAAGAGAAGAGGGATTGTCATAGAAAATATGCTAACCAACAGTTCCTACACAGAACACTTATATTTTTGTTCATTTTATCATCAGAATAACTGATAACTATGCTTTTAGACCCCTCTATTCAAGAGGATGATGATGTTCTTACTGATTAGGAGGGTTGCATAGAGGAGGTTAGTTATTGTCTCTTCTGAGGGTGAGCTACGCCAGCCTTGAAATACTCAGTGTAGTGAGAACAGTACATGATTATGGGCTCATTCTAATGGTATGCAGTTCCATTTCTCATTTTCCGCTGATAGTTAAACCATTAAAGAAACAGTTCACAAACACCAAATTAAAAGAAGTTGACTTGGATCTACAGTGCATATAAACCATTTTGGTTTCCAACCTCAGTCCATTCAAATGGCTAAGAATCAAGTTTAATTTGATAATTGGTAGAAGAAGTGCATATTTAGGGATATCTCCCACTACGTAGACCTTTAGTTCAGTAAATATCATCTGCACATTCTGGCAGACACTATCAGCAGTGTTGCCCAAATGAGAAAAATCCCCCTCGTCAGGCACACATTTACTAAATTATCTTGTGAATCCACCTTAAGAAGTCTAAAATAAGGCTGACTTTTTGTGCTGAGAAATAGAAAATGAACTAGTTATTAAGCATGGAATGACCAAAAGTATTGGAAAAGCATTTCTTGCAAACCCAGAATTTAATAAGGCGTATTGTTCATTATAAAAGATCATTGTTCTGACTTTTACTAAGTTGTGTAAGCGTGAGGACACTTGTGTTCACAATTACAGCCCTTCTGTTGTCCACCATGAATTTAATTTTATGATACTCTTAATGAACTTTGTTTTTAATCATGAAGTAATCCGTTAATAATTTATATTTCAGTTCATTAAACCCTAAATCTCACGATTTGCTGATTATAGAAGAAACATTTAGTAGAAAGAGAACATTCATAAATGGAATCAAAGCTGAACAAAGGAAAAACTTAAATGATATAAATGATAGCCTTTTTAAAATTCTGAAATAGTTATCTCAATATTATTTAAAAACTGTTCTGTAATGACTCAGAGATGCTTGTCTATTCTTATGCACAATCAAAGCTGTTTATTTTATATCAACGTATGAGCTACAGATGATTTTTCAAGTTATTTTTTTTTTCTTCTAGACATTTAACAAACCTGGTCAAAAATAAGTTTGGGGGAAGAGTATTTTTCTAGTTGTTGATTTAGATTAGATCTGAGGAAGCAAAGAGTAATTTATAAGTTTAATTTACTAAAAGCATGTGAATTGAATATGCTGGGGTTCAGTATTGATATTGTGATGTTTAATTCCAGCTGTATCTGTTTTTGTGAATGGGGATTTAAAAAGGCAGATTTTCTTACATCCTTTCTTGCTGACACTGAGGTCGTTGCTTTATGGGTTTGCTTTCATTTGCTTATCTACAGTCATTTATATTTTTGGCTACTCTTGCAAAAAAATCAGATGCCCTGGATCAAAACAAATATTCTTATAATGCAATTGCAGCACCAGACAAAAGCTACTGTATATGAAAAGAAGAACAAGAAGAGTAATATGGTCAGTTTCATCATAAAACATAACCAATAACATTATGATATTTAACACGGAGAAGACATTTCACACACAGTGCTTTATTACCACATAAAAATGCCTCTGAGTGGTCATTCCTTGCACAAGATCTTTATAAAAGAAACAATATATTGCCTTACCTGTAACTGTAAAAATGACTAAACCATTAAAAAAAAAAGTCTAGTAATTCCTTCAAAGTAAATTTTCCACAACTTGGTATAGTGCTAATCGTAAGCATGTTATACAGTAAGTTAGCCCGAAGCGAAGTTAAGCAAGCAGATTAGGACTGTAATATAGTATCAAGACTCATAAATCAAGCGTGCTTGCAGATTTGCTTTCACTTACTGCTCCTTCTTACAGTTCAGACAAGTCATAATTACACATCAGTAGGCATTGTGAGCAGAGGAATGAGCTACAACATAACGCACAATAAACCCTGTCATATAAAAGCAAACTGGATAAAATAACAGAAGCAATACTCCATTTTACAACATCACACTAAAGAATTACACTGCACCGTTGTGTATTATTCTGATCAATCATGAATCCATCCACAATTGACAGCTCAGTGGGTTAAAATTTGCCATTGAAGAATAGTTCCCAGGTTTTTTTATTTTCTTGTTTGATTATACGCATTAAGCACAAGACTGTGCGTGATTCTGAAAAGCCACAGGTACATAATATAACACTGCCCTGCACACATTGCAATTAAATAAATTCTGCTAATGCTCTTTTAAAGCTTTCTTTTATTAGACATGCTTAAAATAATTCATACTGGATAAACTGTAAGTGGTTCTTTATTCATGTTTTATTAGTATTATAATTTTGAGTAATTATTCAGGTACTCTTGTTACCTTAGACCAAAGAGATGTTGACTCTGAAGTCTTTCCTGGTATTTTCAGGCTTAGAGGATATTACCACCAAGCTCAAAGGACTCTCCTTTGTCACTGGGTTTGAGCCGAACATTGAAAATGGGATTTAATGAAACATGAGCAAATATTGGTTGTTTCAACTGTAATAAAACATTTAAAAGAACTAATAAAGGTAAGGTAATTGCTGAATGCTAATCGAAAATTGCTACTACCAGTTATATTTTATAGTTGGAACTCAGCAGGTGGTAGGGGGATATATTTTTCACATTATTCATCAAATATAATTTTGAGAGGCACCAAGGTGTTTTTACCTACTCCACATTCATAAGAATTTAATTATGGTTAATATGTTAATGATATAGGAAATACAGAGGAAATAATTTTAGAGCCAGAGAGTAAATTATCTGCCACACTGGAATTTCCTTCCAGATGTTACTGGGTCTACATTTAACTATTACTTATGTGTACATAAATGAGATCCTATTGAGAAATGAGGAGTTCACACACTACCTTTGTTTTAATTACTTATTTTATTTTATTTATCTCCATAGGATATTGTTCTGTGGCTACTGGGATTTAGAGAGAAACAAAGAAATAGATGATTGGAGAGAGATCAGCAGAACTGAAAAGGTAATTTAAGCATATTTTATGCAAATACCAGTGACCTTGGAACCAGAAAGCCTGAGTTGAGACTTAAGTAGACCTAGATTCCACTATGTCCTAACAAGTCAGAGCCATATTTTTTAAATATATTTTATTGATTTCAGAGAGGAAGGGAGAGGGAGAGAGAGAGATAGAAACATCAATGATGAGAAAGAATCATTGACTGGCTGCCTCCTGCATGCCCCCTACTGGGGATCAAGCCTGCAACCCAAACAATGTTTCCTTGACCAGAATCAAACCTGGGACCCCTCCGTCAGCAGGCTGATACTCTATCCACTGTTTTGAGCCAAAGCAGTTAGGGCCAGATCCATATTATTGATGACCATTCACAAAACCAAACACTGTGTTTCAAGCATAGTTTTGATTTTATCCAGAAAAAATTCTCTTATACCCTTTTGCTCCCAGAAGATTCTGTGCTAACCTCTCATATAGCAATTGCCTGTTTACTTGTTTTCTTCTGAAGTCAAGAACTGAGTTTCAAAGGGGAAAATTAGAGACATCTTTAATACTGTCAACAATAAAATAAAATTTAAAAAAATAAAAATAAATAAAAGAACTAAGTTTCATTTAACATTTTATATCCATGATTGAATGATAGAGTTGATTGGAACAAAGTTAAACCTCAAATTTTTGTTGTCTTGGCTCAATAATAATGTTATTCATTGTTTTATTAGTTTACTTTTATTTATTCATCATCTACTGTTTATTTGTTTGCATCATCTTGTTTTTATTCAAAAGTTCTGAAAAACATACATAACTGTCCAAAAGAAAATTAACTTTTTTTTTTTCAGTATGGAAGGATGGGTGCTCTTTGAGTTCCATAGTTGAAGACAGTAATGATTTTCATAGGATTCTCCCAAAATAATTTTATACACACTTGGCCTGTTTTCCTGAAAACATGAACATTATTGTGCTTTTCCAACCCCAGATAACATTTAATTGAGTTTAGATAAACTAGTCCATGTAGACAACATCAGTCTATTATGTGGGAATAAGGGTGAAAACATTGATATCTTGGTACTGTGCCCAAATTAAAACATTTGGTTGATCAAGTATTTAACAGCTTATCTCTTGGTTTGTTAGTGTTGAATGTGACCTGAAGGGAATGTGGAATACACCAGTAGAACACAGAGCAGACCTAGATTTAAAGAGGCAGAAGCCTCCAGATAATGCTCAAGAGGAATTTTTAATTGTGTATAATTAAAATGTTTTGTATGCCTAACATTTCATTTTAGCAAATAATTTTCACCTCTTTTCCATTTTGAAACTTTTATGATAACACTTTCTAAGACAATAAATGCTAGACAATACTCCCTAGGAAATGGTAATTTTGTTATATATATTTTTCTCTGATTAGTTATGCTAGTGAAATTCACAAAAAGTTAGCCAAAAATTGAAAAACAAACAGGGGAGTCTTTATTAGGTCTTACTAGAGGCCCAGTGGACGAAATTCATGCATAGATAGGGTCCCTAGGCCGGACCGGCGATCAGAGCCAATCTGTAGGGTGACCGGCAGGGCGATCGGGGGACCCCGCTGGCACCTGCCCTGGTTGGCCTGGGGCCTGTTGCCTGGGGGCAGCTCCTGCATTGAACATCTGCCCTTGGTGGTCAGTGTGCATCATAGCAACTGGTTATTCCACTGGTTATTGTGCCATTCGGTCTATTTGCATATTAGGCTTTTATTATATAGGATTATCTACAAACCAGGAAAACAACACTTAAATAATCAAGAAGCCTCCATCTCTCCTCATATGCAAGCCCACAGTTAATTTATTAGAAATATTACTTAATACCAAGATCACAGGTTAGGTTCTGAGCTGTTTGACTCTTCTTCATTAAAGTGTAGATTAAGTCAATGATATATGAATAGGCTACTTGAAAATGACAATGGATCAAGTAGTAAGGAAACAAAGAAGATTATGAAGATCTAAAAAGTCAAAAATGCAGAAACTGAGTAAAACAGGATTTGAAACTCTTCAAGCGAAGAGGTGTCAGAGGGTAATTTTTTGTTTAACTTAAAATGCTGCTAACATCAGGAAGAATTAGTATAAAAAGTCTTATATGAGACATCTGTTAACTTGGTCAGCCAAACTGGAAAGAAAGACTCTTTAAAATTTCTAAATAGTCATCACTTTTCAATGGCTATCTATATGGACAACAAAAATGTATGAAATACAAGTACAGTTGAACTTTAACTCTATGAAAAAGACATATTGGCAATAGAAAAAATGACTGTTGGAATATATAGATACTGAAATAATGAGTAATTCATAGTTGATTTGCAGTTCAGAGATTCTATAAGTATACACAGCCGTACAGCTTAAAAGGCTTTTTCATTCTCATTTATTTTCTTATAAAGTGTTATTATCTAGCCTGTTTAAATAGCAACTATGCAAATTTCTCATGCTTTATAAATGTTTCACTAAAGAATTCTCAAGCAATCAATTAATTCTTTTTTCTTCCTGATTGTCAGCAGATGAGTATCTTGTAAGAATGGTTTCTTTTTCTTTTTTTTAAGTTTGATTTCTGTAGAACTCTAAATGCATTTCCAGTAGAAATATTTTGGAAAGAGTGGAAATAGTGGATTATATAAAAGGAATTGTTTTGTTCCTGGGGAAGGTTAACTCTTTCTTTTTTCTACCTCCTTTCTTTTTCATAGCTGAAATCCAGAGAAGAGAAAAAAATAGGATAACAACTGTGGTGGGAAAACTTGGTTTCGCAAGAATTATTTAGTATGTATTGAATATACATAGTAGGCTTTTGACATTATACTCGTCTCAAACTGCCTTCAACTTCTATTAATATAAATATCTGTAGGTGCAGAAGACTGGAATTAAATATTTAAAATGTAGAATCTAAATTTTAGGAGGAATATTTGAGAGTCAAAATTTATATGTGACATTTATAGCTATGAGCCTGAAACTCTGCTGGCCTCACCTTGATGAATCTGTGAAAATCTGCCCCACTGTAAACGTGAGCGAGCACTCAGCAAGTGGCAGCTAGACTTGACATATACCAGGACAACTGCTGAGTGGCCTCATATGCAGCATGGGCCTAGCACTGCATTTGAATTTCTGGTGAACACCACTTGCTCCAATCTGGTGATGCACTAAGAACCTACTTCATGCAACTTGAGTACTTCTAGAGGCTCTTTTATTATTATTATTTTTTTATGTTGTTTTTATTTTTTTGTTAATGCTCACCTGCAGATATTTTTCTATTGGTTTTTAGAGAAAATGGAAGGGAGAGAGAGATAGATAGAGATAGAGATAGAGATAGAGATAGAGATAGAGATAGAGATGATAGAGATAGAGATAGAGATGACAGAGATAGAGATAGATAGATAGATAGATAGATAGATAGATAGATAGATGATAGATAGATAGATAGATAGATAGATGATAGATAAGAGATAGATGATAGATGATAGATGATAGATAGATAGATAGATGATAGATAGATAGATAGATAGATAGATAGATAGATAGATAGATGATAGATAGAGACATCGATTGGTTGCCACCTGCTTGGGCAACCTAAGTATGTGCCCTTGACCAAAATCTAACTTGGCTGGTCCCAGGGATGATACTCTATTCACTGAGCCAAAAAGCTAGGGTCTGCCAGAGGCTCTTTAAGTGACTGAGTTTAACATGCGGCTGATAGGGGGAAGCAGGCAGAGGCAAAGCTTGGGGTTCCTTGGGGCTTTTGATGACCTACCCTGGGCTCAGTGCTGGGAAAAGTCAGCCTTGGTGCATGACTTAGTCTTTCTCACACATAACCAGGCCCAGAACTATGGATCATTTTGTGGCTCCAAATAGGTTGGCCAAGGCCAGTCACAGGCAGCATATGATATCGGCCTGCACCAGAGTCTCTCTCAAGAGCCCCAAGAACAAATATACCCAGTAGTCAGCTTCAGACAACATTAGAGGAGGATTCAATTAGCTTTGCATGTGCATATCCAAAGGTAGATCTTGTCAGGCACCAGTCAACAAATTAGGCAATCTGGACAAAATGGACAAATTCATAGAAACATACACTCTTCAAAAACTGAATCAGGAAAAATCAGAAAATCTGAATAGATACATTACAACTAATGAAATTGAAACAGTAATTAAAAAACAAACAAACAACTCTCAACAAGTAAAATTCCTGGAGCAATGGTTTCATAGATGAATTTTACCAAACACTCAAAGAAGAAGAAACCCTTATTCTTCTCAAACTATTCCAAAAAATTCAAGAGGATGACAGTCTCTCAAGTCCAGCATTATCTTAATTCCAAAACCAGATGAAGACACTACAAATACACTGAAGATAGACAAAGACACTAAAAAGAAAATCATAGGCCAATGTCTCTGATGAACATAGATTCTAAAATCCTCAACAAAATATTAGCAAATTGGATCCAGCAAAACATTTAAAAGATCATAAATCATGATCAAGTTGGATTTAATCCAATCATGCAAAGATGGTACAATACTTGCAAATAATGATACAACACACACAAAAAATGAAGTATAAAATTATATGATCAAATTAACAGATGCAGGAAAAATGTTTAATAAAACTAGCACCTATATATGATAAAATTTCTCAGCAAAATGGGAATAGAGGGAACGTACTTCATCATAATAAAGCCAACATCATACTCAATGGAAAAAAACTACATATGTTTCATTTAAGATCAGGAACAAGACAGGGACATCTACTCTCACCAGTGTTATTCACCATAGTACTAGAAGTCCTAGCCACTGCAATCAGAAAAGAATAATAAATAAAAGGCATACAAGTTGGAAAGAATTAAGTAAAACTGACATTATTTGCAGATGACATGAAACTGTATATAAAGAACCCTATATGTTTTGGAAATCAACCTCTTATCGGTTGTATTATTGGCAAATATGTTCTCCCATGCAGTGGACTCTCTTGTCACTTTGCTGAGACAATTCACCAAAATGGACATACAAAGGGACATATAAAAAGTGCTCAAAGTCACTAATCATCTGAGAAATGCAAATCAGAACAACAATGAGATATCACCTCACAACTATCAGAATGGCTACCATCAACAAATCAACAAATGACAAGTGTTGGCGAGGATGTGGAGAAAAAGGAATCCTCGTGCACTGCTGGTGGGAATGCAGACTGGTGCAGCCACTGTGGAAAACAGTATGGAATTTCCTCAAAAACTAAACATGAAACTCCCATTTGATTCCACTTCTAGTAGTATGTCCTAAAAAACCAAAAACACCAATCAGAAAGAATATATGCACCCCTATGTTCATAGCAGCAAACTTAAAATAGCTAAGAGTTGGACAGCCCAAGTGCCCATCAGCAGATGAGAGGATTAAAAAGCAGTGGTACATTTACACAATGGTATACTATGCAGCTGTAGAAAAGAAAGAATTCTTACCATTTGCAACAGCATGTATGGACCTGGAGAGTATTATTCTAAATGAAATAAGCCAGTCAGAGAAAGATCAGTATCCCGTGATCTCATTCATATGTGGAACAAAATAAACTGATGAACAAAATAGATCCAGATACATAGAAGCATGGAAGAGACTATCAAACCTCAGAGGGAAGGCGGGAGGGTGGGTGGGTGGGAAAAGATCAACCAAAGAACTTGTATGCATATATGCATAACCCATTGGTACAGACATATATGCATAACCCATTGGTACAGGGTGGTGAAGGCCTGTAAGATATGCTATGTAAAATAAGCCAGTCAGAGAAAGACAAGTACCATAAGATTTCACTTATTTGTGGATTCTAATGAACAAAAAAGACAAATAAATAGAAACAGACTCATAGATACAGAGAACAGATTGACAGCTGTCAGAGGTGGAGGGGAAGCACTGGGTGGAAAAGGTGAAGGGATTAAGCAAAGAAAAAGAAAATAAAAAAAAGCTCATAGACACCAGCAACAGTGTGGTGATTACCAGAGGGAAGGAGGAGGTAGAAGAGGATAAAGGGATGATAAATGGTAATGGAAGGAGACTTGACCTTAGATGGTGAACACAGAATATAATATACAAATAACGTATTATAGAATTGTACACCTGAAACCTATATAATTTTATTAACCAATGTCACACCAATAAATTCAATAAAAAGTTTTGAAAAAAGCGATGAGTCTAAATGAGGCCTTTAAAGGAGGAAGTGAGTAAAAGTCTAAAGAGACTAGTGCTGTGGCATCCAGCAATATGAGCTTGGGAAAGGAACACGAAGTCCTAAGAGAATCTGAAAAGAAGCAAATAGTGAGATGGTGGGGAGGGGAGGGCGGGGCATCCAGAAAGTAGGGAATCCTGGAAGATGAGTGAGCAAAGTGCTTCCAACTAAAGCATGATAGACACTGAGAACTAGGAACCAGCAGTGTGGACATAATAGATGACCTTGACAAAGCAGTGTTTGGTGGTTCTAATTAAACACTTTATTCAAGTGGGCTTTGGAGAAAATGAGAATGAGAAATTTAGTGACGGCACAACTGAACAACACTCATGAGACATTTCCTCTAAAGGACAGCAGAGTTCTAGAGCAGTAATGGAAAAAATAGAGTTTAGAGAGATATTAAGATGGAATAAATAATAGTATTTTATATAGTGGTGGGTGTATGTAGAGAGAGAAAAGCTGATGTTTGTAGGAAAGAACTGATGGTATGATATACTGGAGTGAAAGACGGTTGGGCCTAGTATACAAATGGAAATGTTGGCTTTAGATGGGGGCACTGGCTACCTATGTCTGTGCCTGTGTCTATGTCTGTGTCTATGTCTATGTCTATCTATATCTGTATGGCTCTGCGTATTCACACATGATCATCTATAACACACATATATTATTAGCAATGGACTATCTGGTTTCAGTTGTAAGCCAGGAAGATGTGGTATTTGGAGTTTGTGAAAATTTCCTTAGAGTTTTTCCTGCAATGAGAAGCCTGGTAGTCAGTTGAGTGTGGGATTGTGGGGAAGGTGTTGGGGTTATGAATAGCGAGAAGGATGTAGTAATCTAGGAAAGTGAGATGAGAAAAGCAAAGCATGTTTGTCTGATAACATTAAGGCTCTTGTGTATGAATTTAAAGCAAGAACGAGTAGAGGGTTGTATGATTTTACCCAGTCATGGGTAGGCCTGGAGCAGGGAGAGAGTTGAGTTGACCCACCATTGTGGTTCACCAGCATACACTAAAGCAGAAAGAGACTCAAGGATGAAAGCAAGGGAGGAATTACTCTGATTAGCCTTGGGAAATCAAGCTAGTAAGGAGTGGTGTGATCGCTTACATCTTCCTAAGTGGTATCATTGGATTCTTTCACCCCTTCCTCTCTCTCCTCTAAGCTTCCCCAAGTTATCTGTACTACAACATAGTGTAGATCTGCTCATTCCTCTCTCTCTCTCTCTCTCTCTCTCTCTCTCTCTCTCTCTCTCCTTCAAAGTCTACCCATTGTACTTAGGAGAAAGTGTAAATATCTAGCATGACCTTAAACTCCAGCTTCAGCTTGCACATCACTTCCCTTTGCCTGGTTTATTCCCATCCATAACCAATTATGACATGTTCTTCCAAACATGTTTTTTTGACATATTTTAATTTTCTTTGAAGAGTCTTTCTCTCAAACTTCTAGCTTCTATTCATCCTAAAACACACACACACACACACACACACACACACAAAACAAACAAACAAACAATAAACAAAGATAATTCACTACTTTGTAAAACTTTTCTCATATTTTCTCAGGGCTCAGATAATCCTTCCTTTATTTCCATTGCACCTGGTTAACATCTTTTAAGACACTTATTTTGTATTGTAATCAACTATCGTCATGTCCGAGTCCCTAGAAATGGAACTTTTAAAACTATGAAATGGATACTATTAAAATTTTCATTCCTGTGACTCAAATATTTTTTGGCTTATAATTCTCAGTAGGAATTTTTATGAGTGAATACATGAACAAACAAACAAACTGAGAGGCAACATAGGGTGGTGCTGAATGTCCTTATATCTTCAGTAGAAAATGGAGGAGTTTGAATTTAGTGTGATAGATTGGGGTCTTAATCCAAAGAAAAGAAAACATAAACAAAATATCAAAAGCATGAAAGTTCTATTTGGGTGCCATAATATCTAAGAAGAAAAAGGGGGAAGTGTCACTTTTAAAGGTAACTAAATCACACCTGGGAAGTTAGTGGAGAATTATATCTCTGGCAGCGTCCTTGTAGCTATTACCACTTTAAGTTGCTATTACACCCTCATGCAATGAGACCTGTGAATTTTCCAAGGTTGTCTTAACATCCAGACACCGTGTCCTTGAGGACCTATGCAGCTTTTTGTCTAGTCCGCTAGCAACACTCACATGTTTGTTTGTTTGTTTGTTTTTACTATAGTGCCTCCCATCCACTGTTCCTCAGTTTCTCTTCAGAAAAATGGTGGTGATGACTTTTGTTCTACTAAAATAGTTGGAGAATATTAGTCAGACCATGGATATGAATGTCTTGAAAAATCCTAGATAAATACAAGACATTATTAATGGTCTGAAATGAGATAGTATATCTGAAATATTAGTTGTTTTGTGAGACATGGAAAGTTAGGCATGCACTGGCTTTATTTCCTTTATACGTGATTACTAATTTAATGGGAAGAGTAAATATTTATGTCAAATATTTTACTTTAGTCCAAAAAAATGCACCCAGAGGGGAAAATAATAATTTTAAGATATTGAATAACTCTGGAAAATCTGGTAACAGCACTAATGATTGGAATGTTCCCACGATGTCAGTCATGGTTTTTATTTTTTATGGCATACGAACCAGTGAGCTAACAACAAATTGAAAGCTTTCCTTAAATAAGGGAGAGTGTAAGCTTTGAAAAAATATAGGTTACTACATATAGATGAAAAACCTAAGCAAAACCTAAACCAGAAAGAAAGTCAGGGAAGGGAGGTGCAGAGGGGATAAAACGATGTTTTCAAAAGCTGGAGAATTGAAAGGAAAAGAGGTTGAAACAAATGAGCTAAATTACCCAAGCAAAACCATTCAGTGCCCTAGGCCTACAAAGTCTTGGAGAAAATATAGTCATCTGAAACACACCACTCTGCCTGTGATTCTGTTACTAGTCGTCATTAGGAAGTTATGTGTGGTAATTGCAGGCTAAACTTTTGTATGCTAGTTGAAAGAGCACTGACCCTCTATAGTTTTGAACCTATAGTCTAGTTGTTTAAGGACTTCTCACTATGGCTGGGCACATATTTGAGTAAAATCCATGATTATGTCCCTGGAATGTAGCATTTTCAATCTACAGTCTTTTAATTAGTCTTTGATATGGCAATACATCTGAAAATAGTAGGAGGCAAAGCAAAGAAAAGGGAATAATGGTATTTTTTTTCTGAACTAAATAAAACATTTATTATGTATTAAGGAGAGACATAGAGCAAGCAAAATACTTAAAGGAATTGGTTCTCCTTAGGAAATTAGGTTTAGAGGGAGTTATAAAAGAAAATATTTAAGCTCAAAATCAAAGACTCAGGGTTTTTAAAATACATTTATTTTCCTGCATAAAATCTTAAGAGAATTTGATGTCATTTGATGTAAGGGGAGGAGAACCTGTAAGCAGAAGGGCTTTTCAATTACAAAGCATGGAACTTCTGCTAGACCCTATGCTGTAACTCTATCTTATAAATGAGATTGCCTCAAAACAAAATTTACCAGATATGGCCACAGCAAGGGCACATTTGTTAACCACACTGTCTCAAGATATATTGAATTTATTACAAACATTTAAAATTGAGAGATTTCACATTTAAAAAAAATTTTTGAAAATTCCAGAAGAAAAAAAAAAAAGTAAGAGCTGGCATCAGCGAACACATTGTTTCTTGGCAGTAAGTAAATGAGTTTCATTGCAGCTGTCCTTTCAATGAGGTATTCATTCTCCTGATCCCTGGGATCTTCCTCACACTTGGTGTTATGGCAACTTCACTCATCTAAGTTTTCTGAAAAGCACCTGTTGGCCTCTGAGTTTGAAACTTTGCTCTAAATAGAGTCCTAACTACCTTTGACAAAACTTGACTTTAAATCTCATGTTGTAATGTTGAAACTTCTTTCATATAATGAGGACTCAGTGAAGCTACAGAAATAAGAGCAAAATTTTATGTATCAACTAGAGGCCCGGTGCACGAGATTGTGCACTGGGTCACTCAGCCTGGCCTGCACCCTCTCACAGTCTGGGACCCCTCGGTGGATCCCTGAGGTGATCGGGCCTAAGTCGTCAGTCAGACATCCCTCTCACAGTCAGGGGCTCTCGCAGTCCGGGACCCTTTGCTCCTTATTCCCCACCTGCAGCAGAGGTGGGAGAGGCTCCGCCACTGCCACTGTGCTTGCCAACTGTGAGCCTGGCTTCTTGTTGAGTGGCGCTCCCCCTGTGGGAGCACACTGACCACCAGGGAACAGCTCCTGCATTGAGCATCTGCGGTGGTCAGTGCACATCATAACGACTGGTCGTTCTGCTGTTTGGTCAATTTGCATAATATACTTTTATTATATATGATTATATAGGATTATAATTGGAATCACTGCTGAAAGAATGACTTAGTATTTTGATCATATCAAGAGAGTCATTTCTTAAGCAGAAAGGAGAGGTTAATTCAGGTTACTTAATGTAAGACTATTTCTATTTACTAAAAGAACAAAAATAAAATCAAAGTCGAAATTAGATTAGCACTTGGCAATAAGAAAAAGATCATTTAGACATAAGAAATAGGAAGCTATTAGAAATGGTGAGAAGAAAACAAAGAAAACATCTTAGTCAGATACATTTTTAAAGATACCTGTATCAGAATCTAGACAGAATGTTCTCAAACAAATAGCATAGATTTGAAAATAGCTCCAATACCATTTCTAAAGAAAATAAAGCAGATTTTTAGAAATATTAAATGATCACATGTTATTTTTTTCCCATTTGAACCAGATTTCTTGGATTAAATTGCTATTTAAGTTGAATTTGATAAAGATAAAATCTATAAATGCATGCAGAATATATTCATAATACTATTGCACCTTGCGGAAAAAGTAGATGAAGTAGATAATATGATATTTTTTATTGGACCAATAAATAAAAGGCAATTCTCAAGCCCCAAAGTCTCAAGTACATTTTCACTTCAAATGAACACACTCATGAAGCATTTTATTGCAACATTTCCTTTTGGGAATATATAGGTAAATCACTACAAGAATGTGAAAGTGAGTTATAAACTGTAAACCTCCATTTAAAAATTCTCCCTGTTTCTAGCACACAGCTGGACCCATTGTGACTTCTGTGTGTCATGACTAACATTTATCTTACAGAATTAAAATGAATTACTAGAAAAAGGATCAGTAAATATTCCATCCCATGAGAGAAATGATTGAACCTATACTATGACAAAATTGTTGAATTAGCAGTAATATTAATAAATATAATTATATGCTCATAATAGTAATTTGCATAATTATTATACAGTTATACTTTCAGTTACATAATTGTATTTCTAATAGCTAACGTTTATTGAGTGCTAACCCTATGCCAATAAGTACTTTAAAAGTATGAACTAATTTAATCCTTAAACACAGTCTAGGAGTTTAAAACTATTATTTGCATTCTAAAGATGAGGAAACTGAGGCACAGAGAGGTTAAGTAACTTCTTTGCTTTCACACAGCTAGGAGGTGGCAGAGTTGTTACTTGAACCTAAGCAATCTGGCTCCCGATTGATTCAATGGAAACTCTCAAGGGTGGGACAATGCCTTTTGATAATGATAAATCCATGTTCTACCCATCTCAGTGTGTGCACCTTTGTCAAACTCCTTAACTTTTCTATATCAGAGTTTCCTCTTTCAGGTAATGAAAGCAAGTCCATAGGTTTGTAAAAATTATTAAGTTAACATTTAGAAAGCATGTAGCAGTATATGTGGATCTAGGTGCTCAAGAATAGGGTGTCAGTTATTGCTAATGTTATAGTTTATGAACAATGTTTAAATGATCATATGTAACCATAGTAATTAGTAGGCACCTAGTATAATAATCTACATATATAAAGAGGCAGGGGCCATCTCAACCGAGCAGACGACCGAACAGGCTGAGTAGGGCAACAAGGCCAGCAGGGAGGCTAGTGAGGGGCGACCAAACAACCAACCAGCAGGCTTTGTGGGGCAACCAGGCCAGCAGACAGGGGCAAAGAGGGGTGACTCATCTGGTGGGGTGGGGGCAGTTGGAGGTGACCAGGTAGGCAGGGGAGTGCAGTTAAGGGCAACCTGGCCGGCAGAGGGGTGCAGTGAGGGGCAACCAGTCTGACAGGGAGGAAGTTGGGGGCGACCAGGACAATGCGGGGGAGGGAAGTTGGGGGTGACCAGGCCGACAGGGGGGATAGTTGGGGGCAACCAGGTTAGCAGGGGGGCACAGTTGGGGGCAACCAGGCTGGCAGGCAGAGGCGGTTAGGGGTGATCAGGCTGGCAAGGGGGCCGGTAGGGACGATCAGGCAGGGAGGCAGGCACATAGGTGAGCACCATCGGTCCCAGATTGTGAGGTGAATGTCCCCCAAGGGGTTCCAGATTGTAGAGGTGCAGGCTGGGCTGAGGGAACTCCCACGCCCCCATGCACGCATTTCATGCACCGGGCCTCTAGTCTATATAATAAAAGCCTAAGCAACTGTTAAGATGGAATGACCAGAACAACCAATCGCTATGATGCCCATTGACCACCAAGGGGCAGACGCTCAACAAAGGAGCTGCCCCCTGGTTGTCAGTGTGCTCCCACAGGGGGAGTGCCACTCAGCCAGAAGCTGGGCTCATGGCTGGCAAGCACAATGGCGGCGGCGAGAACCTCTCCCGCCTCTGCGGCAGCACTAAGGAGCAGCAAGCCAAGCAGTAAGGAGCAACAAGCAGGCGGGCAGTAAGGAGAGAGGGGTCCCAGACTGTGAGGGGACACAGGCCGGGCTGAGGGAACGCCCCGCCCCCCTCAGCCCAGAGTGCACAAATCTTGTGCACCAGTCCTCTAGTAATAGAATAATAGGAGAAAACATGAAAAAAGTTCAACTTTCTTCTAAGGAATATAGTGGTTGGGGTTTATTAAATTAACACATTTTTAATAATAACATCTGTTTTGATTTATGTACAAAAGTTTACTCTAATACATTGCCAGGAACAAGGCAAATGAATACAGTGGGGCCTTGACTTACGAGTTTAATTCGTTCCGTGACGGAGCTCATAACTCAAATTCCTCATGTCAAATCAAAAGTGAACGAGTGAGACATGTGATGCTGGGCTGATATTGTGGCGTTCACTGTGACATTCGCTGCACCAACTAGCGGTGGGGTATCTGAAGCTGGCCCGTAACCCGAATTTTAGCTCGCAACTCAAAGCAAAAAATCGGCCAAGAGACTGCTCGTATCTCGAAAAACTCGTTAGTCAGGACACTCATAAGTCAAGGCCCCACTGTACCAACTTTCTGGATGATAATGTAATTATATATTTCATAAGGCAGAAAAGAGCATAGTCACTGACCCAATAATTACATTATTTAAGGAAATAAAGTTATAGAAATAATTTTTCATTTCAATGTTGTTTATGATAAAAAAAAAACAACAACCTCAAGCAGCTAAAATATCTAACATAGTGAAACATATGATAGCAAAATACTTAGAGTGGAATCTCACCAAAAGTGAGATTGACCTTTTGACACAAAAATGTGTGTATAATATATTATTTCAAAAAACCTCTTATAGCCGAAACCGGTTTGGCTCAGTGGATAGAGCATCAGCCTGCGGACTGAAAGGTCCCAGGTTCGATTCCGGTCAAGGGCATGTACCTGGGTTGCGGGCACATCCCCAGTAGGGGGTGTGCAGGAGGCGGCTGATCGATGTTTCTCTCTCATCGATGTTTCTAACTCTCTATCTCTCTCCCTTCCTCTCTGTAAAAAATCAATAAAATATTTAAAAAAAAAAAACCTCTTATAAAAATCATATATATACACAGACACACAAAAATACATACATATATATATATGTATATATAACATATGCACTTGTATACATAAATATAGATGTACACACATAAGATGTTTAAATCTCACATAAGCAAATGTGTATGTATATATATGTATATTTATAACTATAATTGTATATAGCCTTTTATTTGGCATATATTATATGTACTATACATATTTTAACTGTATGTAGCCTTTTCTTTGTAATATACGTATATTCTTGTTCATATATATTGATTTAGCTATATATGTGGGTATATGTTGTCAAATGATATAAACCATAGTTAACCATAATTATCTCATTACTAGAGGCCCAGCGCATGAAATTTGTGCATGGGAGTGGAGTGTTCCTCAGCCCAGCCTGCACCCCCTCCAATCTAGGACCCCTCGGGGGATGTCTGACTGCCGGTTTAAGCCCGATCGGGCCTAAACTGGCAGTCGAACATCCCTCTCACAATCCGGGACTGCTGGCTCCCAACTGCCCCCCTGCCTGCCTGCCTGATTGCCCCTAACCACTTCTGCCTGCCAGCCTGATCGCTCCCTAACTGCTCCCCTGCCAGCCTGTTCATCCCCAACTGCCCTCCCCTGCTGGCCCAATCACCCCCAACTTCTCTCCCCTGCCAGCCTGATTGCCCCTAACTCTCCTACCCTGCTGGCCTAATCGCCCCAACTTCCCTCCCTTGCCAGCCTGATTGTCCAGAACTGCCCTCACCTGCTGTGACCCACCTCCTCCATGAGAGGCAGCAGAGATGCCAGGGCCAGCCTCCTCTGTGCTGCACAGAACCATGGGACCCCCAGGGATCACCACGCAGAGCGACTGTCGGGCCCGCCTCCATGGTGCACACGGCAATCTTGTGGGGACCATCTTGTGACGGCCATCTTGTGACAATGTCGCACGAGGGCGTGAAGCCACCTAGACTTGTATTATATAGGATGGTAGAAAAAAATCATTATTTTTATATCTTCCTTATGCTTATCTATATCTTTGATTTTTTGCAATGTGTATATGACTATATAATTAAATAAATAATGCAAATAATTTGCCTATCATGACTAAGTGACTAGCACTTTAGTTCTTTGATGTATATGATCAGTGCAATTCTGATTCAGTTTTGTGCTTGGATGAAAATAAAAGTTAATTCTTCATTTTAATGAACTGTTGTTCCGGCAATCATTGGGCATATTAAACTAGACTGTCAGGGATGATCCTGTGTAAGCTAACCCTGTCCCTACAATTGGCATGCCCCTGAGAACCACCTATGGATACTGAGTTGTGATTAATTAGCATCCTTCCATAAGGTAAGATTTGAGAACCAAGAAAGAAGAGTTTAAGATGGACACAAAGTCCCAGTAATGAAGTACGAAGATTCCCCCCCTCCCAAATTATAATGAATGGAGCTCTCTGGATTTATCTTAAATTGTTGCTGACTATTCTCCATTAACAACATATCATCTTTCTTTGCAGTGCATGTCATTCTTGCCTAGTGGGAACCCTAATTTGCTTTAAATCGCCAAAGTGCTCATTATGGGATGCTTAGTAGCTAGAGTTTGTACATAATTTTTGAAAATCAACCATAATTTTTCTGCCAGAGATGAACACTTGGATTCCACAGTACACATAATCAGAGATTTACAGAAACCTAGTGAACTCTGTTTATTATACTTGCCTGGAATAGCTACAGAAAAGGTCAGAGGTCCAACATCTTCATGCAGAGACAGATCATGTTCTAGCTGGTTCTGGGGAGTTAAAAAACAGTAGGTGATGCTTTAATGAATGGCTTATCATGTGAAACACACTATGTGATAATAGCAGTGTTGCTAAAGCAAGAAGGGAATCGTTTCTTCTTTTTTTTGTAAAGGTTTAGTTAGCTTTACATTGCTTTAGTGCTCACTGTTCCATAGAAATAGACAAAATGGTTCACTGGAAAGCCATTAAATTCTGCAGAGTCCTAAACAACTTTTATTTCATAAACTGGAGTGGAATTTCCATGTTATTTTATTTTTATTTTATCAAAAGCTAACATTTTATAAATTTAAGTACTTGGGTTGAAACACTTTTGGTTTCTTGAATTGTGATTTTTCTTTAGTCTTTTCTGATTGAGTTGGCTGCAAGAAGAAAAAAAAAAAGAACAGAAGCCTCAGGAGGCAGGAGTTTTATTGTAAAAAACGGTCTTACAATAACAGAGAAGTTGCTGGAATGACAACAGGGATGTGCAAAGGCATGCCTTTTTTGTGTGTGAGTGCCTTTTTCCAAACGCAGCGAACCAATGAGAAAATTTAGCTTAGCAGATCCTCCTAACCTCAGCACACTCTTTTCTCATTCAGCCAGCAAAGCAAGAATTGGCTTAAAGGCTAAAGGAACAGTTGTGTACCGGTCCCTCTCAAACTTTAATGGGCATATGAATAACAGAGATTCTGAGTGGTCTGTGATTCCGCATTTCTAACAAGCTCCCATGATGGTGATGCTGCTGGTGCGTAGATCAATCTTGTGTAGCAAGGTGTGCGCAAGTGAACAAAAAATTAATAATTGAAAAGATAACTTCATAGAACAATAGATCAATAGAACAGAAAGCAATGATAAGAGGTCTTAATATAATAAAAATTTACTAAATGATAAAGGTAGATGCTTAAATCAATGAGGAAAGAAAGATCAAGTCTTTCTGTGCTGAAAAAATTGATTAGGTCTTTGAAGCAAAGAAAATTGCATTACTGTTTCACACTGATTCCAAAGTCATGGCCAGGTGTATTGAGATATTTTGTGCCAAATTCAACACTCTAAAATAAACCAAATGATAAAACTATTAAAAAGAGGTAGAACTCTAAATGGGAAAATTGATATATTTGACCATGTACCTGAAAAGCTTTTTTGTATTAAAGTAATTAAAAGGTAAATAATAAGCTACCAGTATGAATATATTGGCAAGCATAATAACCCTAGTAAGAAAATTATCCTTAAAAGTTTCTATCTTCTGATCCAGTAATTGGAGTTATTTTAAGAAAATATTGAGATATGCGTAGAGATTATTTCATATAGATATTAATCACAGCATAAATTATAGTATTAAAAACTAGGAACGACCCAGATTATATAATCACGAATAAGCTAAAACATCTAAACTATGAAATACTATGAAGATACTGAGTGATGGTCTAAAGGAGTGTATGTAATTTGCATGATTTATTTTAAGTGTGAAGTTACCAAATTATAGTAGATGTGTATTAATATGATACATGTAATATAATTATGCATAGTGTGGATGGCTGGCTAGATAGAGAGTAGATAGTAGATATACAGATAGATACAAGCAGATACATATCCACATGGAGAAAAAAGACATTTAAAAAATAGATTTTAGAAAATATTTTTCTCTAGTTAGTGGGATTGCAGTTGATATTTATTTTTATTCTTTACCCCTGTCTATATATCCAAATTTTCTGCAACAAAGGCATTATTTTTATAGTCATCAAAGGGACCATAGTAATTTATTTTTATGAAGAAGGTCTGTGAGTCCAGAAAGACGTATTTTTCATGCCACAGCAGTTTTAGTGCTGACAAAACTCAGATCAGAGAAGGCCCAGTGCATCCTGTGTCCTCGTGGTCTCTTCTCTGACCCCGAAATAATGCCAAGGGGAGAGGCAGAGTCCAGATTCTTCTTCAGGTTCATTCATCAGTGATAGCCGTTACTAAGCACTTATGGTATGTCTAGCACTTTGTTAATACATCTATTTGTAAGAATATCCTAATGAGTGAGTGTGACAGACTATACTTACTTAGATAATAAAAGTTTTTCTTTTTGTGGTTAATTTTTTTTTTTTATCTTTTATAACAATGTTTCCACTTTGAGATTTTTCTACTTTGCCTATCTAAAAACACAGCTATGTTGAAGAAAATTGACAGCTTTGACTTAAAGAAGATGCAACATGTGCATATGCTATGTATAATACTCATATATCCTTTGCAAAATAATATTATTGTCCCCCATTTTACCGATTCAGCATTGAGAAGTTCAAAATTATAGAGGGAAAATCTCTGTCTAGGGCTATAACCAATATTCTTTCCTTTATATGATATACTTAATAACCAAAGAGAAGAAAGAACAAAATGATAAAGCATCCTATACAATTGTGCGTTATGGATTTGCAACCAGGTGTTTGTCTGTTCAGCTTCTGGAGAGAGTCTGTTCTGATTTCTAAGCCTAAAGGTCCTTCCGTCTGGACCATGAGTAGGGAGCAGGCATTAATTGAGTTATTTCAAGTCTGTTTTATGGCTATGGGTGTCCCCTGGGGTAAGTGCCCAATGTGTTTTGAGCACCAGTCATTAATCAAACTTCTTGCTCACATTAGAGAACTAGTAAACAAATGGGAGCAAACTGTAAGTGAGGAGACAAATCACTATACAGCACTCTAATTATTTAAAAAGAGGTTAAAGAAGTCATGGAAAATGTTCCTTTAATGGGCCAGATTATAAAGAAACAGGTGTGTAGCGGGAGCTCAAATAGCCTGAACATATTCTTCCTTCTGTCTCCACTGCTTTTCACGGAGCAATAGGAAACTGGTTTTTTAAATGCCACTTCGGAAAAGAAGCAGCAGTATTATTTATTTTAATGTGATCAAAAAGCCATACTTGAAAAGTGGTATTGGAAGAGTAAAAATAGGTCAAACACTGGCCTTCCTGAGACCTGACACCAAGTAGTTTTGATCAGTTCCTTCGTCACAGCCAGACTTGTGGTTGCCTCTTTTCTGCTCCGGAAATGCTGGGCTGGTCTAGACTCTACCCACCAGCTTCAGCAAGAACATATTCTATTGGTCTAGGTTGCTCTTAGCACTCTTATGTGCTTTATTTCTAGTAGAAAAACCTAAATTCTATCTAAATCTACAAATCTTCCTGCTGTTTTCACTGACTTATTACTAAGCTGTCTGAAATCTTAAACCCTTACACTTCAGTCCAACAAACTTAGATGAAGGGGACAGTTGAAACACTGATTTGAGTATATTGCACATTAAAAAGAAAAATTACCCTTTCTAAAAATGTTTTATTTCTGCAATTTTCATTTTTTAAATAATATTAAGATGTATAATTTCATTAAATTTGACTTATATTAATAGTAATGTTACATATTTATATATAAGGATATTTTCTGTCTATATAATAAGAGAGGGTTATTCTAATAGTCCAGATATGCTAATTAGTAACAACTGGATATGCTAATTAGTCATGACCAGATATGCTAATTAGTCATGACCAGTATGCAAACTGACCATCACTTCAACACAATAATAAGAGAGGGATATGCTAATTAGCCCTGATATGCTAATTAGTCACAACCAGTGTGCAAATTGACCATCACTCAAACACAAAAGATGGCCACCCCCATGTGGCCACAAGATGGCCACCACAAGATGGCTGGCAGGGGAGGGCAGTTGGGGGCAATCGGGCTGGCAGGGGAGTGGTTAAAGGGTGATCAGGCTGGCAGGCAGAAGCAGTTAGGGGCAATCAGGCAGGCAGGCAGGTGAGCGGTTGGGAGCCAGCAGTCCTGGATTGTGAGAGGGATGTCCGACTGCCCATTTAGGCCTGATCCCACAGGGCCTAAAAGGGCAGTTGGACATCCCTTGAGGGGTCCCAGATTTGAGAGGGTGCAGGCTGGGCTGAGGGACACCACCCCTCAAATTTTGTACACCAGGCCTCTATTCAATATATAATATAACATTAAGAATACTATAACATATATTAATTTATTAATTTAATAATATTTAGTTTTGTTCATAGAAAACTAATTTACATCATGACCAGAGTAGAACAGCAGCTATAATCCTAGAGGAACTAATATAACATGATTGATTATGGAGTTAGAAATATGATTTTTAAATCCTGATCTTTTATTTGTTTGCAATGTGATTTAGGCAAGTTATTTAACTTTTCTGTTGTTTCACTTATTTATAAATGGTTCTAATAATCACACCTATATGAAAGCTTTCTTAGAAGAATTAAATAAAAATGATCCCCTATAATAAAAGGGTAACATGCAAATTGTCCACTCCACCAGGAGTTCGATCAGAGTTCGACCAAGGGGCGGGGCCAAATTCCAGCGGCCCCTCCCCCTGTCCGGGCCCCACCCACGCACGAATTCATGCACCCGGCCTCTAGTTTATAATAATTGGCATATAATAATCTCTCAAATTATGTTAGCTACTATTCTTAATTTCTTAGTTCTTATGCATTATACTAGATTTCTGTGGACATACAAAAAAATTAGATATTCACTTCTATTTAGAGGAACACAAGTTCTACCAGAGGACACAAAAACATAAACAGAATATGGTAAGTGCTGTGCTAGAGAAGTACTTGGGTCTAGGGGGGCATAGAGTATTTACAGTGGGCCCTGCCTCAGACCAGGGCAGTGTCCCTAAAGTAGATAACATCTCATCTGAGACTAAAAGGAAAAATAGGTTTTAGTGAGGCAAGTAAGGAATTTTGGAGCATAAGTGGGCATATGGGCTAAATGTCCAAGACTCAGGGATTGGATGTGAGAAGGAAGAGTCTCAGAATTTGGATTGGCCAATCATATGGTGATGATGATGATATTGCCAGATGTAGGGTTACTGGAGGATACTCGTTTTATTAAACTTATTGGGGTGACATGGGTTAATAAAGTATATAGGTTTCAAATGTACATTTCTATGATACATGGTCTATATATTGATTTGATGGTGTGCCCACCATCCAAGGTCAAGTCATCTTCCATCACCATATATTTGACTCCCTCTATTCTTAATTATTGCCTGATCCCTTCCCTTTGATAAACACCATACTGCTGTCTGTGTCTATGAGTTTTTGTTTTTTTTTGTTTGTTCATTTGTTGCTTTCAGTTTTATATCCACCAATGAATGAAATCGTATGGTTCTTAACATTTTATGTCTTATTTCACTTAGTTTGATATTCTCAAGGAATATCCATGTTGTCGCAAATGGCAGTATTTCATCTTTTTTTATGGTTGAGTAGTATTTCATTTTATACCATATCTTCTTTATACAATCATCTACTGAGGGACACTTTGGTTGTTTCCATGTCTTGGCCATGGTGAATAATGCTGCACTAAACATAGGGGTGCATATATCTTGGAGAATAAGTGTTTTCAAATGTTTTGGGTAGATAACTATAAGACAGGTTGCTGAGTTATATGATAACTCTACTCTTAGTTTTTTGGGGAACTGTCATACTGTTTTCCATAGTGGCTGTACCAGTTTACATTTCCACTAGCAGTGAATGAGGGTTCCTTTTTCTCCACAACCTTCCCAACACTTGTTATTACTTGTCCTGCTGATAATAGCCATTCCAACAGGTATGAGGTGGTATCTCATTGTAGTTTTGATTTGCATTTCCCTGATAGCTAGTAAAGTTGAGCATCTTTTCATATGTCTGTTGGCCATTTGTATGACTTTTTGGGAGAAGTGCCTACTCAGCTCCTCTGCACTTTTTGAAACTGGTTTGTTTGTTTGGCGTTGAGTTGTATGAGTTCTTTATATATTTTCGAAATTAGCCCCTTGTTGGAACTGTTGCTTTCAAATATCTTCTCCTACTTAGCTTGTTGTATTTTGGGGTGTTTTTTTTTTTTTTAATGTGCAGATGCTTTTTAGATTTCTGATGAGGAAGATAAATCGACCCACAAGTCTGGGCATATTAATTTTGCTCAGCTTATGATGCATTCAATTAAATGTATCTATTGGCCATTAAGATTTAAAATACCAGAAGTCAATACAGGAACAGTAAATTTGACAATCTTTAAAATACTAGCAGTAGTTAAAAGCACAAGAGCAGATGAGATTTTCCAGGTAAAAGTGGACGAGAAATGATATGTTGGGCCAAAACTGTTTAGATATCAGGTAGAGCAGAGCTACCCGACCTCAGCACTACTGATGTCTTATGATGAATAATTTTGTTTTTGATGCAAGAGGCTATCCTGTGCAATGTATCATGTTTGGCAGTATTCCTAATTTTACCCACTATACTCCAGTAGCCCTTTCTGCCAGCTCTGGTTATGACCAAAATGTCTCCACACATTGTCAGATGTCTCTATATATTGTAAAATGTCCCCTAGATGAATAACTCATCTCAAGTTTAGAACCACTGGAACAGAAGAGAAACTATGAAATAGACTAAGAAAAGTCTTTCTGTGTGGTAGGAAGAGAACAGGTATTTAAATGTTTCATAAAAATTAAAGGGATCAATACTTTCAAAATAAAAACTATATTCATTCATTTTATTGCTTTTAAAGACAGAAAGGTTAAAACCTGGATTCTAAAAATCATTCATTAAATAAGATTATATGAGTGTCTGTGATGGAATTTGCCAGAGTAAATTAAGATGGGGATGGAAGCTAGTTTATAATTAGTTAATGGAATGCTTGAATTAAAAGAGAGAAATTAGAGCCTTGGCCAGTATGGCTCAGTTGGTTGGAGTATAATTCTGTACACCAGTAGTTGTGGATTTGATTCCTGGTCAGGGCACATACCTATGTTGTGGATTCGATCCTCAGTTGGGGCACTTATGGGAGGCAACCAGTGGATGTTTTTCTCTATCTGTTTCTTTCTCTCTCTCTCTCTCTCTCTCTCTCTCTCTCTCTCTCTCTCTCTCTTCCTCTTCCTTTCTCTTTAAAATAAATGCATGTCCTAAGGTGAGGATTAAAATCAGTAAGTAAGTAAGTAAATACTGGTAAGGAAAGGAAGAGAGAGAGAGAGAGAGAGAGAGAGAGAGAGAGAGAGAGAGAAAGAGAAAGAGAGAAAGGAAGGAAGGAAGGAAGGAAGGAAGGAAGGAAGGAAGGAAGGAAGGAAGGAAGGAAGGAAGGGAGAAATGAATTAGAGATATCAAAAGTAGAATAATCTTTTATGAAGTTTAAGTGAAGTTTAACTGAGATGGAAGTGTAGAGAAGTAAGGTACCTGTTAGTGAGAACACAAGGACATAGTGCTGCTCATTTTAATAAGAGTGAATTTGGAAACGTTAAGAATAAAGGACAAAAGGAAAAGTGATACAGCAAAGTCTGGAAGGATGTATGAGATTAGGTAGATAGGTTGACCTGGAGAACCTTATATGATAAGCTAAAAGAAAAACATGGCTTATATATTATCTTTTTCTTCATAACAAATTGTCCCAAAACATCATGGCTTGAAATGACATCAGTTCTCTCTCAGTTTCTGTACATTAGAATCCAGATGCATCTTATCTGCCTCATTTGCTTCATGTTCTCGCACAGGCTACAGTCAAGGTGTGGGCTAGAGCTGTAACCTTCAAAGATCCACTGGGGAAGAATGTGCTTTCAAGTTTCCTCTCACAGTCATTGGCTGGTTAGTTCCTTGTGAGCTCTTAGATTAAAGACCTCAATTTCTTATGAGCTGGCCAAAGGTTCCTCTTAGTTCCTTGCCCTGTGGGCCTCTCTATAGGACATTTTACAACATGGCTATTTGCTTCATGAAAATGAGCAAAAGATATCTCAATTTTTCTATGACCTAAGAAGTGACATCTCATCCGTTCTGCCATATTCTATTTCTTAGAGGTAAGGCCAGTAATTCAGTTCATCCCACACACTAGGTGAGAAGATTACACAAGGGCCTGAATACCATGAGGCAGGCATAATTAGGAAGGATTTCAGGAGTTACCTCCCACAGTATAGAAATATGAACATATTTGCAAATGGGGGGGGGGTGCTTAAAGTTGAGATGGTTCATATATGATGGCCTCAAGTTTATCAAATGGGTCATTCTGAGAGTTACAGAGAAAGTGTTGACTAGAAGGCTAAGGAAAGATATGAAAATTTAGAAAATTTGCTCAGGAAAATAGAGAAAGTTGACCAAGACCAAGAGC